>NW_028288890.1:2451319-2757734 GCF_059628265.1 Tinamus guttatus
TGTGACCCGATCTACAAATGTGTATGTGTGTGCTACAGGGACCCAAACTGCAGGGAAGGCATCCAGGAGTCAGTGTCCAGCAAGCAAGCTGGCTGTATGGCTGAGGGATGACCTGCAATTCAACTGAATAAAGAAGGGCTTGTATATATATCCATATATAAACATATATAGACAAACACATGCATGCTGCGGCAGTTCCAGGAAGAGCAGAGATGCGGCACGAGCTGCAGAATTGGGAGGAGTGAATATACATAAGTTCATCTAACAGATAAAAATGCTTTTTAATGCAGATCCAAACATGTGCTGGGTATAAAGCAAGACACTGTCAATCATGCACTGATTGCAGCTTCAGGGCAGCCAGGATGGTGCCAGGCAGTGATGTGGCATTCCAGCTACCCAGGTGGCCTCAGTAACTGAAACAGAGGCAGCAATGGTGGATCACAGTGTCCCTTTGCCATCCTTATTGCAGGTAAGTGATTGCAGCAGTTGGAGGGAGTATTTACAGGCTCAGTAACTCCAGCCACTTGAATTTGGCTGGACTTTAATTCTCTGTTGTTTCCCTTAAACAACTGTTTGGAGATGCATCCAAAGCAGGAACATCACAGAGAGCACGAGTCCAGCAGAGCCGGTCACAGAAGGCGTCAAATACAACTTGCAAAGTCCACTTGTTCCTGAGCAAGTTGTAAATTTACTCCTCCCTCAGTATTTCATGGGGAAAGAATTCTTTTCAGACAGGACTCCAGGTTTGGGGTCGACTTCTGGGGACTGAGTGGCTCAGCGGATTAGTCAGGGATTCCTTGCCTCGAAGAAGGGAGGCCAATTTCTGTTTTTTCTTTTTCTTTTTTTTTTTCCTTAATGCTTTCTGGTTTCCAGAGAAGCAGCAATTGAAATGAAGAAGCGGTACAGAGAGCCCTTGATAAATCACAGTGCTGGAGAACAGGTTCACCAGACAGGGACTAATCCAGCCCTGTTTCCAAGGGCTGAATAAATAAAGCAGCCTGGGAACCAAGCAGTGCAGATGGGCTTAGTTGATAAGGCACATTTTTAATTAGCGCCCAGGAGTTAAAACTCCTAAGGCTGTTTTGAAACACTCAGTGGTTCCCTGTGTTTTTCCTGGGCTTGCCCACAGTAAGTGCCAGGCATCAGTTTTCTGCACTGGAATGCTTGTAGACATCACTGGAAAAGATGGGAAGAATGAACGATGTTCCCAGCAGCATGGAAAGGTCTTTGATTAGCGAGTGATTGGGTCTGTTTTTTCCACTGTGAAATTAGTAAATATATTTGTTCAGAAAGGTTAGGATTCAGAAATTTGTAAAGGAAATGAGGACTTTTTTTCGTGAACGTGAGCATGAAAATTCATCCTCTTTTTTCAACTAGCATTGCTAGGCAGACCTAGTTCGGGTTTGGGCTTGCCTTTTTTTTTTTTTTTCCATGTGTTGATTAAGGAAGAGAACAAGGATCTGTGTGCCATACACCCTGCTGGGGTCTATTTGATGGAAATACACCCTAGTGTAAACATACATACTAGCACATAATTAGTACAATGCATACAACACAGTACATAACTAGTACAGTACATACTAGTTAATATCTATCCAAGCTATAAGAGAGACCTCAAGCATGCAAATTCCCCTAGAGTGCTCATAGCCTGTACTTATTTTAAATCAAACTATAAAAACAGAAGACATTCAAGCCTGTTCTCTTTTCATCTTTTCTAAACGTGGGCCTTGAAAGATTTAAAAAAAGCCATTTACGGGGACTTTTCTCTAAGTGCCCCCTCTGGGAGCAATCCCTCACCTGCTCATTGGATGTGGAAAGCAGGCAGAAAGTGTCTGGACTGTCCTGAGCTCTGCTTTGCACTCACTTCATTCCATCAGGGTAGTTTGTCTGTGGCCTGGGGTCATAAAGTAGAGTGAGGACAAAAAGCAAAAATAAAATACAATAAAAATAAAGAAAAACAGCTCCAAAAACAGAACAAATGAGAACACAAACCCTGAAAACAATGCCCAAAGAAAACTGCAAAGAGCATCTTGCATTTGTTGCTCTTTCCTAAGGTTCACTGACTTCAGAGTTTCCTGTATGTAGGCTAAGAAATAACATAACGTTTGTAATTTATCTTAGTCACTCAGCATAGGGCCTCTGGTCGCAGCTTGTCTCCTTCAAATCTGCTCTGCAATATCCAGAGCACGAGTCAACTGTGTAGGAGCAGCAGGCACGGCCCCAGGAGCGCATGTTTGAGTCACCAGGAGAGTTAAATAACTAAGTGTGCACCAAGACAAGTCACTGTGGTAGAGCCGTAAAGATTACAAAGCATGGAAACACACTGAAAATGAAAATTGGTACCTCCGACAGCCATAAAACTTTATGCTAGCCACGAGCTTGACTTTAGGAGATCAAAGGTATCTTAAAAGGAAAAAAAAAAAAAAAGCAGCTTGTTGGAATAAACTTTGCTACTAACCACAGCAGAATGTTAAAACTCAGAACTTGCCCCATGATTTTTTTATTTTAATATTTAGTTAGAACTGATATAACCTCTAACTTATTGAACAATCACTCACCAAATGCTACTATACTGTATTCCTATAATTTCCTTGTTTACAACTCTTCACCCTTCTCTATCTGCACAGTCTGTTCCTTTTGCTCAGACCACACTTAGATGCTTTAGACACACATGAAGAGACCTTCCTCTTACTGCACTGTCCCAAGATCTGGGAAATCAAAAGATTACAGAAGGAAAATGTCTTCATAGACTTCAGTCTTGAAGCCAAAGTTCTAGATACAGCCTAATCCAAACCTCTAGAAATTTGCCTTTCACCCCAAATCTAAGTTGGACAGGGCCACAGCCCATTAATGGAGATTTCAAAAGCTTTATGACGTGGGTTTTCTATGCTGCAGTTTTTCTAGCCATAAAAGAGCAATAACAATGCCACCCTTCTCTGCAAAGCACTCCAATGATTCATGAAAAATATTATGCTTGAATTAGGTATTTTTACTGTAATTCAGACTTGCTGACAATCACTGAAGCTTTACCAAGATGAATGCAGGTATATGGTATAGACATTCTTAAGTAAGCAGCTTGCAAAGTCCACAAACCCATCTGCCTTCAATTTGATGCTTACACTTATTCAAGGCTATTTATACATCATGGCATTCTTAACCTCAGTGGCTTTGCATCTCCCCACATCTTTCAATCATGTAATTGAGATGATGGAATGGTCCCTGATGGACTTATTCCACGATACCGTCATCAAGATTGTAGAACACGGACACCCAGTGTGGGTAAAGCCTTGAGAAGCTGTGAACACCCGACAACAGCGACGCTCCAGCCAAAGGCATCTCTTGCTGCCGCTCACACACTAAATGACAAAGTTGCAGAATTATGAATTAATAACACAACCCACTCGATTCAATTAGCTGGGCAGAGAGCTTTGCAATAGCTTTTCAGTGCTGACAGCTCAGTGATAATGAAGCATAGTTATTCATTGCACTGTAAAATGCAAAGCAGAACATCTGACCTGGAGGAGGGAAAGAATAATGTTTGTCTAATTTATCATGTTTCCAACTGACAAATAACTTAGGCTCATAAAAATAAAAAGAAAGTGAAGCTTTAATCCTCTCTCTTTTCCTACTTAGTGGAACATTTTTAAAGCAAATATTCGTATTCTGGAGCACGGGTCCCTGATTCTCTGAAACACTCCAGTGTGTTAGTGGTTTCACACACTGCCTCCATCCCATTCCAATGTATTCAAACCATGAAGAAGAGAGAACGGGGCGTTTGGGAGGAAGGGAGATGCAGGAAATACCCTTGCAAACAAGGGAGATGAAGATTTTATTCCACTTCATAATATAGCAGAGAATGGAATTAAATACTGACCACATAATCAGGAGGCGTTTTAAAAAAACCCAAGCTCCAGCTAAGGAGGGTATTTGTATCGCATAACCCTGGGACACAGCCTCATGTCTCTGTTTGGTCTGGTCTCCCTAGGTTGCTTGTGCTCAATGGAGAGATAAGTGAAATCATCTTCTGGATCTTCATCAGCTCCTGCTCTGCCCAGAGCTCTGGGGAAACCTTTCCTGCAGCTCCCATGAGGAAGGGAATCGCTCTGGACACAGCTCATCCCTGCAGCCACCCAGGTCCTGGAGCAAACCAGGATCTGCACTGCCTGGGCACAGCCTGGCATCCCGCTTTGGTATCAGGCAGGATTGGTGAGATCCCTTAGCAAAAATTCTAAGTTTTGCATCCTATTGATTTGAGCAACTCCAGATAAAGCCCAAGGTACTCTGCAGCCTCCAGACTAGCAAATAAAAATAGTTTTGTTTCTAAGTTTCTTCCTATATCCTGTAGTTATTCTGCTTCAGGGCCACTACCACGCTGGGAGCACTGAGACCCCGCAGAGCCAGACTTGGGTTCCTGCAGACACATGTCCCATTTAAGGGACTGACAAACAGACACATGAAGGTCTTTTAGTTTTCAAACAGTAATCTGGAAAAGCAGCCACCTTCTCTACACACAGGAACCAGCCACCCCAGTAGAAGTGCTCTGCTTAGAAACTGCACAAACCTGGAGCTATGAACAGGACTAAGATCCTTATATTTCTATCTTAAAAGTTTGCAGATAGCATGACTTAGGGAAGATTTTGAGGATACCTAAAATATAGCCTCCTTCAGCTACTACAGAAAAGCTCCATTGTCAGACATGTACTTTCCCATATAGGCATTTTTCTGCTAATTTGTAGCCTGCACGTGTCACAGAGCAGCCAGGTATAGCCTTGCTGTGCACTACGGGTACCTACAGGCAGGTACCACCCCACGAACAGTCTGTCTAGACACACCAAACACCACAACCCCACAGGAGACCGTCCTTAAAGAGAGCCCTTGTAGCTGAAGATCTCACCCATGTCCCTCCTGTATTAAATTTATCTTGATTTCTGAACATTATCTTTGTAATAACCTTACACTAAAACAAATATATAAATAATCCCATACCTAAGAAGGCAAACACGTGATTTCGCTTTTGCAGCATGACAATAACGAACAGACACAATCAGAAGGAATGATCCTTCCCTGCGGGTGCTCCCACACGTCCGGCTCGGCGTCGCTTTCCCACCTCCAGCACCGGGATCTACACATAGACAAACAGGCTTCCAAAGCCAGGAAAGAGGAGGAAAGAGGATCAGCCTAGTGACCACATAACAAGGGAAATCAGCAACAGGGCTCCAATCACCACAGCAGAACAACCTGGTCCTCTTTGCCTAGAAGGCTCATCCCAAATGTGGAACGTGGCTACGCGGAACGGCGGAGAGGCTCTCGGAGCACAGCTCAGGAGATGGGAAAGGAGGGAAGGCCAACACGCGCATCCAGCACTAGGTAAGGACGCGCACAGGGAAGCTGCAAAAGCACAAACTCTACACAGATCTAGAGGGGTTTTCTCCTTTGCATCCGAAAAGCAATAAATGTCACAGAGCTGAGCAGCGAATCACGCAGAACAACATAGCCTGTGCGGTCAAAGCAGAAACCGGAGTCCCTTAAACAACAAGATGCTACTTCAGGACTCTTGCTTTTCTTTAAAGGCTCATGAAGTACGAGTGGCTCCAGCTGCTCCTTGGTACTTGCTCATAAGAGGTATTCTTTGGCTGGAGAGCTCTGTTTCATTCCTTTTAATTTCATTTCCAAAAGCCTTCCCTACTTCCAGAAAGGCAGGACCTTGGAGGACATTTGCCCACATTCTTGTCCCAAGGCAGGACTAGGGTTGCCCTTATTGGTCCTGTCATGTTTGTCCAAGTGGTCCCGTGTTGGAGGCTCCAGACCTGCCGCAGGCAACCTGGTTTCATATAAACCAGGGGCTCATCCCAAATTGAATGCTACATTTAATTTTGCTCACTCAAGTCCAAAAAAAATGTTTAAAGCATGCATACTAATGCTGAATGCCTGGGGAGCATGTGCATGTGTGCATGTAAATTTACTGAAAAGAAATTTAGGTTAATGATTTCAAGCCTTTCCCTGGTTTAATCACCCAAAAGGGTTTTTGCTAGTATCAAGTTTGGGGCTTTTTTTTTTTCCCTCCAAATTATTTGTTAGCTGTTTTTAAGTAACCCAAACCAACTCTTCCTTTCTGTCAATCTCTACCTCTCTTTTTTTTATTTAAATTAATTTAAAGTTCATAATTTTACCTTGTTTCACAACTTCAGGTATCTGGTCAAACATAACATGTACATAATTAAAAACAATAGAAAACACCTGAAATTATGGAAAGCACCATGCAACTTGCTGTGTCCAAAGTGGCAAAAACTTGGCAGAAAGGGTTTTTCAGCAGCTTGCTTCTTCCCACATTCTCAGTATATTTGGCAGCTTTATTCAAATGAAAAAAATAAATAAAATTCACAGTTGTAATGGTTTAACATGTATTTGTTTATGTTCACTTACATACATAATACATGTTGGTTGATTCCTTCACTGAATTGATTATGTTATGTGGCAATGGTCTTTTTAGCCTCTCCTTTGGTATATTTAATCACTTTGATTAGAACCCCAGGCAGAGTTCCAATTTGACAGCATCGTTTTTCTATTTAAGATAGCACTCCGTTTGGAATAAGCATTTCTTTTTAACTGTAAAAACATGTTCTCAGCAGGAGAGCAACAGTTGTGACAAACTAGAGTCTCTTAGGTGACAAATTAGTTCTAAAAGTTTCAATTTACATCCTTTGTAGAATTTTTTTTGATTTACAATTTCCAGTGAAATGTGTTATTTACTGAAAGTGTTCATTAAATCATTGTCTGATATTAATCAAAAGGAGATGTGGTGAGGAGATGCCGACACCTTCGAGATGACAGATGAAGGGAGTTTGGCTCCTTCCGTGCCCCGCTGAGATGAGCTCAAGGGAGACAAGGCAGGTGTCACTCTCAACATTCGCACGTGCCATCAAGCTGGGCAAGATCATCCTCAGTCTCTGGAAGGTCCAGCAACCAACCAGATAAAACTAACTCCACTGGTTTTCAAGCCAAAGGGGGACTCATCCTGGAAAACTTTGCTGTTTGCCATTGAGAGCAAAATTATGGATGTCAGAAAGACTTCTCCTCCATCCCTTCATCCTCCCCAGGAAAAATGAAGTAAAAAGAAAGACATTTCCATAAAGAGGAGCTAAGTGAACCAGGAGAGCTCCGACTGTAAAGTGTCAGATGAAGGAGGCCACTGTACAAGGGACAAGGGTTCCAGCAGACGATTCCAAGGGAATCGGTGACTGCTGTCCCCCGCAGGACGTGGTTTGGGGTGGGTAAGGCACGCTACCTGCTGTCACTTACTTGCTTCCTATGCAGCCGTAAAGCAGGCAGGAGCAGACAGCAGGACTGCTGGCAAGGTGGCAGAATGTCATCCTGCACTCTGGCCATCTGTGGACATTGCATGCAGCTGCAATAGTAATTTAGACACTTTCTACAAAAGAGCTGCAATGGGAAGGTAACTATTTTTCCTTCCATGCCAGATGAAATCTAGACTTCCTCTGAAACATGCTGAGTCAACGTGGAATGAGAAAAAAGACCCAAACACGTGACGGACTTGCACAAGGGATTGCTCTGAGCTTAGGCGAGCAGGAGAGGAGACTGGCAGATAGCGGTCCTCCTTCCCCAGCTGTGCAGAAACCACAGAATTAATAAAAGCTCCAACCCAAAACTGTGATTCTAGGGATAATTTACTATGTGGAAAAATCTACTGTGTTCTATACATGTCATGCACAAGATATGCTTTGAGATTGACGGCATCTTCTGGATTAAGTCTTAAATGTAATGTAATGTAACTCAAGGTGCTTGGGTTGGGTTGCTGAACTTGATCTGGGTGTATTTCAAATCACAAGCAGTGTGCTGAGGAATAATGACATTTTCATTTGGCAACTGCTACTCAGCAGCTCCTCCAACACACCAAATACTGTCTTTCATCATGTAGCACCTAAGACAGCACTGCTTTGAACGTGTATGCGCAACGTGGTGAGGCCCCAAATCTAGCACCCTGAGATAGCGTTCATGTATTAACCTCATGCAAGGGTTACACGAGCCTTCCTTTTGTGCCTAAGAACATGACAATCTTGTTATATTGAGTTAAGAAATTGCTTAATCAAAGGGGAGTTGAAAGGGGAAGAGGAAGTAATCACTGTTGAAGTGCCACCCTTCAAGAAGTCCAGCCTAAAGAGTTGCTAAAAAGCAGCAAGGGATTCAAATAGAACTTAGGATTAGTGGTAAAATGGTGCAGATTGATGGGGAGATTGACAGAAAAGAGGTTGCTCAAACTGTCTCCTGCTCACTGAGGCATCAGTCACCAAGTCACCTTCTCTCTACCGTGCAAGGATTTTAACACAAAAAGCATCATCACTAAACCATAGCAGGAGAATGGTCAGCCCTACCCCTGGGGCAGCTTTCGTGGGCTCCATCTGCACTAGCAGGCAAGAGCTGGTGCTTCAGGAGCACATGAGCAAACCCTCCCAGCCCCTGGGGATTGGTGGTTCAGTGACCTCCCTGGACCGTGCTCAGTGAGACAGCTCAGCCTTTCTTCCCACTCGAGCACCTGCTCTCAGTTCCCGCAAGATGGGAGTAGATTTTTCTGTATTGGTTACACTTCATCCACTGTTTGACAGTATTTTTTAAATCAAAGCAACTGAAAGTGTTCCATCATTCTCAATGAGAATTGAATGTTTGCAGTATGAGGCAGCAGATGAGATGCACCATCGTGCCTTCTTCCTGCCAGGTGTCTGGCTTCATCCTCAAAAAGGTGGTGACAACACAGCATCCCCCAACATCCCACCTTATGAGCCGGATGGACTCCCTGAAGGAGGAGGGAAGGTGACTAACTTTTGCTGGATATAGATGGGATAATGGAACCCACAGAGGAAGGCAAATGACTTAAAAGCTTTTCATCTGACACTTGTTTGGGCAGAGATTCAGGATACTAAATTTGGGCTATGGATTAGGGATATTGCTACACATCTTAAGAAAACAGAGGCGGAAGCCAGGAGTTTGATGGTTCCAAAATTCCAGTGACTCAGAGCCTGGTTGAGATGACACTAATGGCACAGCAAAGCAGGAGTGAACATATGTCAGAAGAGGAACTCCCTAGTGTGAGTTGCTGAACAGCCAACATGAGCAAATACTGCGGCGTTCCTAATCTTAAAAATCATGCTAGGCGTAATTACATACATCAGACATTTAGGAGGATTCTGATCTTATCAGAAGATCTGAGGAACTCTTGAAGAGGCTGCAAGCACTTGAGAAAGGAGTGTGAAAATTTTTTTGCCTTTAGAACAGCTAGATTCAAAGTGCCTCAGAGAGCATCAATGAGGATTTCATAGCATGTCTTGGAAATTAACCATAGAAAAGTGGGAAGTACTTCAGGAACTTGACTACAACTGAAACCCAGGCAGGTTTGAGAGTCAAAATAGGAAGACAGAATTCCATTAGACTGATGTGGCTGCAGAAGAATACTGTGCCTTTATAAAAGCTTCTGACGTTCAGCTTATTAAAGATACCAACACAATAGGAGTAAGCTGGAGATGTCAGAAAAGCCAGAAGGTGATACCTAAAAGTAAAGTCTGTAGTCCTGAATACTGAATAACTTGTGCTTCAATGGTCACTACTCAATACAGACATTTTCACAGCACCAAAGCCCCTTTTGGCAGGGACTTTAGCAGTACGACTCTCCTCTGACTTGTCTTCATTCCCTTCCTCTACTCTAAGGATAGAAGTAAATGTACAAAAACAGAGACTATGTAAATGACTACACACCCTCACTTCATAGCCTTACACTCTTGGGTAGCCAGGGGACTCTACAGCAAGCAATAGGAGATGCAAAAATCAACCACTTATTTTGCACCGCACAAAATGCAATATGGCAATTTGTGACATGCTTGTCTCCTAACAACTGTGCAGCCAACTTGCTTGTGACCTTCTCCTGGTTCCTTGTACACTCAAGTGAAGTCTCCTCACTGCAGGTAACAGTCAGTGAAGAGACAACAGTCCATGGCCTTTGTGATGAGCACCGGACCCTGCCCTCCTGAACCTTTATAAACCTTGAGAAAAGACAGTTACACACAAAGGAGATCATGTAGTTGAGGCTGGGATCAACAGGCACCCTTCCGAATAACCGGAGGATATCATGTGAAAGCAGTCCGAAGATTCTTAGATAAAATTATGATGTATGGAGCTTGTTTAGCCAAGTACCTTGTTACTAATCATTCTCCCCTATCTTAATTCAGGTTGATAATTTGCAATTACAGTTGTAAAAGGCTCCAAGTGAAAAGCCCTTTTATCAGATGTTTCTGCAGTTAGTTAAACTTCCAAGAGGGAATCAGATCCAGATGAAGGCACAGAAAAGTCCAAATCAATCAGCCTTTGACAAGAATTGCAGCCCTCCAGCAAATCCAAATAAAGCATCTTGATTTAGGAAGACATGAATGCAATTAACTGAGGAATCCACATTCATTTATTTCCCTTTGTAAATATTGTTTATTTCCTTAACAGGTTACAAAAATGGTGACACACTGAAAACTCAACATGTCTAATCATTAGGCTAACAAGATCTAAATGATTCCAGGTCCCCCAAAGGGAAGCCACAGGACTGATTGTCCCCATCAGAGAAGTATTGGCCAACATTTGTTAACCCATAAAACCCACTGTCTGAAAGGGGCACTAAACATAAAAACCTTGGCCCTCCTACGTTTACATTTTTCCTATGTGAAGCATGCCAGCTCTTTGATTAGCAGTCAAGAAAAAGGACTCCACTCCATTCCAAGTCTTAAAAAATTGTATGAAAAAAAACATTAGCAAAGTGATTTTTCCCTGTTTTAATGTGGTTTTCAACATTAGGTTTATTGTTTTGTGGTTTTCTGCATGGACAGCATGTGCTCGCAATATGTTTATAATATTCGGGGTTTTTAAAGATACAGGATACTCGTATAGAAAAAGAGGGAGAAGGAAAAATCCCACAAATTGAGGAAAACACTAATTAAACAACAGCTGATCCTTCCACCATCCCAAAGCCTTTGCAGAAAGTACATTGGTAGTTAAACAGATTAATTCATCTATCTGGTGAATCAAGTTCACTCAAGACTATATTCCTGACATTATACGTACATAAAGAAAACCAGAGCACTTCTGCAGAGCTCGGCTTGCTCATTTGTCTGCCCACTCCATCCCTCCAGGACTTAGCTCATTCAGTGAAACATGCACCCCACTGGCCCTCTCAGTATAGGAATGGCAGGAGGAATCTTTAGGATTGGAATGCCACGGAGTGAAGGAGGACCAGACCTAAAGACAACTAAAGTGAAAAGGTTTTGACTCCATCTCTGTGTCTGCTTGTTCCTGTTGTGGATTGATACAAACCCAAAGCAGGGAAGCAGCTCAGCATCAGCTACAGTCGCATTCAGTGGTGCAACACTCCACCCGTGCCTGGTCACGGTGCAAACAGCTGGGCACCTCCCAGGTGTACATCAGAAGCCTTGGTCTGGGTGATCTGCAGCAAATTTCCTAGTTCCCAGCAGTAGTAAGTAAAATACAGAAAGATATAGGCTCGCTACTGCTTACGATGAGCTAACTGCAAAACTCTGGGGCGCAGACAGCATCAACCATTGGGCCACAAGTAGAAATGTATTGGAGTGGAATAGGAAAGAGCAAAAGACAACAAATTCTGTGTATTGACTCCAGCAGTGAAAGGAGAACTGAAGGATCAGTCAGTGTCCTTAAGATGGCACCATGAAGGCCATCAACAACAAGTTCTTAACACAGACAAATGCCAAGGAATAACATCTGTCTTTCCATCAGTTGAGCGAAGAGAAAGACAACACAAGAGGGACACTGCAGTGTATCCACTACATTGACTTGAAAGTTGTAGAGCAACAGTCAACCCTCGGTGCAACATGAAAAAAGCTAGAGGGTTTATGGACATCCCTGGGTGCCCTAAGCAGCAATCTGGAATTAGCAGATGGTGAAAAACTTGCTGACATGACTGTGTGTGCACATCCCATCCTTCACTCACACCTCCAGATAGCCTGGCTCCAAGGACTAGCGTCAGAAGAGGAAAGCAGCCTTTAATTTTATAATTTCTGCCTAAATGATTCACAAGGTACTTTGGAAAATTGCAAGAAAACACCCTATGAATCAGTCAGTGACATAAATAAGTTACATTAATCCAAAGTAGTAATATGCTCAGAGTGCTAGAGTTTCAGTAGAAATGAGCTCATTTGCTAAGCTCCCTGCTCGAAGTATACAGGATGGTCTTGTGCTGTAACATTGTCCCATAAGGCAAAGGTCCACTTTCTTGCTGAAAAAACTAGGATTTGAACACCAGATCTCTATCATTTACATCCATATTTTAGACATTGCAGAGTCTAAAGAGTGACATCCTATCATCCATCTGCCTCTATCTCATCATCTTCATGCCAAAAACAATCTCTTGCCTACTAATCATAGCCTCCTTACACCACAAACACTGGCTTAGACAGCTGGAAACAGAACAAGATGCAAACCCCATATCCAAATGTAATGGTCTTGGCTACACAGGAAACTGTTTCTTCAGGATGAGAACCTCCAAGCCATTGCCTCTTAAGGTGAGCCCTGCTAATTAATTGCAAGTTAGAATTCAATAGCGAGACGGTCATGACATCTGTCTTCATGAAAGCCAACAGCAACCCAAACCATTTTCAACAACAGCTTCATTTTAAAGAGCTGCTGGAAAATTCATGATCAGGTCTATGAAAAATTACAATAACTACCATGAACACACTCGCAGATGAAATGATTGAAATGATCGTCTCGGGCCAATTTCACAGTTCTTTCCTTTGTCCTGACCCAGTGCCAGGAATGGTGCAGCAGCCCGTGTGGGTTTCTGCTACATGTTCCCTGTCTGCTGTAGCTGGGTAAGCACAGGAAGACCTGAGTTTTCCCTCTCTGGTTTGATGTGGGGATCATCACAGACTAATGGCATATTTAAAAATAAAAAGTAAAAAATGAAAAATAAGAAATAAAAATCCTTCTTTCAGGTATCTAATTTCTGATGCTCTGGGGATTCTATAGTTACTGTTGCAATAAAATCTGGCTTTAGAATAGCAGACAACTGAACTCAGAAAAAAATACGCACAAATAAGTGGTTATACAATGCTCTTTTGTGAACACTGACTTGCAATTTTTAGAACAACACGGCTTTATGAACTGTTTGGGACAGCGTACCGTAAACTAGGATCAGCTCCCCATCTCCCCAGCGTCTTCATAGCATCGTGTCTGCATGAGAGCAAAGCCTAAGAGTCCAGGTGCAATCTATAGGGCAGGCAGACCTCATCATCCTCCCCCATCCCACAAAAAAATGGACTGAACTTGCAAACTTTGTCTCGCCATGCAGATAGCAACATTTCAATAAGGAAAATAGAATGCTTCAAGTAATAACTTAGCCCTTCTCGCATTGTTAAAATGTAGAAATTTAGTAGGAATTTCCCTTTCCACACATCTTCTATTGTACAGGTTTGGATTTTGCTTCCCTCTAAAAGGTGGGTAGTTCTAGTTAAGAGTTTCCAGGCTGCCTTGCTGGACTGCCTCTTAATGGACTAGCAAAATGTGGGAGCGCTTGGGATGTAAGAGATACAATGTTTGGTATTAAATTCACACTTTTTGGTTGAGAAAAAACATTTCTCTTGGTCGAACATTTGTCTGAGAAAAAAATGTCCTACTAAATCCAAGTCTGGGGGAAATGTTGCGTGATATGTTTTTTAGAAGACAGCCCCTAAATTTAGGGTGAAATTTGACCTTAGATTGTTTCCTTTAAGTCTGCATTTTATTTCAACTGTGTGGACTATATTTCTCATTTTGTTGGGTAGTATTTTTTTTAGCTGTCTTTTTAAAATGTTGCTCAACTTGCAACATATGAATGCCAAATCAGAATATGGCAATTTTGCAGCAGAGAAGTTTTACATATAACGATCAGGTTTACTACTTTATAACAACTTTAGTAATTTGTTAAGGCGGTATTGTACATAACGATGGCAGTTAAAAGCTTGTGATCCTTAGACCACTAGAGGTCCATCGAGCTGTTTCTGCTACAGCAGCAAAGAGCGCACAACTGAAACAATAGTTTTTATTCTGACTGTGAAGTCTTCAAGCATCACAAGCCTCACTAACAGCTGAACTCCTTCACACATCTGGATGGCTGGATTGCTGCACACCAGGTTTTTAAAAACCTCTTCCTTTTTTCGGGTATTTCATGGGTATACACTCAACCATGAACAAGTTTGCAGATGACACCTAGGGCAATAAACAGCAAGACAAAGGAAGCTGCAAAGCAACCTGCAGATATTAGAAAAGGCAACGGAGCCAGATTTCTTTGGTTGCTAGCTGAGCTGTTTGCTTTGATGTGAATGAAAGTTTTACACTGTTTGGTACCAAAATATTCAAGTTGCTGAGATGAGAAATGATGTTAATATCGATAAAACATGTAAGCCAAGAAAGCAAAAATAAACAGCACCAAGACAAAATAGAATGGAAGTAATCATTAAAGAGCCATAACCACTTCACTGAAGAGATTTTCTTTTTTTAATGCAGTCTCCTTCATAATCTCCTGCTGCTACTTTCATGTAACCAGGAGAGTTTTCCCTGGAAGAAGAGACAGACAGTTACAGGACAGCTATTCCTGAGAGGACCCCTCAGGCTAAGCCCATATCACAACGAGGAACCGGGCACCTCTGGATAACGCTGGGCACCTAAAGAACAGGCTACCGTGCAGAGGACAATCCGATGGCAATGCACAAATTCATGCACAGCAATTAAGCTGGTGCAAAGAGGATGAAATAGGCTTAATTTGTACGGTATGGAGCAAAAGACATGATATAGGACAAAAGTGAAGGAAGACACACATGCACACAGATTCCTTTTCTCCCTGTTCTGATGTTCTCCTGGCATAAGAGACCCTCGAGACTAATTCTCTCTTTTTTTTTCTTTCTTAGTGAAACTTTGTGGAGTTCAGAAGCAGGCATGAAATTTCTCTGGGCATCGTGCCCTGGGTGACCCTGCTTGAGCAGGGGGCTAGACTAGCTGATCTCCAGAGGTCCCTTCCAGCCCCAGCCATTCTGTGGCTATGAGACGTTCTGCTGCGTTGCATGAAGTCAGCAATATCGCTTGCCAACGCAAAGATCACAGAACTGTGCTAGAGCATAAGAATTGAAAAGGAAACAACATAAATAAAGAAAATATCTGATCTCTCGCAGGCTTCCCACACATAACTTGTCTTGGTAGAAGTGAAAAGCAGGGCTTAGTGCAAGGTCTGGCAGAAAAAAAAAGAATCTTTTTCACGGCCTCACTGAGAAACTCAAGTGACAGCAAACAAAATAGTGAAAATGCAATTGTTTGAAAACCAAGCCTCCTCCCTATGTTACAAAATAACCTTGGATTCTAAAAAGCAAAGGTTTTTCTGAATACATTGTTTCTCATTTGAAACCACCCTTTAAAGCAAAAAGCAAAGAAACTGTTCAACTGCTATCTATACATTAAACTACAGCTTCAGTAACATCTGCTCGATAAAGCTGCTCTTTCCAAGGCAGAGGTTAATGACGACGCCTGAAACGCGGTAATCGACAATCTAGAAGTTTGGCTTTGTATGTGAAGGATAAATAGCAGGAAACTGGAGGAAGAAGAGTTTTAGCCAAAACTGGATGACTAAAGACCAAAAATACTACCGTAAATAATTCACCAAGGAACTCAGCCAAGGTATAACTATGTAAAAGCTTAGATCTTTTACAGGATAATAAATTAAACTGAGATATCTTTGATAGCGTGAATAGCACAGATCACTAATTGTGTGTGTTTGCATAGAGGCTGAGCACTGTGACACAAACATATGGTTGGACGGGTGGTCCGATGACTACGAAAAGGTCTCAGTTTCTATTCCCAGCTCTTTGACCAGTATCTTTGGCAGGCTCTAAAAAGCCTCTTAATTTATCTGTATCTTATTCATTGAAAAGATAGACAGATTGAAACTCATGTTCTTTACCTTACTGTCTCAGATGTTAGCAGGCTTAGTATTTGGAGTAGCTCTGAGAGCCATAAAATCCCCTATTTTCAATATAGTTTGATTTTTTCCAAAAGAAAAAATAAAAGGAGAAGAGAAAGCATGCTGATTCAAGGATCCAGGCCTCTCGAAAAACCGCAACACACAAATCATGCAATAAAACTCAGCCACTCGGCAGCTGAACTCCAAGCAATTAAATCAACCAGGCAGACAACAGAAAAACCCCCGTTTTCTCCTTGCAGGCTCCCACTCCTCCCTCCCAAAGCCCAAGGTGCTACACCCTTCTCAAACTGCACCAAGCACAATTAAGACAATCTACTCCATATCAAGATAGGGGACAAATTCTAGTGTTGGAAAAGCATTATGCCTGCAACCTATTTCCAAAATGACTTGGTCTTCAGTATAGCTACAACTAATTAGCCCAGAGTATCGATCCCTCGGTGACAATTAGGCAATGAACCTATCTGCATACAAGTTTTGCAGAGCTGTGGCAACACCAAAACTCATCTTTCTTCAACATATTTCTGCCAAATAGCACAAAACATCCAGCTTTGCAGCAGTATGACATGACCATCCCAGCCATGCTGGTGGTGGTGTTACCTCTGTAACAGCCCAGATTGAAAGCAAGTGTAGAAATGGTGTAGAAGACCCAATAGCAGAATAAACCAGACATTGACTGGGCACTTGAATGAAAAATAACAAAAAATGAACTTACTAAAATGTAACAAGTTGCTTGCTCAGCAGTTGAAGTTATGTTAGCGTTTGCGTGCACAACCTCAGATTGATTTAAACATTACGCTGCAGTGACGACACAGATGCTCCCTCACACTCCTAATGCAAGCCAAAATAAAAACATATCTATATGGGACTTACACTAAGTTAAATGGACAGATTATCAAAGCCATTGCCAATTAAGTATCTCCATGGGGACAATAAGTAAACCTGCAAAGGCAACAAGCAGCTTAGGCTCCTTGGTTCCTGCTAGGACAGCAGCGTTTGATCACCATAAGGTGATGTGTCCAAGGAATGTAAATCGTAACGTTGCCTGCATTGAGGATTGCAACCGTTTGCTTTCTAAGTACATGTGCACAGTCTCTGTAAGTGGCCTTATTAACAACTGTTCCGCTAAACAGCATAGCAAATAAGCAAGGAGGAACCATCAGCCCCTTTAAGGTTTCACGTGCTCCACTCCCAGGAGTTTCACTGGCTCCTTGGTGAGCACACCTGCTCCATACGCAGCTATGGAATAGCAGGAAGGGACACAGGCAGGGATTTGCTCTAGAGAACAAGGTCTGCTGAACGTTATAGACCCTAAAGTGCACCATAATGAAGCAACATTTTCTTTTCTATCACATGCTAAGAGATTAGGGGGAAAACTTCTCTTCACATCTTGGCCAGAGTACTTAATCCCATGAAAAAACCCTCTGTACACAAGACATGAATGCAGGCCAGAAGGGGGTAATTGAAGACTGTTCTGGAACCAGGGCAATTAAAGCTAGGTACCGATGCAACTCAGAGATTAACATGCAGTGCATGGCATGAAGACACAGATTTGGCAGAGGGCAAGGAGAAGATTGCACAGAGAATAAGCATTGATCAAAGGTTATTAGGGTTGCAGAGGAGTGACGGAGAGCAAAATTTTTAACTCAGTTTATATTGCATACAATGATAATTTGAGAAGAAACCAAAGGAAGTATTAAACAAGTTTTTTCTTTCTTCCTTTCACAGAAGGGTTGAGCTCGGCAGGGACCTCTGGAGATCACCTGGTCCAGCCCCGTGCTCCAGCAGGGACACCCAGAGCAGGGGCACAGGGCGACATCCAGGCAGGTTCGAAGATCTCCAGAGCAGGAGCCTCCACAGCCTCTCTGGGCAGCCTGTGCCAGGGCCCCGGCACCCTCGCAGGAAAGAGGTTCTTCCTCCCATAGAGATGGAACTACCTGTGTTTCAGCTTGCATCCATTGTCCCTTGTCCTATCACTGGAGAAAAGCTTGGCCCCATCCTCCCCACAATCACCCCCTCAGGTACTTGAACATGTTGATCAAACCTCCTCTCAGCCTTCTCTTCCCCAGTCTGAACAGGCCCAGCTCGCTCGGTCTTTCCTCATAAGATAGATGCTCCAGTCCATCATCTTTGTGGATCTCTTCTGGACCCTCTCTAGAAGCTCAATGTCCTTCTTGTCCTGGGGAGCCCAGAACTGCCCCCAGTGCTCCAGTGGGGCCTCCCCAGAGCTGAGCAGAGGGGCAGGATCCCCTCCCTGGCCCTGCTGGCAAAGGTCCTCCTGGGGCAGCTGCTCTCTCTCCCCCAGGTTGTCCGAAGGACATGCCAGGCTATGGCCCTCCTCGCAGCCTGACGCCTGGACGCCCTCCCGCGTTACCAGTTGCTCAGTGCTCCGTTTGCCCGCTCTGCTCGCCGCGCTGCTGGTCGCCCCAGCTCCGCGGGGTGGCTCTGGTAGGCCCAGGGCCGACCCCACCGCACTGTGCAGGCACCGCATGGGCCTCAGGCCGCCGCGCTCTCCCTGGCGCTTGCACTTCACAGCTTCCGGCCGCCGCTTTAGCTCCTCTCGGAAGGGCCTCACGGCGCGAGCGTCCGCTCCAGAGCTGCTACCTACGAGGAAGGATCCTCATGGAAGGATCCTTCTTCCTTCCTTCCCCTTTTTGCCTCTGTTACAGCATACTGAGATTTTCCAATATAAAATGGTTAGCAGGTCCAGTAGTCCAGGAATACTTTTTGGAGGGGAGAAGCAGAGCAGATAAATAAATAAAGGGAAGAAAGAGTTGCATCTCATCATTCAGCCTGGAAATTGTGTCTGCCTAGGCCTGTTTCAAACCCTAATTAATATTAAAGCTTTGGGGAACATTATTTTCTAAATGAAATCTTCTCTATCAATATTTCATTAACAAGTTATATTTCATAGTAGGGTATCATCTTACATAGAGTGCCAGAGATCTTGCAATGCAGAGCAGATTCCTTCTAGATGAAGTACAGTATATTGTTTTAGGATTGCAGTAACTTAACATTTTACTTATGTTTTTGAACTAGAAAGGTTCTCAAACGTTATACATATATCAGAAACGTACTTCTTGGTCAAATTTACTAATAGTTTTCCTTAGGGCTGTGAACTCTGAAGAGGAGATATAGAAGCTGGCAAAATAATAGGAGGAGAAAGGAAAGGGAAAAGAGAGGAATGGGGGCAGATTCGCCATATAAAAGATCACATAGTCACTACCAAAAAGTTATATGGTAATTCATGTTCATGAAGGGATTTTACAAAAAAATATTTAAAAAATCAAAAGTTATCTTCCAAAACATACTGCAATGCTGTAAGAGAGCTCAGGTCCCCAGGTGGATGCAGAACATTTGCAGACAGCCACACAGAGCAAACCAGCAGTGGCAGTAACTAGCTCAGTGGTCCTGCTCCAGCAGCTGGTGCTAACGAGCCCAAGGACAGCAGCACAGATGAGAATTTGGGTTTCAAAGACAACGGTGGGTTTTATGTGCCACAGACAGAAACAAGTCTTGAAGCTGCAGGGAACAGTCCCCAGCCACGTCCACAGGCAGGAGAGAAACTGGGAGCTTGCCCAGAGGAACCAGACTTGTCTGGCCAACCTGTCACCAGTTTCATGGCCCACCACCCATCAGCTCAGCTGGCTGTGGAGCCTCCAAGAAATCAGGAGGCTGCAGGACCAGTCACCTCTATCGCTCTTGCCTGGCTGGTTCCTATCAGCAGTTTTGACCAATCTCCCACCACAACAAAACAAGGAAATGCCACTGTATGGGTATTTTCTTCCAGAAAACAGCCCTTGGGGGCTATTTCTGACCAACTTGAGATGCAAGACAAATTGGTAAACAGTCACAAATATCTCCACCCCAATCATAAATCTATAGTCCTCAGGAAAACGCCAGATTCTATTCAACATGACAGCCACAAAATTCTCCAAGAACCAGGACAAGTTCATCTAGTTGCATATTGGCTCCTTAGCCAATAGTGAAATATGGTTACTACTAAGTTGTATTTTTAAATGGTGCTGTAACAGGACCACTAAGTCCTCCTGCCTGGCATAGATCAGATAGCATGAGAGCAAAGCATAGGAAAACCTGGGGCAGAAACCTCTTGGGTGCAGAGGTTGAGACACTGCATAAACATCGAAGTTATAGCAGAGGAATCAGCAGTTCTTACACTTAGACCCAGGCCGCATCCTTACATCAGAGGATGTTTCTGCAGAGTTTCTTGAAGCTTTTCATTCCTAATCAAAATCAGACAACATTCTCTGCCGTTTCATCATCAAAAGGCTCTATTTTCTACAAGGAGATGATCTTTCCGCATGAAGAAGGGAAGGCTACTAGTGATTGCCCTGTTGACAATGTACTTTAACACCTCTAACATAGAATAAATAGCTAAGTATTCCTCTGAAACTCAATACACACAGGTTTCAGTCCCAAACAAGAGGGATTTCTATCTGTAATGCACCTGTACGATGAAAAGGGACCAGAACCTTTCATGTCCTTGATATCTTGCAAGCTCACAAATGCCTGCAGATCACAATGCAAGGAGTGAATCTGTGCAAATGTGGACAAGTAAATGAAATACCCACACCAAAAAAGAGCCTGCTATATGCCTGAATTTGAAAGGCCTTCTTTATTAATCTATGAGGTTGCCTTAATGTATAGCTTAAGGCATGGAGAAGGCTGGCTTGCTTTGGATGAAGAAGCTGATCCCTGCCCCAGAGGCACCCAAGTGTGCAGTAGTTGCTATGGTACTAAAAGTATTTTTGTTTGTTAAGCAGTAGATTAAATAGTCACATAAAGTGATTAGTCTGCACATTGGATCATTCCTTGGGAAGGCTTAAGTTACAAACTAGCTTTCTGAGGAAATTGTTTAAGCTTTCCACTTATGAAAAAAATGGGTTTTTTTGAATTGTAGGCTGGTGTGTTTAAGAGACTGCATTCTCTACTCCGATTTAAACTTCCTTGAACAAACAAGGTGGTATCGTAAGAAGCCACTTTTATATCTCTGCAAAACATAGTTGCATCTGTTAGCTTCATGCAATAAGCTCTGTAATAGCTCCAGTGTTATCGTCATTATCACTAATAGCCAAGGTCTTGGATTACGCTTTTGTTGCAAGATGAAGGGATGTCTTGCCATGGGTCGTAATGGAGCTTCATCAAGGATGAAGTGCTTGTCTGGGTTACCAGGCAGAACAGATTACCTTAAAAGGCTGAGGGCATAGACATTTTCTTCAAAATAAGCTTGCACAAATAATATATATGTAAAATTATGTAAAATTTTGTAAGTTATTGGGGCATATAAAAACTTGTACTGTTGCTTACTTCATCACCTGCCTTCACATTTATATTGCACTCACTTCATAAGATCCAGGCACTACTATGAGTGGGACTCCAAAATAAGCCTCAATATTCAGCGGTTGATGAGCAGGCTTTGTAACAACAACCCATAATTTTCAGATCTGAGTAGCAGATGGTCACCTAGTGTGAGCCACCATGAAATCCAGGAACAGTTTTGACCACTGCAGAGTTGGAGGATCTGCCCCTCTGATTCCTACTGCCCACGATCACCCCTTTCCAAGGACCTGCTGGCTGCCGAGTTGCCACTCTAGACTAGCAAAGCAGTGTCAGATTAATGAACATTCGTTCCATCTTACCAGTAAAGAAGTTCCAGTTAATTCCTGAAACTAACAGCTCTTTCATTCTGCTTGCACCAGAAAGTGATTTTTGAACTTACAGCCAGTTAAAGGTCCCATCCTGATGGGGTAAGAGGCAACCAAACTTAAATATCTACAGGGATCATTCTGGTTGCAGAACAAAGATGGCTAATTTCATTCAGAGGACTCCAAGGCTTTTTATTTTCTCTAAAGAAAAATCAAGCTAAGCAAAATATTAACATTAAGCAAGTACAGCTGTAGATATCAGATAAGAGCAGTTCTGAGGATAATATTTGGCATATAATAGTGTTTCATCTGTTTTTCCTGTACCCCCATAAATGATGACAGAACTCTCTTCTCTGCAAGAGTTCCCACAACCAAAGACATTGATCACTGGGGCTTCCAAAAGAAAGGCGAGAGCAGCCAATACTGGCTCCAAAGAAAACAAAACATGTACCAAACTTACAAGAAAGTAATCATAAAACTCCTCAAAATGCCAGTAGGACTGAAGCAGATCAACTGCAGACAGACCTGCAAAGTTTACTGCTAAGTTCCCTTCTTGAACACTGGTGTAACAAACCAGACACTGAGCAGCTAGAATTACAGAACCAAATATTCAGTTCTCTAGGCAAGAGGAGACAAGAATAACTTGTACATTTATCACACTTAGCAAATGCAAATAAAAATGCCTACTCGACATAAGCTAAAGCTGTTTGCATTGCCTAAGAAATTTGGGTCCAGAGTCCCCATTCAAACACACACTCTGTGCTGTAGCTTTGCCAACATCCTCCTGAGGTTATTAATTTGGAGTGACCTCAAATTGCAATTTCTTTGGGATGAACACTATCCTGTGCTAATTCAATATTCCCTATATAGCCTCCCCCAGAGAGCAGCTGTTCCAGATGACTGCAGGGACGTGAAAAATAAACTTGAAAATAGGAACACCCATCACCAGAGAGGACAAGACTAGCAAGAGTCTAACAAGAGATGATCAACATCAATTCCAAACAGTTATACACAGGACATCTTTGTTTCCCCATACAGAAAGACCATCATGAAAGTCTTGGAGCAAGATTTTTACCGGCTGCTTCATAATGAAGTCTCCTTGCAAATAATTCATTTTACAAATGTTATTTCATCCATATAGAAGTGATCTGGGATAGGCAATTGGTAGCAACTTTCCTACTTCACAAATGAAACTTTCAACAAAGACAAAAGTCAGCAGTTAGTAGCTTGGAAAATAGTTTGGTAATTGCAGGCTAGGTGTCTTCATATGAAATGACATTGCTAAAACACCCCTTTTTTATATTTAGCAGTGCAGGACTGCAGTATATCCAAAACACACAAGCTGTCTCTTCAGATGTCTTCTGAGGGATTCTAAAAGCAAGCAATAATTTTAAGGTTGATTTCAAGTTTCAATGCTTAACTGAACCATCCC
Source organism: Tinamus guttatus (assembly GCF_059628265.1). NCBI lineage: Eukaryota > Metazoa > Chordata > Aves > Tinamiformes > Tinamidae > Tinamus > Tinamus guttatus. Next base: position 2,474,445 of record NW_028288890.1, read on the forward strand.
TGTCTTCTTCCATGCTTCTCTTTGAAAAGACGGATACCTTCATTTATTTTTAATCCCATTCATCTCTCATCTCTCTCATCTCTCTCATCTCTCAAAGCTGCCAAAAACTGAACCCAGTTCACATCAGACAGCACTTGACCTCCTTGGGGTGCCCCAGCTCAAACACCTCCCACCACACGTTGCCTCTGGACCTCCAGATCCATTCCGGCCACCACCAGGCAAGAGCAGAACTTCTCCCTTTCCAAGGCTGATGGAGCTGGAGGTGCAACCAGCCCTCCTTGATATCAGACCTGTGCGCTCGTGTGGAGGCAGCCTCGTCTGGGAGGCAAAAGGAAAAGCAACACAGCAGTTATTTTAGTTACAACCTGCTGAAAATGGGGTGGAACTTGATGGAATCTGCAGGAAGAGTGACTTGATGTCTGTCAGCACCCAGTGACGGGCTACCAGGCTCCAGCATCGGCCTCGACTAACTCTTTCTTTTTCCAACAGCCCGGGATTTACAGGGGTGCTGCAGGTCTCCGCTGTGTTTTGATTCATGCCCCTTCTGCACTGATGCTCTCGTGCCGCTCGCAGCTGAGCTGCTTTGATTTAGGGCAGTGAGAACACATCAGGCTTCCTCACAGGTAGGTATTTATTGTACACATGGTTGTGCGACAGAATGTGTGTCTTCATATTTCATGTGGTGCCAAGCACCAATACAGAGCACATTTGAACAACTCGGGTAGAAGGAATAACATTACACTTCAACACAAAGGGCTTCTTTACACAGAAGCTCAGAAAAGTTAATCTGCACTAACTATAATATTTCATCTTAAAAAGTGAACTAGCTAATCCATATGGAACCCTATGCAGACGTTTATTCAGATGCTAAATGTGTGTCAAGAGTCCTAGGCCAGGAAATCTTCCTGGGAAAGGGAGTTGGGGCAATTTCTGCCTCAAACCAAAGCGAACCCAACAATTTTGAGGCAGTTTACTTATTTCTGATTTCATGAAAAGTCCCAGCGCAGCCTCCCGTGTGAGCTGCCCTACACCTCTGCTGTACCCAGCACAACGCAGGAGATGCATGAAGCTTCTTGCTGAAAACTGTTCCAAGGTTCAACAAAGCTTTACCAAATCACAGGACGGTTTAGTCAGATTGGAACCTTAAGCAAAGATACAAGACGCTCATTTGTGAGTCTGCTTTGGCACTCTCAAGATGGCAAATCAGAGCAAATGGACAAACCTGCCTCTGATTTATGGAACTGTAACAGTGACATCTCTCACTCATGCCAAAAAGATAAGCTACCCTGCAGAGAACATGCAAGCACAGCCTGAAAACCACACTGCAAATCAGTGAAGATTTGAACTAAGAGAGATTAAAGAAGAAAAGGCCTTTATTAAAGCATTTACGGCACAAACAAACTTTCCCCTGGACAGCTGCTTCTTTGCTTGAAGAAAATACGTATTTAGTACTCATAGGAATTATATCATGTTTGCTTTCTCCTGCCTAAAAACATACATAATATTATTTCAGCACAAAGACAATTTATTCATGGGTCTTTTAATTCATTGAAATATTCACTTCAACTCCAAACCTGCAGCTTTAAGTGTTGGCTGTGTTTTCCTAAATCAATTACCAGAAAGGGATCCAAGTCCCCCTGTTTCTCCTGCTAGTAAGAAAAATTGTCATTATCAACTTCCAGATAAACCAGTGCAAGGCACAAGTGCCGCACTGAAACACCCAGGCTTGACTCTTCCTTTTGCATGAGACCTAGAAGAGAAGTATGGAATGAAAGAACAAATAAACGAATAAAGCAGACACACACACACTACGTATCATCATCTTCTCTCAAAGGACTACAGAGCTCCCAAGGCCACATACTTTCCTCTGAGCATGTTCTGAACCTGATTTCTCTCCTTTGGTGGGTTGCAAGAGCAGATGCAGGGCTGGGATTTGATCTAAGGGGTTTTGTCATGAGAAGCTGCATTAAAGTCCAGGGCAGTATTTTGCTCTTGCTCTCCTCACATCACAGGGCTGCCTTCTTGCTCTGCATTATGTCAGAATATTTTATAGCAAGAAATGGTAGAAACAAATACCATCAAGCCAGCCCTGCCATTCCTCCCCCACTCTCCACACAAGAAAACCCCTCCGTCCCCACAAAACAAGCCGAGCTTACGCCAAGCCTAACAGAGCTCACACAGACATTGTTATCTTTTAAAATGACACCTTCAATTTAATTATCTCAGAGATTAAATCATCCCCAGACTATTAAGCAAAATAACTCAGTGGTGCCAAACACTGCATCACACCATGACTTTTCTTTTTGCTAACCCCCTTTAAGCCTCCGCTGTGACTAGATACACCCCATTGCAGAAGTGCACAGATTGCAGTCGTGCCTGGTCTCCCCGAAGCCAATCCCTGCCCACACAACACGCCAAGTTTCCTCTCCAGCTCAAGTCTGACCTCACCTTCACTGCTGTAAATTCAGAGCAGGTCCCCACGCTTTAGGGACTATTTTAAAACATGCTGTTTATGCCCTAGTAATAGGGAGCACCATCTCCAGATGGACAGGAGAAGCATCTGCATCTCTCCCTGAGCACTTCTCCAACAGCCCCAGGCAGATCCAGCCTACCCAGCACACAACCTGCACTTCTGCCTCCTCCCGAAGTCGGTGGAGATCTCAAATTTCATGGTGGAAAGAAAGCTTGGTCACCTAATCCTTAATAGCCACCAAGATAACTACCAAAAGGAACTATCAGGGAGAATGAATTTTTGGAAGAGGCTAGGATTAGATGCCTCAAAAGGAATGCAGAAACCTCCCCAAATCTGAGTTACAGGCAAAATTTCTCCTGGGAAATGGTTCTTGAAGCACAGCAGTCTGCCAGGACGTGCTCTGGAGCGGGCATGTTCTTCCACACGATGCTCCCTGAGCTGTTGTCACTGGCAGCAAAAAGCTCTGAACATCTTGGGGGTTCATCCCTGAACCACACAGACACGGGGGAGTTTGTTGGAGCCCTGCGACAATTAGTTCCTGGGGCTGCTCACATGCAGGAACACAGACTTATGGCTGCTTTAATTCTGCAGTCTTTAAATTAAAGACAGTGAGGTCTGTGGGCTGGGGACATGGTTCTGCATTTAAAGCACAACACGGGCTGTATCTCACCACGTGAATAACCCTGCTTTGTCCTCTCCTTTGCTATTATTCCTATCCCCTGACAAGAAAACTACGTGTTTGGCTGGTGTCTATGCTGTTTGTTATTTCAGATTCCATTATATCTCCCCTTGCAGAAAAATGGTGCTGAGTTGTTTGGAGAAGGGTAAGAGCCTGTCATTTCTACAACAGCTTGCCTTTCAAAAAGCCTTAACATTCAAGTCCTCTGGAGACCCAGAAACAAGAGACATTGGCCCAGGAGACTTGTGGGCTAATGGCAAGACACAGTGTTGGATTTAACTGAACTATGGCCCTGTGAATGCGAATGCCTCCGAGGAGGAAGCAGCTGAACTGGAGGCAGAGAGGAGCAAGACTTCAGGTCACGGCTAAGAACTCACCCGTCTGAGTTATCAGGCTGCTCAGAGTCAGCAATTTGTTTTATTCACAATACTCACTCTGGTCTTGTATCTTGTTTACCCCAGCAATCCATTCAAAAACTCCACGTACTGCTCGTGTGCTTCAAACGAGCACTAAAGAAATCATTCTGCTAAGTCAGGAGCTCAGCAGCACAGTTAATATCCCCTCCTTTCCTCAAGCATCAAGAATTGCCAAAATATTTTCTCTTTGAAACATGTCCACAGGTTTCTAACTCAGCTGTTGGTCTAACCTAAAACCTGAAGGTCTTGCTCATGCTGGTTGTTTCCTCCCTATGGCAGTTACCTTCAAACCCTGTATGGCTTCACTGGTCTGAACTATTAATACAGTGTCCTGCTCTTCACCACTGCGGAGCTGAATGTCTGACACCTGCCAAAGCTGACATGTAGACAAGGCAGCAACGAGGACACATATGACTGCATTTCCACCACTCTGGATAAGATTTTAAATCCTTATGAACAAGACAGAGGAAAAAAAAAATAGTAGTAGTAGTTAAAGATTCCTGGTAAAGCTATCACACAAGGAGCCACTACCCATTTCTCCCCACCTGATCACAGCATAACCATGGGGCTCCTGGTTCCTCATGGCCTGTAGGTGTCATCTGCCTCTCAAAATGCACTAACATTTTGAAAGAGGGATTATGAAATTAAAAAAAAAAAGTGTTAAGGGTTTTGTGTTCTTTCACCCAGTGCAGGCACTTGATTTTGATGACATTACATAGATTCCAGCAACAGCCCTCAATTTCTGTGGAAAAAGCAAGATATCAGTCACTGTCCAACAGCTACTCCCTGACTGGCTCTTTTTCAGAGTGTTGTAGGATCTTCTTGTACAAGCAGTCAAGGACAGGCTCTGTAGGTGGGCTGGCACTTAACTATCCAGTTTTCTTAAATAAACAGAGGGAAGTAAGATTTACAGTCTGCCTAATCAGTGTCCACAACTCCTAATGATCCTTAGTTCTCCTTGGATTAAGGGAATAGGTTGCTGCTTGGTTTCCTACTTTTTTGTTTATTCTATCCGTCAAATCTGCATAGACTAACCTGTGAGAAGAGCAAGACAACTAATGCACTGAAAATGTTCAGAGTTCCAGGATACATCATGTGGTCTCCAGTCCCAAACTGGCATAAATTACATCCTGGAACACATTATGTCCTGCTATGTTAGACAAGAAAGGAAATGTGGTATACAATGAAATGAAAGACATCCTGGAACTTATTATATACTCAAAAGACAAAAGAAAGGACATTATAGGATTGACGTAGCTAATAAATGATGTGTTGGCATCTCTTTTCCACTAAGATGTGGATTAACAACAGATGTATTACACTAATGTCTATTTGTACACTAATCTAAAACAACTGTATTGCCGTTGCAGACAGGAATTTGATAAATGCAGCCCCCATTCCAGCTTCAAAAGTGCTGCTGAGCTCTAGGAAAGGTGCAGAGGGGTGTGAGCCCACTCCCAGAGTTTCTCCTTTCAGAGTTTGTGCCCTTGATCTCACCTCCTCCTCCCAGTAGAATTGGCTTTGTCATCTCCTGGTGATCCCTCAGCTGCATAGTCAGGTAGGAAAGGGGCTGCCCTTGTGACTTGGCCTGCAGCTCAGCTGTGGGATATCTGGGAATTAAGAACTACTCTGCCTGCTGAAGGGCACTCAGTGCTTTTGAGCTCCAGAAGTTAAAGGGTTAAATCCTGAAGCCTAGCAACTCCCAAAATATCACTTTCCTTCTCAGAAGCCAACAAGCATCCTGCATTTACATAAAGCCCTCCAGGGAAGGCAGCTGCAGAAGGCATGCACAGAAGATGCCTTCCTCAGGTGGCTGAAGCATAGAAGGGAAGATACCCCTTGACTTACCCTCTAGCTCCTTCCCACAAGTAGCAGCTGGAGCAGAACTAGAGGCAGAGCCTCCAGAGCCCTGTTCAGTCCCAGTCTGATAGCTAGGACAGTTAGCTCAGTTCTCCTCAACCTGAAGAGGCCAGCTCAGAAAAATCAGTCCTTACAGTTCTGGAATCTGTGAGGAAGGGGAAGATGGCAGGAGGAGGTGACACTTAACCAGAACTGTCTCCAACCATCTTAGCAATGCAGGTGCATTCAGCTCAGCTGCAGAGAGGCTTTTCCAGCATTGCTGTTCTCCTGTAGCTTGTACAGCACAAATGTGTCTCCACAACCTTGAGGTTTGTGGAGTCCCAGGCCAGGAAAGCAAGGAGAAATGCAATGAGCTGCGGTCCCTTCTCCCCATTGCTACTGAAGTTTGATACATGTGATTTCTCCTAAAAACACCACAGATGAATGGGACAAAGTGCAAGCAGGGAAGCCTGGGCTATCCAATCCTTTTAAGGTACCTTTTACTGGTATTCAGAAGTAGCACAGAGAGGAGCTGCCACGAGCCAGCAAAAACAGGGCACAGTGCAGCAGCTCAGCCAGGAATCAGCATCCCCAAACTGTTTTGCCTGTTCTTGACCTGGAACACAACCAGTATAAAAGAATAGGAACAGATCTATGGGATGTTGGGGGAGTAGAATAAAAGAAAGAAAAGAAACAGAAGCATGAGAGAAGTAGGGGAAGGAATGCAAAAGCTGGCTAAATGAGAAAACCTAGGTGAATATATCTGGATCCTCCCTCCCTGGCCAGTGGTGGCTTTTTCTGTAAAACAGATTTTCTCTGGAACAATTTGCATGTGCTTCCAAACTGAGTGCAGATCTGTTACCAGTCACTCAAAGCTTCCCCCCAGGAAGGAGCAGAGGTTACAGGAAACAGTGACAGTCTGTCTTTGTGCTGCTCATAGCTTGCCTTACTGGTACAGCTAGGAGAAATATCTGATCATCTATTCAAAGTCATCTCCACTGTAGATTTTAGACTATGCCTCATTCACTGCTTTATTTCCCACTATATGTTTAGCTGGTCCAGTGCTGGGCTGGTAACTAAAATATTAAATTGAGAAGCAGCTACCCCATGATTTCTCAAATATTTTTTCTTCTCAGAGACACTATTTCTACTAGAATTGGATAAAACACTCCCTGAAGAATGCCTAGTGATAAACACAGAGACAGGATTAAAATAAAGTTATCCCTTACATTTTTAAGTTCTTAATAGATTATCTATACCCATATACTCACAAAAGGCTAGTGAAAAGGCTAGGATGCTGCAGAATAAGTGTTGTTCCTAAACTAAATATGCCCTCTCTTTTCCATAAAATCTCTGCAAATTTTTAGGCAAAAGGGGATCTGGAATCCAGAAGATAGTCTCTGCCTGGTTCTGGTTCAATTTTTCGTTTCTTGCATTTCTCCTCTTTTCCCTCCCCTGGATATACATCAATGCCCTTAAGGTGCTGAAAAAGCTAAGTTACTCCACATGGAGTACAATTGGAAAACCTCTCCAACTTCCATACAGTTAAATATTCCAGGACAGGCTGCAGTTGTGCTTCCTGCAGCACTTCAGCACTTTGAAGCAAGTCAACTTCTCCTGGGATAATGGGATTTGCAAGCTTCCACATTATGACATTTGTTTGAAGGAGACTCCCATGGGCCCTGACAAAGCGACTTGATGACAGGTCTCCATGAGAGGCCAACGTGGTGCTCTCCTGTGCTGACACACAGGCAAGACAAGGACAAGCCCCTCCTGGCAGCCTCACTCGGGAGGCAACGGGCTGACCCACGGATTTCAAACCTCGTCCCTGCTATGCAGGGTTCCCACTAACGAGCCAAGCAGCCCAAAGGCCACAACACCACAGCCTGGGCCAAAGAAGGCCCAAAAGATTTCACTTGGTCTTGTATTTGAAGTACAGTGCTCTGGGGACAGAAAATGATGGCTTTTACAATCCATATATAGCAGCAGGTCCAGAATCCATTAACCAAAGAAACTGCTTTCTGCTGGAGAATGTTTCCTAAAACCCACAAATCAGTGTGCCAAGACCACCCCTGGCTGAAGCACCATCTGTTCCTCCATAAATCTCCTCCAGTTTTGGTAGACCACCAGCCTTCATTTCTTTTCCCCATCAACCCAGCAAGGAGATCGATGCCAGCAGCGTATGTAGCTCCTTGCCCTTACACCAACCCAAGAGAGAGATAGCTCCATGTTTCAAGGGAAGGGAGCGAGTTTCACCTGGGCAAACACGCAAGGATACAAAAACAGGCTGCAGACTTAGAAAGGTGGGACAGAAGAGGAGATGAACTGGGAAGAGCAGCTGTATGGACTGAGAGGATAACACATGGAGGAACTCACAACGTTCTGTCCTAGGCTCCACAGTTCCTGGCTCCAATGCTTGTCCCTGAGCACCAAACACTTCAGATGAGTTAAGACTCTGGCCAGGGTGCTGTTATGAAGCTGGATCTTTACTGCTTTCCATCTGTTTGTGCTTGAACTGGTCAAGAGTCTCATGAAAGAAAAAGTACCTCCAAAAGGCCATCAACAGGCAGAAACTGGGACCCTGCAAGTGCATGTCCTAGAAGCAGAACCGAGGACAAACTCTGGCCAACAGAGCATTTAGAGCTGTATTAAGACTTTCTTCTTATGCTTAGCCATTAAAAAAAAGCCCAAGTTCGGGAGGAGAGGGGAAAACACACAATTTTTAATGGAGTGTCTGTGTGTGTAAATGTTGAAAAGGGACCCTAAGGCCACTTCAGCCCATGCAGCACATTGGAAAGGTACAGTCTGGAAGTTTTAATTGCTTGAGTAGCCTTTATGCTGCAAAGTGAGCATTAATACTTCATAATACTTCATAATACTTCAGCAGGAGCATCTGTCTCATAGCTTTGCTGGGTGCAACCTCATTTTGTTTTGTGACCTCTGAAGACCTCATAACTATTTGTCACTTCTGAATCTCATCAGGCTTGCCACCTAACTGCCCTCTCTGGTGCATTAACCACTCGGAGGACAAGGGGGCTTCCTGTAAGGCAGGAAGCAAGAAGCCTAGGAGATTGGGGCTTTCTGATCACAAGCATCAGGACACAGACAAGTCATCATTCTTGTATGCAATATCTATGAGAAAAACAGGAATAAACAAGCAGGGGTGAGTTCAGCTCATCTGTATTTGCAGGCAGCAAGCAAAGATCGCTCCCCCCTTTGCAGCACACTAACTGCCCGTGGGGATGTTTGAAGTCAACTATACGGACACACACGACCCTCTGGAAATTAGGGTCTTGCTCCATACACTCAAAGGGCAAGAAGCTTCCTCAGTTGCCTTATGGCAACAAGCACAGAGCAGCTTCTCTACCACCAACTGCCATCTCTGCTTATTGAGCATTAGACCTCGTCTCCAGAGATCTGCAGTGCAGACAGGTTCCAGGAAATGAACTAATGTGATTATGGATTAGAAAAGATCATGAGAGGCCCAGGTACGATAAGAAACAGATCCAGACACAGATATCTGCCTGCAGCAGAAGCCTTTCCTTCAGGAGACGCAGGTTGCGGAGCAGCCACCCAGGGAAAGCCAGGTCCTCTTTACACGAGGACAGGCATCAGAACTGGAACCAAAATGCATAGCTGCCACTTGCTCCAACAGAAAAAGGAAAGTCTAGATGGCAGATGCTATGACAGAGACAACTGAACTAATTTGCTGAATAGGACTTGAGGCCAAAAACCAGAGAAGAATGGAAGAGTGTCCTTGCTAAATTCCTTCACTTCAAGACTGTGTAATTAGGCCAGGAAAAGCACAACAGAACGTGCTGTAGAAAAGTCTTGCACTGGCTTGTTAACCTAACAGGCCTTTTCCATCTCCAAAGTCTGCATTTCATAGCAGGTACCTGAAAAGTAGAGATTACATCAGGTGGTAAGCCAACAATTCCCACCACATCAAGAAAATAAGCCCAGATCAAGTACAGGAAAACGTGTATTGAAATAAAAGCCCCCAGACCCGCTAGGCCCTCATTAACAGGAGAGCCTTCCCTAAAAGCCAGTGGAGTTGTGGCCCAACAACCCATGGCAGATGGGACGTGTGTGACATCTACGAGTGCCGTTCGGCACGGTGCCTGCGTAGGCCTGCTCTGAGCCCGCAGGGCCCAGGGTACAAGATTGCCCATAACATCATAACTACACCCCACTACTCACATATAGAGCAGCAGCTTAGACCCTGGGCAGAGCTTAGCTAGCACAACCACATGGTTGAACCCTTTAGCAAACAGGGTCTAACTTACCTTTAAATGCAAGGCCCAGGCAACCCCACTAGCAACTCCAGGGATGTTGCTGAGACTGTAAACAGTGAGTACTTCTGAAAGCCAAACATTTGGGCACCACAACAGAATTCTTCTCTTTCCCCTACCACCCCATAAAACAGAAAGGCTACCCAAAATAGCAAGCCAATTTTTGAAAAGGTTCCCGTGTATCAGCTCTTGTGTGACCTTGGCTGAGTCACGACGGACCCAGGAGTCCTCCTCTCTAGCTGGCTGCTCTAAGTAGATGGCTACGCTGCTTCCCTCGAGACGCAGCAAGGCAGAAATAGGAAATGAAATGGAGAACAGGGAGGAAATTCCAACACAAAAAATTAAGAGGCAGTCACAGAATTCTCCTGGTAAGAAGTAAAGAAATACATATGCAAGAGTGAAGGCTAGAGACACAGAAATATCTTGTTAAATTTTTACAGTTTAACCACTGAACAAGTTACTTTCTCTCTATAATTTATACCTGAATTGTGTGTCTAGACATGACATCATTTTAAGGTATGCCTTGTGTTCTGTGGTAAGTTTACAATAACCAGAACTTATAATTGCTGTGGTTCAGGTCAAAGCAAAAGAGGAAAAAATACCCAAAGTACCTTCTAAGCAGCTGTTCTGCTGTTTTAGTGTGTTTTTTTCTGTCAAGGAGACATGACCTAGCAAATGCTAGAAGCCAACCTTAAACCAACTCCCCTTCTGAAAAGTGATGAATTCCATAGATAATCTTCTGTTCTCAGGCAGGTTTGTTCGGTATGGTTCGTATTAAAACAGTGAAGGATGGCCAGATAAGTAAGGGCAATGTAAATGTCTACTGTGTGCCCCTGGAGATTGACTGCTACAGACATACCAGACCCCGCTGCACATTCACATAATAAACCAGCTATCCGAGCACAGTAAAACAAGCCTGCGGGTCTCAGATGGGATAACACTAACTATCAGCATCCTCTCACTGCTGAGACATAAATCCCGAGGCTACGAAAGCTGGAACCAGAGCACAGTTAACACGCACCAGCCACTCTCACAAAAAGAAGGAATCCTGTGGTGATAAGGGCTGCTGACCAAGTGACTTGAATCACATGAGGAATTGCAATCCCTGCTCCAAGCGCATGGCCTGAAGCGTGCTGCTGCATCAAGGAAGGAGAATTTAAACAGCAGAATTGGGGAGAGGGAAAGAGGGAAAACAGGACAACCTGCTCCTGTTTGTGACCACGGGCACCCTTGATCTGAGGACCAGCCATGGAGGAGCTGGAGTGAGCATGAGAGCACCCAGGAGGGCATCTCCAGACACACCAAAGCTGTCCCCACAGCAGCAAGCTGAGGGCAGCTCCCAGGCAGTCACACCCAAAGCATCACAAAAGTCCTAAAGAAAAAGCAAGAGCAATTTGGAGAAGGTACATTGACCAGAGAACAGCATGGAAATCACAGTCCCTAGCTTGCATTGCAAAAGGCACAAGTATGTCACCCACACACAGGGATGTGACAAACATTAACACGTGTAAGAAACAGGTACTCGGGTTCTACAATACTGTGTGCTCCATTACTCTTCATGTTATGCTAACAGAAACAACCTATAGCTTTTAAGTTATCTAAACTAACATTTAAAAAAAGGCAGTAGCTCTTCTTAAGATTTTAAGATTTACGGTGGATGAAGAGCAATCCTGAGACAAAAGGTTTCGCTATAACAACTGTTATATGGTCCCAACGTGAGTTTTTTCCTACATCCATAAACATAATAAATCCAGACACCATGTGTATTAGAAAAAAACTTAATGATTTCTTCTTACATGCAGTTCATTCAAGCCCTGCTCACGAACATCCTTTACGATGCACATGCTAACAGCAAAGAGAAGACAGCTCATGGCCCTGCACCAGCCTCCTAGGGAGGAGGAGAAGGGATGACTCAGTCTAGAGAAAGCCTGCCACTAGATATTAATAGAGCCATCCAAATTCTGATTAAAATATCCCATTAAGTGCAAGAAGGACCTTCGTGTTTACAGTTCCGCAAATAAATTTTATGGTTATCATACTTACTGCTATTGCTGGTTATTCTGCTTCCCTAAGACAAGCACAGAGCAAGAATGATACCTTTGCACAGACTCATCACACTGTTAGAGAACTTGAACCACTCGCGTGGTAAAGAGAACAGGCTTTTTTAATTTGTAGCTAGTAAAAAGCTACTGTTGGGCTGTCTGATTGCCAATATTAAGACAAAAGTGAGAATCTTCTATGTTTAACAAACCAATATCCATCTTCTCCCTCCCACTCAGTCTACCTGTGATAGAAATAATTGCTTATTTATGCTTTTACAAGGACTAGCTAGTACACAACGGAAGGATTGTGTTCAAGGCATCGCTGGCAGATCACACAGGGAGATGTGCTTAGCAGATAATACAACTGGAAAACGGTGGAAAAGCCACTGTTTGTTTAATCACTTCACAGTATTTCTGAAAAGATCGAATAATCCAAGTTCAGGAATAACTGTTCCCCTTATTTAATGGACTGTAATACATTAATCCAGTGCAAATCCCTGCAGCAAGACAGCTAGCTGTAGCGTTCAGAGCCATCACTGGATGAGCACCGAGTTGTATGCATTTAACAACTCTCACCACCAGTAAGGAGAAAACCAGAACCTTTACCACAGGCCTCTGCTCTTTAAGCTAAAAAACAACAGGCTGGCAACAGCAATAGGTGGTGGGGTATTTTTTTGTTTGTTTGTTTTTTTAAATCATTCATTCAATTTGGCTACTGGAAAAGAACTAATTAACTAAGATATTCCACAAGCTCTAATACTGTCTCACTGCTACCAGGGCAGTTTCTACAGCTTGTGCTACCGAAGCAGTCTTCCCTTCTCCCTGAGAACAAGACCTGAAAGCTTCAGCAGAAGCCTCTAGCACTTGATGTAGGAAGTCAGATTTGGCATCATCACTGGTTGCAGGAAATAGTCTAGTTAAAGACCTCCTGCCCTGAGGGATGGGCTGGTCTGGATCAGTGTATTCATATAGGCATTTGCAGGAAAATAAAGAAACCAGCAAGAATTTCTTGAACCATCTCTTAATACCTCTACAACTACATAAAGGTCAGGACCTCTTCTAGCTCTGTATTTCTATAGTCCTGCTTACTGAGAATTGCTGCCCAATTAATCAGAGTCTCTGCCTTGGGCAATCCTGTACCCCAGTCTGTTCTGTTACCATAATGCTCCAGCATTGGATCTGCTTGCAGCAGATGCATACATAGAACTGGAAGATTTAGCAAATAGTCACAAACAATAGTTGCTTTTGCATTATTTGTTTTGTGGTATCAGCAACCAGAAATCAGCAAATGCTGCAAGAATTTTCCTGTCAAGGAAGATCACACAGAAGACGTGGTTGCACGTGTAGTACTACCCTGATGTTGCCTTTCCTACATGCTGCACCCATTGCTACTCATCTCAAAACATCTGTGCCTTTCCAGAGACTGATTACAGAGACACACAACAGCACTCACTATCTATAAGAGGCCAGGGACTGAATGCCGAGTTTATTACAGAACAGGGCTGGAGTAAACTGCCTGCCAGAAATCCAAATTGTAGCCAGTAAGTCCCTCCAGGCTAACTTGGAAGGTTCTTGTAACCTCATTGCTTTAGGCCTGCTGGGCTCAAAATGAAATGCAAACTTGCATGATACTTGTGGATGTGTCTGCATTATCCAAGCAGGAGACAAAGCAGGAGCCCAGGCAAGAAGCTTAGGAGTCTAGAATAAAAATCATCATGGTCCTTAGTGAAATTACTCACTGGGGATTTCAGAGAGCCTTTCCTTTGTGTTTTTCCTGCTTTAGCAGTTGAGAAACCTAACAAGACTTGTCTAAATGGTAAAGTTTTAAACTCAAATCTACTTTGATTAACTCTTTTAAGTGCAGTTTGAAATCTAGCTTTGTGGCAGATAATCAGAGCTGATGCCATTGGAAAGCTCATCAACAAGCTTTTAAGCTTTAATTTCTTTTAAGAACTGTAAAGTTGCTACAAACCCACCCAGCAAGTGTTCTCTATGCTGCAGTGACAAGCAGGATATCTTGCAATATAATGTTTGTGAAATGATTAAATGTTTCCCGCTCTCCACAGTAACTCTGCTTTCCCTTCAGGTCCTGTTTTGGGAAAAAACAGATAGCTCAATGTCTACCGGTTATATTATTTTTAGGAAAGCCTACCTGTGCTGTTGATATTTTAACTGCATATATAAATGTACATAACTAGCTAATGATCAGTTAACCAATCTAATTATTTAATAGTATGAGATATTCAAATATTAAAGGCATGGTCCTTTCCCAGCTGTACACATTCCTTCACCCTGACACAGCAAAACTAGCAATACTCAAGTTCAGATCTGTACCACAAATTAAGACTAACTTTCAGATTGAGGGTTCATGAGGCAGAAGCCACTGCAATTCTTGCAATTCGACTGCTGTGAGGAACACTGATATACACAGGCAGACACCCCTTCACAGAAACATATACGAGATTCTACATGGTGTCAGATACAGCCTCCTGGATACATTAGCAGTAAGCATTACACCTGCAGAGTGGATCTGTGGCACCAGACTCCAAAGCAGCGTTTCTTTTACTGAGCTTATAGCACTTCTGAACAGAGCCTCGTCCCATCCTCTTCCTCAAAGAGGAGCTCCTGCCTTGGGATCTTGCTGCCCTGCGAGTCACCTTCCATTCAAGATTTGTGCTCTGACTACTCCTGCCCCTGTATTTCACTGCTCACACATCTGACCAAATCTTACATTATGGATTTCTGCCCAATTCTACAATTTAATCAAAACCTGACTGCCTTTTAATCCTAGTCTACCATGTATTATTCCCAGCACTGCTCAGCTGTGTAACATGCACAGATCTGATTAGAGGGCTCCCTTCTTTCCTCTCAACAATTTTTAAATGAAATATCAAGTCACACCAGACTGAGAACAGTCCCTGGTGCAACTCCATTTGACACCTCCACCCAAACTGACACAGCCTGAACCCTAACTAATTACACTGCACCGTTTGTTTGGAGTGAACTGATTGTGTATTTTGAAGTTGTTCCATTTAGCACACATCCCTGTAGCTTCCCAAATGGAGCTATACTAGCTCTGCTGCCTTTATCCTGCTTATTAGCACATCAAGAGAAGACTCCATGTTGGCATGATTTGCAATGAACTAGCTTTTACCTAGTATTTCCTCAGCATTAAAGTGAAATTAAACTCAACTAGAAATTATTTGGAGGGACACATTTGTTTCCTCTTTTATTAACAGGGAGTTAAGAATGAAAGCCCAGGATTCAGCAACAAGGAAACCTGACACCTACCTCTTGTTCTCACCTCAAGGTCTTCCACAAAGCATGAAACCGCATTCACAAACTACCCTGGCAAATCCACCTCTGGTCCCATTCCTGGGTCTACTCTCCCAACTCTGTCTGCTTCTCAAAATGAGTTTCCACTGCTTACAAAGTCATCATAGGGCGCTATGGCAGCTCAGGATGAGGAACAGACTTTATATGATGTGACACTTGCTGAAACTCCTCACTCGTCACATGCTTCTTCAGATGGAACTAGATGCTCCAGCTGACACAGAGAGCTGCAAGTTGAGGGCTCCCTGTGAGGGGTCCTGGCTTCTGGGCCTCTGCTCAGTACAGAGTCCGTATTCATTAGCTTTTTTATTTCTTCCCCCCAACAGATCAAAAAGTCCACCTTTCTTTAAGGTTTTTGAGAAGTTGCACCAATACAAATTCATTGGTGGTATCCTAAAAGGCATTAGGGTTTGTGTAGGACTCATGGAAAAGCAGCTTTGATTTTCTTTCCAAATCTTGACTAAATGATATAGCAGCATATCCTTTCTGGTAATATTTTAACAAACATCTCCAAGTGCATCTCAAAAGTTCAGAGCTTTATGTCACAGCTGCTAAATGCCACTGCTAAGTGGCATCTAAAAACAAAGCAAAAAGCTTCACTGACTCTTATACACAACCCCTTGGAGATACAGAACCAGGTGCCACTACTGCAACACATTCACATGGATTTGTTACTACAGCCTTGCTTGGAGGAGCTCCTGGAAAGCTACAAGCTCCATGCACACTGCAGAGACCCTGTGCTTAGCCCGTACATCCATCTCTTCTGAGGGAAGTGATTCCTTCCTTATGGTCCCTATGGCACCATAATATGTTCTTATAAAAAGGCCTCTAAGTAGTATCATGTTATTGATCATCTTTTGAGTTAGGTTTCTAAAGACTGTAGAAACACATATCCTCTTTCCCTCAAGCTACAGAATGTACAACAGTGGGAGCAAGACATAAAATACCTGATTTATTTTCCATGAGGACTTGAAAATATCCTGCAACATGCTTGAGAAAGTCCAGCTTTGTCTGTTAGATTTCCAGGTTTTGCTCAAGAGCAATTTGTTGCCTTTGTGATGGATGTGGTTTCTCACCTTCATGCTCTGATCATCTGCACTGAGCAACTTTCAGCTTCTTGGGAGTTGAAATAAATGCAAAATCCATAAACCAATTGTCCCAGCTGAACCCAGGATAACAGCAGTGTCAGGGTCTGAAGGGACAACATATTTCAGGTCAAAGATATCCACCCAAGCTAAAACACAGCATAACCTAGGAACGTCTCTCCTACACTGTCCAAAGAGCTGAACAATTACAGGCACGAAAAAAAACCAAATAGTTTAAAAAATTCTCTTCAAATATTTAACTTATATTTTGAAAGTATGGGGTTGCCAACATAGCAAAGCTATCCTAAAGTATTTATGACCTCTTAAGTCCCCAGCAAATCCCCAGCTTCTACCTGAAGGTGGCATTTGTGTGAATGAACCTTAGTGCTGCGCTTCATGTGCTCCCCAGCGTGTTAATGTTTTGGAACAGCCCATAACTGGGATTTGCTATCACAGACAACACAAATGCTACCGTACCACTTGCAGCTTAAAGCTCATATGGTGCAAAGCATATTCTCCATTGTAGGGCATGATAAAAAATAAGCAATGGCAGCACAATTCTGAATCCACAGCCATAGCTTGAAATGAAGATTACATTAGAGGTGAAGAACAAGAGCTTTCTCCTCTTTCTCCCCCAACCCTTGTCATTGCCAAATTTCCAGGATACATCAAAAAAGTTACCTGAATGATAGGAAAAGAGATGGCACTCTGCATACCAGGCATTTCTTAGTGCCTTAAGGATGTTCCTGGGTTAAATTTGTTAAAGTCTTCCTCAGGGAAGCATCTAATCCAACACCGTTTGACAGCAACAGCAACATTAAGCCAACTTAAGTCAACAAGTTTCACAACTAAGCTCTTGAAAAGCAGTGGGGAATCAGCTGTAATTTTGCAACTGCTATGCTCAGAAAAACAAATGCAAGACAGCTTGTTAAATGTCCACCAGCTTTGAAAGAGTCGGTGAAAGAAGATGCTCTTCATTGCTGCCCCTTCCAACTGTAGACATTTCATTCTAAAAGCATCCTAAGCCTCATTTCCTATTCCCAATAAGAACACACCAGTTTCTGATAGCATCAGGAAATCTCAGTTACAGAGATGCACCAGAAATGAGTCTTGGAGATGTGTTTGATACAGCTACAGGGGGCAGCTTTAATTCTCCCATTGTTACCCACCATTCCCTTGAAAGGCACCGAGACAAGCTGTGGACACTAACTAAGAATTATTATTGTACTTAGCACTTCCATATGCCACTGGAATTATGGTGTGCGCTTGGAAAAATGTTAACTCTGTTGTAAATAAAACCCCACCCCTCCTGCACCACCTCTGGTGGGAATTTCTGTAGAGAAGAGGAACAGGGTGGAGTATTTTGGGAGAATGTTTTTCATAACTTTGGTACTATGTCTGCAGGATTGACAGCATGACTTATCAAGTCCTCCTTTTCCAAGAGGACACAAGGTAGACAGCAGCAGCACAACTTGGACTGATGCAAAATATGATTGAAAATTCCTTATCCTGGACAGAAAGGATGGGTTAGCTATTCCCCCAACCTTCTGTCTTTTTTTTTTTTTTAAATAAGCCACAGGAGTAAGGGATGCAGGTGGCAAACAGCAGCAGCCAGCAGATGCTGCCTCA
Source organism: Tinamus guttatus (assembly GCF_059628265.1). Classification (NCBI taxonomy): domain Eukaryota; kingdom Metazoa; phylum Chordata; class Aves; order Tinamiformes; family Tinamidae; genus Tinamus; species Tinamus guttatus. Next base: position 2,492,233 of record NW_028288890.1, read on the forward strand.
AGATTTGGACGCTAGGAAGCCAGCACAGAAGGAAGCTCTACACAAGGAAATATTGAGGTAAAACACTTGGGTGCAACAGCTTTGATTGGCCAGAGATGTGTAGGAGTGTTTATAGAAATCTAATAGCAAATGCTTTCTAAAAGCTCTCAAATCCATCATGGGTGGATCTTTATATGGTTACAACACGGGAAATGCAGTACCGAGAATCTCTAGGCTTCATTTCTCCTCCGCTTTGAATGTTCTCCCATCAGGAAGTCCTAATTTGATAAAACAATACCAGCTCCACAGCTGAAAACGAATTGGCAACATTTGACATCCAAGAGTCAATTCCCTTTTGGCATACAAGCCAAAGGTCTGCTGTTACTTCCCCCTCTTTCTATAGGTTCACAGTGGAGTTCAAAGGGAACCCCATGACCCTCCAGGCCAATGTCCTGATGGGCAGGGGCCTGAGAATTTTGCTCATCTCCTCATGGGAGCAGCACACAGTAACTCTGTAATGAAATCCCTCACTGCTTCAGTAAGCCTTTCCTTACTTGTTTATCTCCTTTGCTGAGCTTCAAGATCACTACCATTTTTCCTTTTGTTAAAGGCAGTAAGCACTCAAAGCAGGCTCAGCTGCTGTCACTGATACAGCTTAAAAAGCCACAAGCAACAGGCACAAACAACAACATCAAGCAGGTACTATCTGACATCTATGGACACTATATAAACAAACACCACACAGAAAGCTGCTTTCATGCATCAACTTAATCACAGACAATTACCCTCATTTGACAAGCTTTATACTAACCTCAAAAAAATTTCATAAGACTTAGTTACCACATTTTTTACTACCTACCTGCCAATTGTTTTACTAACTAGCTGATTATTAGGAAATTCAGGCTCAAAGCAACAACCTAAAATGTATTTCATAAACACAGTTTCTAATAATCACTAAACTCTCAAATCAAATTTTAGAATGAAATTTTTAGAAATAAATATGCTGAGAAACCAAATGTTAGATTTTTCTTTCACTCTTTTTTAAAGTCTTTCACTCTTTTTATTTTACCAAGGGATATATCTGAAAATGTGTGACCATTAAAGTCCTCTGAACAGAAGGACATTCTCATGCCCTCAGCACATTTTGCCTCATAATTGCATTTGCTAGCACAAGTCATTCCCTGCATTGCTGTTCTGCTTTTCCCCTCCTGAGAACAAGAATCTTTCTGAGCCAGCAGTAAGAGAGTTTTGCACTATATCACATCGAGGGCACTAAAGGCCTCATTTTCTTGCTCTGCATCAAAAACTAAATGCACAGGGGTCTAGCAGGTTTGAGTGTTATCTCAATATTTTCAACCAACAGTTATTAAAAGCAGATAAAAATTATTCCAGGAACTGAAATGAACAAAAAAAAGAAAAATCTCAAATTATTTCTGCAGATTGGGTGCTCAAATTCTCTTTCTCCACACACTAAACAAGCAAAAGTTTAAGCCTCACAGGCACAATAGCATCACTTTAGTTGTACAAAGTTACTCTGGAGCCAGTTCTGGCCCAAACATTTAAGCTGTCTCCTGTCAGTTTGTTTATGGGGGTAAATAGAATACCGGCTACTGTCCCAAATTCAAGCAATACAAACAAACAAGAAATATATGTGAAATTTGTAAAGAAAAATAAGATCTCACCTGGCTTGCTAACTCTAAAGCAGTGCTGAGCCCCTGAACTTGCTAGGGACACTTTTCCTCTCCCTAGAGATTTCACTTACCTGTGAGCTTTCAGCTGTATAGGAGGGAAAAAAAAAAAAAAGAGGCAGAGTTGAAGTGTCAGCATCATCCTGGACTCAAATCCATCAGCTTGATGCATGATTGCAACAGCTAAACCTCTTCACCTCTGCTCTGCCCTCCTCCATGTGTTCTTCATGTCAGCAGCCCGGGTGGCTCAGGGTGTTCGTTTCCTGTCCTAGGCTTGGGCACCAGTTTAAACAAAAAACAAACAAAAAAAAAGGCCCAAACTGAAAAATAAAAGTTAGCATCTACTGACAGTTAAATCCACCAAATGTGTTTGCATTAAGTCTCTTTCTCTGTCCAAGAAAATTGCAAGAAACTCTTTAGAAAGTCCTGGACAACTGGTGATTTTTAACCAACTCAACTGGCTGATCACCGTTCTACAACTATAGGAAAGGTATTGGAGAATTCCAGAGGCTGGCATGCCCTTGCTTGAAGGGAAGGCAGGAAAGGGAGGCTGGGAGAAGGGAAGGTGCCCTGAGCAGTGGGAAAGGAAATGCCCTGGAAGCTGCCATCCCACTGCAGTGATTTAGGAGCCAAGCAAGAGGCAGAAGCAGCATTCTCTTCCAGAGCTCTGCTTCCTCCAGATGCTGCTGCTCTTTGACAGCTGCAATGCAAGAGTTAAATTCCCAAGATAATTTAAACCTAAACAACGCAGCCTTCACCATTAAACTAGGTGCCTGCCAGCTGGTGACAGTTAAGCAATTACTTTCTCAAGCTAAACTTGTTAGCTAAGGGTCAAGACACTCTGTAATACTTGAGCTCCATTTAACAGCTTGCTCTATCAGCAGCATGTTGCTGGGAAGGGGAGGTTTCTCAGTGAGGGCATGTCTCAAAAGCATCAGGAGACTGTAGTAGTTGGGGACATCTGCATGGACATCCCCTTGCCCAACACGGAGCAGCTGGCTACAGCTGGGAGATGACAAGGCAGAAGCTGTGGAAATAGCTGCATTGCCACCTCTGGATGACTGCAAGCCCTTTCACACAGCTTCCTTCATTTGTCCTGCCACCATCCTACCTTCCCCGACCAAATGCTAAATGAAACAGAGCACAGAAAAAAGGGGCAAAACGACCTTGCAAAAGGGCAGCTAAAAAAAAAGTCCATCTGGAAGATGGATCATATGTTGGCTCCCTCAAAGGCACCGTTAAAGAATGGCACAAAAGGAATAAGCATCATCCACCCTCCTGGGGATTAATGTAGAAGTCAGTGGATAGGACCTCTCCAATTTCAAGCTGCAAAACTCACTAGTCTGAAAAAGGAACCTCATAGACATGCCCATGCACACCCCATTCCCCAGCCAGACCTCCGTGCTCTTGATCAATCCATTCTCTTTTGGCTTAATCTGTCCTACCCGGGAAAATGCAACGTTGCTTCCCCTAGAAGGGATGAGGAAATCATTTGGTTGCTAGAAACATGAGGCATCTTCTACAAAATGGAAGCCCAGAGATACTGTGGTAGCCATTTGACTGGCAGGGAGAAGAACAGAGACTGGCAGATATTCAAAGCATTTCTGTCATATGCAAGTCACAAACAGGCAGGCCTGGTCTGCCTCCAAACACACCTTCAACTTCAGAAGCTCCAGTCGGACAGACAATTGAAATTAAATATTGAGATGAAATCTAATTAATACAAGAAAAGAAAAAGATGAAAGCATTTTGAAACTCTACCCTGCTAATTTGCTGTGGCTTCCTAATTGCTCTGTTTTTGTTTTGTTTCAGTTTTCTGTTCTCTTTTGTCTGCTGTTTGCAGCAGAGACCCACACAGATGTACGCTTAGAACAGTTTATGGGTGGAGAAAGGAAAGAGGCTTTCCATTGGGTTGCCAAAAGTAGCAAAAAAGCTCTTAAAAAGAATATCTTTCTTTTTTTAAAACCTATAACTCAAACTGACACTAGCAACAGCATTAATGTAAGCAGCATTTTGCTTCTAAACACTTTTTTGCTTTTAAAAGCAGTTTGCTTTTAAACTTGATGCTTCTAGCCAGTTGGAGGTCCCTGTTCATACTACAAGTTGCTCCTAGGAAGTAAATAGCACATCCCTGCTCCACTAGAAAGGGGGAGGGAAAGAGTGAGGGTGGTTTTACGCCTTCCCTCACCTCCTCCCCCCCCTTATTTATTTATTTATTTATTTTTAAATAAGGCAACTGGGACTGTCGGTAGCTCCAGATGTTTTAGGGGAGAATAATAAAAAAAATAAAAAAATAAAAAAGTAAAATCTGACACATGAAAGGGAGGGTTTGCTACTGGCTTTCTGCTCACATTCCACAGCCGTTATCCAAGCCCCAAAGTGCAGTTCCACCTTGAAAACTGACTGCGTAAAATTGTCACCTCATTCCACAGAGCTGCTCCTGCGAGATCCTCGCTGACTCTCACAAAGAGGCTTCCACCGGCTTCTTGATTTCCTCTGAACATCGCCAAGATGGATCTGGCACCGCGGGAGGGAGCCGGATTCTCTCCTTTTCACCAGCAGCACCACTGAAATGTAATCTCACACCTGCCCAAACCTACAGACCCATCAGGCTCCACACAAGCTTCAGGTCCCTGTTCCGATCCTCAGCCAGGCTGAACCACAGCTACTCTGGAAATAACAGCTCTGCCATAATCCTTGTCACCCGCTTCCCTGCCTGGCCAGGTAAAAAGCCAAGCAGATGCAACAGCTTCCCTTTCCCAGGCTCCCTTCCTTTAGCAGCATGCTAAAAGGCAAGGTTTGATCCTGCTGATCGTGATTTATGGTGGCTTTGCCACTTTTTTAAGACTTTTGTTAAGCTTCTGAGAAGCTATTGTTTCCTCAGCAGCCCAAAGGGAACTGCTGTCTGGAACCATAATTCTTTGTGACGTTAACAAGAAAATTTCCTCGTTAGTGATTTGCCCAAATTGTGCGATTAACACCAAGACATGGCAGCACAAAGAAACCCAGGGCCAGCTACAAGACTGCAGCGCCTTGGAGATGGTGCATGTGAGTCATCCAGCAGCTGGGTCACTTGGCAAAGGACTAGCAAACTCACAGCACCATTTCCCTGGGGGGCTCTGGTCATGAACACTCACAAGGGGGATTTGGCTGATGCCACAGAGCCTAAACCTGAATTTCAATGGGGAAGCTGGGCTTGTTTTTATGCCTCAGAAACAATAGTTAAACCAGAGAATGTCCCAAAGGGAAATGCGCATCACGCCCTTTTTGTCCATCACAATGAGAAAGGGAGAAGATTTTCCTTTTTTTCCCAACTCGGAGAAAGCACAAGGCTTTTTCCAACATCGCAGATCAGATGCCAAACTTGGAAGTGCATTGCGTGTACTAGGCAACCTGCCTGTGGTACCCGTAAGACAGGGCAGCGATGGAACGGGAACAGGAGATGCTAACACAATTCAAAGTTCTCAGGGAACACACATTATTGGGTCTGGAGCTCACAGGCCTAGCTCTTGCCAGTAGCCACTCGGGAGCCATCTGTCATCAGCTGCAGTGATGAAGGTTGGGATATGTAGGAGATGCACACTGACAAGGAGAAAACACATTTTCTGGAGTATTGCAATGGGGATGCCAGTTATGCATACACTCTACCTCAGCAGACATCTATGAAAAGGCCAAACTCCAGTACTCATTTCTTCATTATGCTCCCCCACCCCATTTAGCCTTTTTTGCAGGTATTTTGCATGGTATCTCTCCCAAGGACACCTTTGGAGCTTAGCCTTCAGGAGAACGACTAGGCATTAAAAGCCCTTATTATGATGGGGAATGAAACAATAGGTGATTTGTTCTTATGCTTGAGAGGCACAGGGCAAATTAAAGACTGAAGCTCCACTCAGCCCAGCTGGTCCACGCACACATCCCCCTTGTGCTCCGTAGGGCAGATGAAGGGCCAGGTCACTTACCCTCCTCGCAGTTGCTCCCTGTGAAGCCCGGGCAGCACCTCCACTCCAGCGTGGTCACCGTTCGATAGGACATCTTGTACGTGGGCCTGATAAGAGTCCTGTAACTAACACAGACAAGAAGTCAGCAGGCTGCACTGCCCGAGCCAAGGCAGAGCTACTACCAATTCATCACATATCTTCTGGCCTGGAACTATCCCCCGAGCACCCTGCCACTCCCAGCTGCAGAGACACAAAAAATTGCTGAGCAAGTGTTTACCATAGCATGGACCTGATTCTGCAGTCCTTGTTTTTCTCTCTAAACCCTCATGCTCTTCTGGCTCTTCCCCACAGCTCTTGCTACGTGGAGGGCTCATCGTGGACCCCTCTCCCTGCACAAGGCAACACGTGTTCCCACAAGCTGCTGCAGCCCCCGCGTCCTCTCCTTGCTCCTTCTATGGCATTAAGCAATGTTTTAGACTGAGGCAGCCTTCTGCATATGGTCCAGATTCCCAGCAGTCTGGTCTCCACAGTGATGCTAAAAAATTTATTATAGCCAGACCCTACACACAGATGCGTCTCCCTTGGAGAGCCAGCCCAGTATGCAACTCTTCCTTGAGATCTTACCCTCCCCTGGCTCCTTTTTTCCAACACTTCTCCACTCTAAGATCCTTTACTTCCAAGGAACTTCCCTTGGCTTTTCTCACTCCCATCTCCAGACAGCTTATCCCCAGCCTTCAGAAAGCTTCCTCAGGGCTTGTTTGCTCTCCTCAAATCTGGGGAAATTTTCTACAAACAAGAAAGCTATTTCTTTGTCCTCCTTCCTCTACAAGTCTGTCATGTAAAAAGCCCCCTTTTCCCACAAAAAAAGAGCTCCAGAATTACACGTGCATTTGACTGTCCCCTCCCCAGACTAGCACTCCTCTAGATAGAAGATTAGCTTTTCCTTTCCTGTATGTGCCCGTTAAAATACAGCTCATATATGAATCACCTTTTTTTCCTTCCCTCTCACCAGAGGTCACATTCACAAGGCAATTGAACCTGAGCTGTTGAAGCAGCCCAGCAGGAGCAAGGACCATGTGACAAAACACTACATCAGGGACCTGGTTTGCAGCTTTGTCTTTAGCCTAAGTCACCTCCCCACCCTGTGCCTCAGTTCCCATTGCTGAGCAGGGCTGCATCCTTCTCACAGTGTAGGTTTCACAGGGTTTATTTGTTAGCTCTGGGCTCAGCACAAAGCATCCCCAGGGCCAAATTAAAAACAAGTATTGTTGGAGGCCAGACAGCTCTCTGCAGACACAACGAGCCCTGCGCAAGACACCACAGTGATTCTGAAATCAAAGTAAGATGGCGAGTTGCATAAATCTCAGCTTTTGCCTTAAACCACCCATCTTTCAAAGTCAGGGTTTTCCAGTACCCAGCCAGACAAATCACTGCTTCTATTCATGAAGTTAAAAGCAATACAGAAGTTGTACTCTGCAAGCTCTCCTCAAAATTCCTGCTCTTATTTAACAGCCAAAGGAATTTGGCACACATAGGGAAAGCCTGAAGCTTTGGGATTACAGTGTTGCAAGCTGCAGCTTTAGGCTTCTCCCCTCAAGACCATGCACGATGCAGGTACTGGAGCACACCGAACCCTCCAGAAAGAGGATCCTCCAGGAGTGCGGAGAGCTGTGAGGAGACAGAGCACTGCCCCAGGCCTGCCCAAGCACGTGGCCAAAATCAAGCCAGAAACTGCATGAATCCAACCCAAAACCCCACCACAGGGCAGGGGACACAGGCAGACATACCTGATAGCTCAGTAGTGACATTTGGTAAGGTTATTCCAAAGAGCAGTATCTTACTCTTGGTTAACATAGCTTTTGAAAAGCTAATTTTTCCATAGCTGGGACCTGTTATTTCTGCCAGCTGACTCAGAGCCCACGTTCTCCCAGAGCCACCAGAGCAGAGGGCTGCACAAGCTTCCTCCTCAACACACAGCAGCCTGGGCTTGGATCGACACTGCCCAGCGATGGGGAGCACTGCGGGCTCCCTAGGACATCACACCCTTGCCCTCCAGGCTACCACAAAGCACACCAGTTACTGCTAATATTGACAACTCCAATCCAGCCACTTGCCTAATAGGGCCTGGGAACCAGCTTGTCCCACCTAATGCTTGGCACTCAACAGTGCTTAGGAGCCTGCAGTCACTGCGAGTTTGACGACCTGGCCCTACATTGATGTGAAAAGGTCTTTAGTGTTTTTTTTTTTTTAGATGCACCAGCATACAGAGGCTTTAAACATCTTACTGAGGGCCCCTCAGAACAGCTCCAGCAACATTTAAGAACAGAACGTGAGCCTCCCAACTCCCCTTCTCAACTTCAGGCTCAAGATACCTTGCTACGTTTACGTCCTGAACCAACAGCCAGGAGTTCATGACTTTGTCCCTAAGACCATTAGATTTGACCCTGAAAGTCTCCATCCCCATTACCAGCAGCTGGAGCCAGCTAGTCTCCAACCACACCATGATTTCAAAAATCGTGTTTCTGCCAACACCAAGATGTTAAAGCTCTTTCAAACTTCATTATGAAGTGTGGAGAGTGGCTTGAGCCAGACTGGATTCTTGGCAGTGGTTCTACATTAGGGAAGTTGCTATAGTTTTAATCCTCAGAAAAGCAGGGACTTCAAGATAGGACAAACATGGAACTCAGCTGTCACAGCCTACCACCCACCCTGAATTTCCTGGAAGAGTCCTGTTTGCAGCTCTGTTTAGCATCATGCTGAAGTCAAGCACACTACACGGCCCCAGCCTGCTAGCTCCGATTTGTTCCAGTGCCACTTTGTGCTTCACAGCACCATTTTTCCTCAATCATGTCACATGGCACCATGGTCTGCTGTCACATGCATCACCATATCCCACCATGCAAGCTTTTGTGATCATTATTCCAGAAAGGGAACAAAATCCTTTAGCAAAGCATTACCACTATCTCTGATAGCTGAGAAGCTAGAGGAGAGAAAGAAACATGGAAAAAGGAGAAGAAAAAGATACCTGTTAAGAAATCTTAGAATGAATAGAGGTGGAAATGCAATGCACGGAGAAGAGACGACAGGAGATTAGAAAAGTCTCTCTTGGATGTCACCCAAACCACAAGCATTGGAATAGAAATACTGCAAAACCACAGTAAGAAGAGAGGTTAGGACGAGCCACAAACCTGCACTTCTTTGTTTCCCAGCACACAAAGTCCATTTAAACAGCAAGTTTCCAGGCCCTTCACAGAGAAGTTAACTACCAGGGTGTGCTGCTCTGCTCTAAGAGACCAGCATCAGCTCCTCAACACAAGAGATGGTTTTGTTAGTGTTATTTAATCATTCCAGTTTGCGTCCAAGAAGATCCCAGAGGTCTTCAGAGGCTTCAGTTCATTTTTATTCAAGTCAGGTTGCATAGTTCAACAAGACTTCTTGGTAAGATGTGGAATATAAAAAGGAATCAACTTGTCTCTTAGACTGGCAAAGTCGTCAAGCCCCAAGAAATCCAAGCTTTTCTTTCACCTACTCTTCTCACAGCAATGAGGAGGGGTATCAACCAATTCAGAACTAAGGGGACTCATCCCTATACCTATAATTCTTACACTGTGTCTGAAGAGGGAGAATCCATCACAGTTATAACAAGTGCTAACTAGGCATTAAAAGAAATCAAAACAAAGCTTTTGGTCATTTCCCTAATTTTTGGCATGCACAGCCTGATTAACAGGCATGTCAGAAACCTGAAGTTTCCTCTGCAAAATCAAGATCTGAAAACTGATTTTAACATCTTGGGTCTTCGGAATCTTGAAGTACTTGGCTACCCTGATAAAGAGTGAGATTGGAAATTGTTGGGAAGGTACTGCCACAGGGTGGGGAGGGAAAAAAAAAAAAAAAAAAAAGAGAGATTCCCTTCTCAGCAAGGCCATTGAGAACACTTATTACCACCATCATCTTCAACTCCAGAGAGACCATCGTAACTGTCCACTGCTATCAGATACAGACTACACTGTGTAGCTTCCCTAGGGATTTTAGGGAAGATGCCTCCACTTTAAGCCAGTGGCACACGGCTCATGCTGAGCAACGATGGCCCCAAGCCCAAGAACACACCTTTGTGTGACACCTGCAATCGCTCCTGTCCTGTGTGCAGTGAGACCATCCATCCTGCTGCAAACTCCGGGTGTGAGGGAGGGCAGGCTTCTTTTTCCAAGCATGTGACTGTAGCTTGGAGAGAAATAAGGGAACTAAACACATAAAAGAGTTCCTACATAACAGGATTTCAAATGGCAATCCTAATGCACTGGAATAAGCTCTGGGATTTATTATTCGATTGACTGGAAAGAAAAGGAGAGAAGGGTTTCCCTGTGGCTTTATGACTTTTGAAACTGAGAAACATCAACTACAGGCCAAACTCTTGGGTGACATATCCCCAACCTCTGCTACTGACCCTGTAGCACTAAAGTCTTTAAAAGCAGAGAAGCCAAAATGGATGATCCTGCAGAATTCTTGCTTTGTTATTCTGAAAACTAGCCTGGAAAAAAATTCTCCAGGAACAGCAATGTGCTGTTAAAGTGAGAATAGCAAAAAGAAACCTTACATTCAAGAATACTGAACAGGAAGACTGATTGCATTTTTGATATGCAGACTGCACATCGTGCAAGGATCAATCAAAAGGCTCTGTTGAGCCTCTCTAATGAGACAAGCTGAACCAGCTAGTGTACAGATGTAAAGAAAAGAAGATGCAGCAGCTGGCAGTCACAGAGACTACCAGCATTGCGAGACTGCTTTCCCCTCCTATCACCTTCGGGTGATATTTGAAACTGACGTTAAGAGGAATTTCATGTTTCGGATTTTAACGGCTCTCTTAACCTGTGGTGGAAGACCTCTGCCTCGCTCTCGCTGAAGCTTGGAGGCCATCCCTGCTCAAGCCAGATGATGGCTTTCAAGGTAAACCTCCAGATTTACAGGGACTACAGGGACAGACTTTCTCAAAGGCTACAGCAAAAAGGAGGCAATTTCATAGGCACCACAGATGAAGCAGAAAATGCTCGTCTCCTGAAAACTATAACATTAACTGATATGCCATGATTGTCTACTCTATTTACTCCCAACTGAAATACTGTTTTAATGTCCGCAATCACTATGCACAAAAAATTTAACACTATTTTGTCTGACTAGGGTAGAACAAGAAGTTGTCCTGATCTTAAGGGTCATAAGAAACTGCAAGACACAGGAAACCTCCTCATTACACAGGTGGTTTCAATATAGCATCGCTGGACCAGCAGCAGGAGAAATCACAACAGCTCCCACAACTCAATGCAGGTCATCCTTGTCTGGCCTACAAGACCAATCTTCTCTGGGAGCCTCTAGGAAGGTACATTAAGCACATTAGAGCCCCTTAAGCACGTTAGAGCTGAGCCTGCAACAGCTGTGATGAACAGATTGCTCAGGAGAATGGTTACACCACAGATGCAAAGTTTTACTGGCATCTGGGTGCAACTAGGCAGCCAGCAGAGACCCTGGGATTAGGTTACTGTTCAAACACCAAGCAAGCAACTTATCCCTTCCTCCAGATAGATAAAAGATAAAGAATGAAACAATTTTCCTAATACATTTGGAGCTTCAGCCAAACTGCTGGGAAGCTGCCTGCTCACTTTGTAGCATGACAAAGCAGAGGCACATCCTGTGGCATGCAGAAGCCCAACCTTCACTGGGCAAATGGAGAGAGTTCAAGAGCAGATCTGCTGAGGGAAAACCCCCAGCCAAGATAGCTCCAAAACGACTCAGCATCCAAGCTGGATAAAATCTGGGGTAGGAGGCAGGAACAGAGCAGCTCACACCACCCGAGCTGGGATGACGACACTGCCAGCTTCCCAAGTGCAAGGGACCAGACAGCAAGGACACTGCACAGCTGAAGTGGCCAGGCTGGTGATCTCACAGATACTCCTCTGGCAAAGAATCATAGAATGCTTAAGGTTGGAAGGGACCTCTAGAGATCATCTAGTCCAACCCCCTGCACACGCAGGGTCACCTAGAGCACGTGGCACAGGACTGCGTCCAAGCAGGTTTGGAAGATCTCCAGAGAAGGAGACTCCACAACCTCTCTGGGCAGCCTGTTCCAGTGCTCTGGCACCCTCACTGTTAAGAAATTTTTCCTTAAGTTCATGTGGAACTTTTGGTGTTTCAGTTTGTGGCCATTTCCTCTAGTTCTGTTGGTGGTCACCACTGAAAAGAGGCCGGCCCCATCCTCCTCACTGCCTCCCTTGAGGTACTTCTAGACACTGCTCAGGTCCCCTCTCAGCCTTCTCTTCTCCAGCTGAACAGGCCCAGCTCCCTCAGCCTCTCCTCATAGGGCAGATGTTCCAGGTCCCTGATCATCCTTGTAGCCCTGCGCTGGACTCTCTCCAGCAGCTCCACATCCCTCTTGTCCTGTGGGGCCCAGAACTGGACACAATACTCCAGATGTGGCCTCACTAGGGCTGAGTAGAGGGGCAGGATAAAGGCTTGATCTGTGGCTACAGTTTGTACCATAAGGAAAAGAAATACAACACAAATCAGCGGGAAGCAGGAGATGGCTTAAATCCTTCTCTGGCCACACTGATATCTGCTTGGGAGCAGAACTTTTCTAATGGGACATCCCTCTCAGCTACTACTGCATGGTTGAGATGCCTGTTTTTTTGGCTGGCATCCCTCTTGCTAATGAGCCTCCTGCTAACAGACACTGGTAGGATGGAAGCTCTCCCAGGTTTGGTTGGCTCCCTGTAAACAAGGAGATTAAAACGGTTTATTTCAAGTCAAAGCTGAGAGAAATACTATAAAGCCAGATTGATGCTGATAGCTTATTGATATCTTGTGTACCTTACAGTCAAGCACAATGTCACGTGAATCTGCTTCTGCTTCCTCTTATAATTCAAGGACAGGCACCAGAAATATCTCTGATAGACATATAGAAGAATAGCCAAAAGGTTGACTTCATCTTTCATATCAAGAGAAAATGTATTTCTATATTACTTAAGTAACTACAAGTGCAGAAATTGAATAAATAGATGTAATTTGATATATGACCTTTTCTAAGCAGCAAACAGAGCCTAAGTGGGCATGTCATGTCTTGAAAGCTGGACTTCCAGAAAACCTGAGAAGACAGAAGTGCTGACACGGAGACACCTTGATCTACAGCGTGACTTGGGGTGAGCAGAAGCTTCACACAGTAATTACATGCCACAATAATCCTAAATTCCAGCAGCTGTTTTTCATCCCATTATCAGGAGTCAAATGCACAGCCAAAACAAGCAACCGCTGAAGGATGAAGGGGAAAACCAAGGGTTTTGGTTTCATTTTGGTTTCATTGCTGTTGGCTCTTGGGGCTCTCCCCTCTCTGCAACAGCCAGGACAACAGCTCCTCAGGGACTGGCATGTGAGGCTCCCCCTTCACTGTCTTCTGGAAAGGCAGCTCCTGTCAACTGAGCATTCACCAAGGCCTTAAATATCAATAACTTCGGCTTCTTTCTATGATATTATCAAACAGAAAGAAAAAATGAGAAGTCTGTGGCCATTCTGCATTTTCTCCAGTTAGGCTCATTAGGCAAATGAGCTGAACAACATTTGAAACTGAAAATACTCCATGAATGAGTGTCACAGCAGCAAACAATTCTTTGAAGTCTCTTGGTTAAAGCAAGAATTAACATAGACATAAATGTATATGTAATTGTAACTGTAGTAGCCCACAAAAAGGATTCTTACCAGTGATGTGATCAGTTGCTTGGTGCTCTTGCAATTACCGTGATGTTAACCAGGAAAAATAAGCATGATTTTTGGCAAGTTTGAGAGACAAGCTGAAAGCTTACCCACTTCTAAAGACAGTGATGTGCTTAAAAAGTCTGGGAAATTAAAAAACTTCAACAGAAGTTTGGCCATAACAGTGTAAAATATTAAGTGTTTCAACCACAACTTTGCATAAAACAAAGCCAAAGAGACACTAAAGCAGATATATTGCAAGTGAAAAAGACCCAGACCGACCAGTGGCCAAGCAGAAACGAGAGAACCAACTGTGGTAACTGCCACATGGAAAATGTGAATTCCAGATGAATAAGTGTCAGTGAAGAGCAGTTCAGTGTAAGCAGGACACACACCGATTTGGGAGATGGATATTTCTGAGTGCTTATCAAAAGTTTGATCACTCCTTGGCTAGGTTAACAAGTAGAAGACGACCTCAATCACTATTTGGTTCATGAAGCAGTTACAAAAGAAAAACAAAGAACAAAATCTGGCTAGTTAAATTCTTGGCTTGTCTACATGGGAAATTGTTCTAGAAGCTAGGTGTAAATTTAGAGCACAATAGCTTTTCTGCACCAATTCCCTAGATGGCTTGATAATATTATTCTGCCTTTCAGAGAAGGCAAAGCTAAACAATGCAGACTTTCCATCTAGAAAGGTGGTAGTTCCACAGTTATTTCACATTTTTTCCCCGCTCCATATAGATGGGCCCTAATAAAGTAAAGGATTGAAAAGAACAGCAGGGTAATAGTAGGCTAGGGGGAAACTTAACAAGCCCTTGTCTCCAAGCCACATGTCTCATCCAGGAAGAGGTGACATTACACTTTTGCCTATGTCTGAAAGGATATGGAGATACAGGAGTAAGACGTGCTATGAGACAATTCCTTTCCAAAAGGCACATTGCACATTACCTGTGTCAGTCACTGGCTGCAAATAATAATTTCCAATCTATATGGGATAAATATTCCTCTTAAAGAATCCAAGCCTGGTTACCGAGTCCCAATCAACCACATGGTTTGTTACCTGCCTAGCTTCCTCCCTAGTCCTGCTCAGTCACACTGCATTCCCATGGAGTTCACATCTATCTGCAGCCCCATGCTTGAATGACAGCAACCCTTTCCCAGCCTCCTGCTTGCACCTCTTCACAGAAGATTGCAGAACAACCTAAGTTAAGGCTGTTTCATAAAGTTGACCCCAATTCCACACATATGTATACATGTAATCATTTTGCAGCTAGCACCAGTGCTATTCCTCATCTATACCACCATAAATTAGAAGATTAGCATCTGACCCCTTGAGTTCAGCCTTCAATGCATTGCTTAAAAGCCAATCAATCCAAGGAAAAGTGTGAAGTAAGTTGTATGTGCAACAGAAGGCAGTAAGATTTTTACCTCACTAAGTTGGCACAAGGTCCTGGCCACCGGCAGCTCTGATAAACTCTCTGGATCACAGTTTCTGAGCCATTCTGCACTTGGCAGGAAACTGTCCGAGTAACTGTGTAATGACACCAATGCCTGTGGAGAGAAAGGATCCCGTTAGTCCCAGGAACACAGCAAGCAGCACCAACATGTATCAGACTGTCATAAATAAAATTCTAAAAGATTAAAAAAAGACAAAGTTTCTTCTGCAAGCTACAGTAAGCCTAACGCTTTCAGTCTTAATTTTCCAGACCCTCCAACCAAGAGTTGCAGGGAGACTCCTGCCAATCTGAATCACAGGGGATCCAGGAAGGCCTCTTGCTTGGCTCTCAGAAGCCAGTTTGACAGCACATAATTTAGTTCTGTTAGTTATCACGAACAACAGGACTTCAGGGGAAAAAAATAAAAGTTCCTGATGATCAGCTCCTATTGTACTCTTCTTAATTTCATCCTGTTCATTGTGGTATCAGCCCACGGACTCCTACAACTAGAGTTGGAAAATTGTGCTTTTTGGTATGAAGTTCACTGTCAGCAGGGCTGAAACAAGCAGATGCTGAACAAACCTGGAGAGGTGACAGTGTGAAAATGGGCACAAAAGTGTGTGGAGGGAGGGAGGCAACAGAGTTTTATGCTCTCTCACAGGAGAAAATAAGTAAGACTTCTTCAGCACAGGGCACAAGAGTGGGCAGGAATTAAGCATGCAAGCGGTCTGCTCCTCAGCCCCAATGACACAAGAGCACAAAGCACAAGCGACCTCTTCTCCTCTAAAGATCACCGCAGCGCCGAGCATCCTGCACCCTGGGTGAACATGAACGTGCACGTCCTCCTCCTCCACCTGCAGCCATAAAGCCTCCAGTCACAAAGACAGATTCCTCAACAGGCTCAGCACAGCTTTGGTACAAAGTTTAGGGGACAAAAATGAAGAGACAGAGAGACGGGAAGTGGGATAGCTTTTATTTTTAATTTCAAGCGCATGCACAGTGCAATCAGGCAATACAGACTGCTCCTTGTGCTATAGAGAATATCCATATGACTATGGAAGGAAAAACTAGCAGGAAAATGGACAAGTAGCTGCAGTTTCTTCCGCTCCTTCATACACAGGATTTAATTCAAGCACATGTTTTGGCCCAGAGTCTGAGGAACAGCACAACCCTCCTGCACAAGCCTCAGGACAAAATCATTTTGTGAGGCAAAGCAAAGCATGCACATAGAGAACATGACAGGACAATGGCAAGAACACATGTCCCAGAATTACGAAAACCCAAGTTTGTTATTAAGATGCAATGAGGAAAAGAATTGGTCCAACCACAGGAGAAAGAACAACGCTGTATTGTGCACACATAACACACCAGCCACATGACACATCCAGAACAGACACAGATACTAACAAACTCTGAATAAAGTTACCAAAAATTTTAAATCAGAGCATATTTGTCAAGTACTTGAAGACCTGCCCTCACATCAAGGGCATTCTTCCAGCTTGCCAATGAAATCCAAATAGATTGAGTATTTATTTACACAGGATATGCCTTAACTGTCACATAGCTTGCATACATATGCACCCTGACCTTCTCCCATGACAAAGATTCATTTGCAAAAAACCTCCATTCCCATTGTGTGCCGCTGGATTATCCCACCTGATACTATTTCACTCCAATCCTGACTTTGATGGACTTGTGTTCGAGTCCAACAGTCCTGCTTCCCTGGAAGAAGAAACTGTTCTGTGTCAGACCAAGAAAACGTAATGGTGCTAGGAGCAAAGCCCTGCACAGCTGACATGAAACCAGACAACTTTGCATTCCTGAAGGCACAAAGGTGGGAAAAGGAATGAAATGATAGCACTCCAGCACAGCAGGGATGGGGAAGAAGCAGAGTTTCAAGGCACTTCCCACTTGCCCAAGGCAATCTGGCAGCTTGGAATCTGCTCTAGTTAACACGTAACAGAAAGTCCAAATTGCAAGTTACAGAAGCTAAGTAATACCCCCCTCAGCCCTTCTCCTGCACAGACCCACTTTCAGCTTGGTCCTTCCAGGATTATTTCTGGTGTGCTTTGGAGCCTAACACTCCATTGAGCACCTTGGGGCCTGGTTCTAGGCAGGCGGCACCGTGACCGCTGCCCGTATCAAGAACCGTGGGAATGGCTGGATATTGTAGCTAACTATAAAAATATCTTCTCCAGGCCTTCATTTCAGCGGTGTCACTGGCCAGAGCTGCCCATGCTCCCGAGACAGCCCCAGGCAGCAGCGGGAGGCAAAGGCTGCTCCCACATCCCAGTTCACATGCCGGAGGCCAGCACATTTTAAGGGGGAGAAGGAAGGGTTTGAAAACACCACACACACACAGACACATTCCCAGGTTCATTTCCTCAGATCTCCTAATCTGGCGTCCCTAATAAATGGGAGCAATCATTACAGGAAATGAGAGCCTTCCCCCAACTTCTCATTTCATCCATTTCCTAGCCTGAAGCTATCACCTGGTTTGCAGGTCTAAACAGGACTATAGTGAAGAAGGAAGTGGAATTTTATTCTGACCCCTAGATAAAGATGAATTATTCCAGCAGGATTATTCAAAGGCCAATAAAGTAACACAGCACTTGTCACCTCAGCACTCAGACTATTCCTTCAAGTAGCTACAAGTTGAGTTCTGGGAACCACGGCATGGATCTGGAGGGTAAACAAAAAACAAACAAAAAACAGTCAAACCACAGAGACATTTGGGGAATCTGATACAAACAGATTTTGCTAAATTCGTTCTTTCCCAAGAGAGAGGAGACTTCAGTTACAAAGGTACCCACTCAGGAGCAAGAGATACTTCTCATTACAAAACATCACACTCTTTGCACATTATTAGCAGCACTTTTCTATAAATGCTCTTTTCAGGCTTTAGGTTTCCACTGGGGCATGTAAACAGGGGAGGCAGAATAACCAGAATGGAGCTGATTGCAAGATGCATGAGGGTTCACAGCTTGGCCCTCACTGTAGATTGAACAGCACAGGGACTAAGACTGAAAGACAACAGCCAGACCCACTCCCAGTCAAAAGTCAGTAAGAATAGTCTCCAAAACACAGGCAGCATTCAGACAAAGTGACGAAAGGCCCCATCATGGCTTACAGAGATTATAAATGACCCTTTATATTATATACAGATGCTAGCAAGGAAGGTTTAGGACTTTTGCTGGCACACGTCCAGGATGGCAGAGAATATATTACTGCTTTTGCAAAGAGAATATTCCAACCAGGAAAATGCAGTCATCTAAACAACAGCTCCTTTAGGCCTGGCCCCACTGATCTTGGGCACACTCATCACCAACATGTTGAGCAAAATGCCCTGCAGTGCCTCGTGGAGTTGGTCTTCCACTGCTTGGCTTCGAGAGGCAAGTCTCCCTTGCCCATTTTTCCCAGCCATTTCCAAAAAAACATCCTCCTCTCACAGCCTACTTAGTTCTTGGAGGACTTTCATGGACAACTGAGGATCTACAGACCAGCCTGTGAGTTACTGACTTAGACAACTTCAGTGCTCCAGACAAAGATCTCATGTGTCCATCACAGCTGGCAACATGTTGTTCCAGAGGGAACAAGTGTTGATGGGAGCTGATATCCAATAATATCTATTGTGTAGGTTCCAGACAGATGACAACTGGCCAAGTTTCCCTTGGGAGACAGGACCACTCGTACTGCCTCCTTTGAATGCACAGTTCAAAGTGAGTCCAAGCCTGGAGACTCCAGACATCTACACAGTTTGAGAAGGATAAAATAAGAGGTTTTAGCACAGAGAAATCTCAGCTAGCGAACACCCAGGGTAAAGTACTGCGAGCTCCAGAAGCACCACATACTCACATATCAAAGCCACATTCCTGGCTGGAACAACTGAGTCGTTTTAGAGCAACCGTTTCACGCAGGGCAAGGCACTGGACTGCAAATTCCCTTCTTCCTTACCAAGCTGATTTGCCTAGTGCTTTTTCCTAGGCCCAGCACCCGAAGCGTATGCAGGGAGCCTCAACCCAATTCTCCACTATAACCCCTTCTAAAAGGCCCACACCACATCAAGCCAACAGCCTCATCCCCCAGAGCAACTTTTGCTTGTTCCCTAGTCTAAACGCCTGTTTTATCCAAGGTTATCAGGCTCCTAGGGGGTCCCTGAAGAGGCTTCTAAGCACGGTTGCAAAAGGGAAGCCAACTGCTTGTTGGTAGGCTTCATTTCACCAGCTAAGTGTTCACAAACAGAACAATGTCAGAAACCACTGGGCTGAACTGATCAGGACTCAGCAAGCAGCCTGTTTAATGAAGAGGCTGCAGCTTGAAAATTCAAGCAGGGACATTCTTGTCTAATCACTTCTTTCAGGGAGAGCACAGCTCAGCTCTGCACACAGAACTGACTTACTGCCATGCCCTGTTAAGGACAGACCTACAGCAGGCAGCACCTACCACACACAGGAGCTTCTGGCCCTCCTGCTCACCACGGTGAAGGACACGGTGACACATCCAGATAACAGCGTCCTTGCAGCATCTCACACTCCCATCAGTGCTGGGCTTTTCGCAGAGACAACCCTACAAGTTAGGGCCTGAACAAAAACACTTACGTTGCTGAAGAGCTAACTCCAGTGGAGATTTCATGAGGTGTCAGTACTCCAACAAAACGATACGCCAAACAGTAAATCAGGCACAAAAGCTCAAACTCACCTGAGTCAAAAAAAAAAAAAAAAAAAAAAAAGAGACAAGCAGGTGTATTTCTGGAAAAACATGCTTTATATGCAGCAGGTGCTGATAAAGCCACCCTGCATATGCTTGGGCATGAACTAACTCTTACACTCCCAATACCTACCAAAGATGTCTCTGGCGTTTCTGCTTGCGATCTGCCCTAAAGCTTTGAGCTGTGTAAACAACTGCCCTGAATTATCTCTCTGTTTCCATAAGGATAACACACTGTGTGTTATACTTAGCAGAGATCAACGTTTAGGGCACAGAAAACAGTAGGAGTGTTTTGATAGTTAGATAGATTACCCTGAGTTTCCTCGTAACATTTTTCACTCAAGCTATCAGTTTCCCTGCAATCCTAGGGAGGAATTTCAATAAAATCAGAAGGTCACCAACTTTGACTGGGGAAAAGTTGCTGTTCTGACTCAATGAAAGCAAACTATGCCCTTTTCTCTGTGTAAATAGCACGGCATCCCCCTCGTCGAGCCAGAACACCAAGCCATACGTTGTGTGTTGGAGCCCCTGGCTAGCTGGTGTCAGCTATTTATACATTCCAGTGAGGCCAGGAGCAGAAGCTGCCCTGTGCATGCCAAGAAACTTCAAATTCAAAGGCTGCCAGGTTCTCTCTGGGGTGTCTCTTCCTGAACAACGCAGTTCTACATCATCACATACTATTCCTTTCTTATTCACAAATACACACCTGCCAGAATGGGCTTTGGCTCTCATCAGAGCCAAGTTTATCAGCTACTTCAGTTGGTTGTCATTAGTTTTATCTTCTGTGCTGCTAGGACCTGATCATTCTCATGTTCACAACCATAACTGAGTGCTCGCCAAGTAGCCAGGTTTTGGGATCCAGGGCCACAATTCCGTTGTTTCGAGCCAGCTGCAAAAATCAGTCGTTGCTACCAGTCTCCACAAGCTTCAGATGTTCAAAGAGGAGGGTTTGATTCAGGTCAGTGGTCTGTAGCTCGATGGACCATTTCTAAGGAATCCATAAGAGACTACATGGGGAGGAGGAGGGAGGGGAAGACGGGACTGTGCACAGATACATGACAGCAGGATTAAGTTCAAAGCAGAGCCTGCTCTTCTGTTACAAAGTTTTAAGTGGTCTGCCAGTCAGAAGACATGAAAAGCCACAGAAATCCTGTCAATATTGATGTTTTACGCATGCCTTATTCCCACTGAATCCAAGCACTTCAGTCATTAATGGAGGTTAGCCCGACTCCTGTGAAAAACTGAGAAAAATCTTTATAGCAGCCCATTCATTTGGGGAAATGAATAAAACTGGAAGATTTCTGACGTTTCTGAAGCCAGCTAGCAGCAGCCATTCGAAGCAGCAGAGCCAGAGGCATGAATAGAAATAAGACAAGTTCCAGGTCTCCCACTCTGCTGCGTCAGGCAGACAAAGAGTTGAAGGAACTCCAGTTTTTCTGCCTCCCAGTAACAGTTTGCAAAAAAGAGACCATAAAAATAAGTTCTGCCTAGCTAAGTCAGATGGGACAATTTATCTAGGTACCTCCCAATAGCATAACCCTTCCCCAGGGGGCAATCCCTTCTGCGCTCAGCACATTTCAAGCATTAGGTTGCCAATAATAGCCTTAAATTCTCCCACACAAAGTGAATTATCAGACACTGCTGGAGGGAGTTTGTCCTAGAGGAATCTTTACCTTAGGAGGAAAATGTAATTCAGTCTGCACAACAGCTTTAATCTTCAGCAGCGTTTGCAGCCAAGTGCATTGAACTGGGCCCTCCTTGCCTTGTTGTGTGCATGGTTGACCTTCCAAACAGCCTTCCCTCCAGGCTTGAGCTAACTTTAATCGAAAGGAAACAGCACAAAGTTTAGCCTTATCCTTCTGCAGCCGCTGCAGTTACAGGGGTTAAGGGAGAAACTCTCCCTACTAGAATTATTAGAAGGGAGCTGAGCCACAGGTGCAGCCCTGTCAGACAGTTCTCCAGGGCAACATTCAACTTCCTCAGCCATAAGACCATCCCTTTTCCTCCAATCCCCCACTTCATTCACAAGGCACCTTCCAGCTGCTGTAACTAATGAGGCAGGGGCCCTGCAGACAACAGCAACCCTCTATTACATAAGCTCAGATCAATTTTAGAGTAGATCCACCCTGCACATCAGCACTAATAGAAATAGAGAACTTAACACAGGCACCCCAGGGCTTACACTCAAACAGGCAAGTAGCACCAGAAGACTGAATTTAAAAGATTCATCATCTTCACTACACACGTCTCTGCCCATGCACCTATTAAGGGGAAGGCGGAGACAGGGATCAAGGCAAGTTTCTCTAACAAAATCCCTCTGTTTTTTTTCCCCCCCACCATCCAGCTCCTGTGCATTTTCTGGTGGCATGTTCTGACCGAATCAAACAATAAATATGGTTGAGCCGAGCCAGAATTATCTTCACTGTGCAAATAAAAGGGAGCTAGTGCATGACTGCGTGCTCAGAAGGGGGTTTTGCTCCTTTGAAGTCCTTTGCTTTTACAGGCATTTTTCTCAGCACTGAACTCCAGTGCTGCTCCCTCCCCCAGGATTACTGCAATCATCAAGGAAAAGATGGTGGTTTCCAGTGGACAGATGGACAGAAGAAAAAACCTACAAAAAATATCTATGGAATCCATCTTTGTTAAATTAGACTGACCTGATGGAATTCAGCATTCAGTAGCCATGCAGCATGGAAATCACGTATAATTATAACCAAGTATGTGGATTTTTTTGGAACATGAAGGCTCCCTGAATTAGGGCCTTTCAAAGGAAGAACCTGAGTTCAAATCTCCTCGCACAGCTGGATAACTCAGCTGCAGACAGGTCTCCCACCTCCCCTTGTCAGAGACATCCACAGGACTGGCTTGGTCATTCCTAGAAAACCTGACCCTGAGAGAGGGCAGCAGCTAAGAAAAGGTAATAAGACCTTGATTGAAAGCACAGGGTTGGGATGTGGATCACCAACTATTTGTTCAAAATATACCCATGCTTCTAAAGGACATTTGCTGTTTGATACTGTGTTCTGGTCCAAAAACCAGACCTAGTACTGCTGGAGCCAAGACTACAGCAATAACTTTCATTAGGGAACACGATTAATTTTATCAAGGTACTATCAGTGCACTCTAAGTTTACACCTACAAAAATCCACCCAGAACTAAGCTTCCCAACTCTAAAGGAGTAGAGAGCAGAAGAGAAGCTGCGAGTAGAAAGACAGGACATCACCACATATCACCTTGTCCTCAGAAACTTTGGGGAGAGAGAAAAGCATTAAGAAAACTATGAGTAAGGAGTCAGCAACCCCATAAAACTGTCCTATGCATTAGGAACACTCTTGCTGACAAGACAAAGTCTTCTAGAGTCACTACCTAGAGTTGTCTCCAAGTTCACTTGCTACAGTAAATCAAGACAAAATTCAGCACTTCACACAGTCACCAACACAGCAACTGCTGAGTCAATCTCCTGCATTTATGGACTGAGTTAGCTGGTTTCCAGCATCTCCTTCAAGGCAAGGGCTAGCAACACAGGGCCTGTATTTGCATGCACCAACAGGGTATGTTCCTTTAAAAAAAAAAAAAAAAAAAAAAAAGGCTTATTTTTACTTACATGGGCTTAGATTTGAGTGCATTTTGTGCCTGAAATCCAGCCTTCTGATGTCAAACTTGCATCATTTAGCAGCAAGGAAGTCGCATGCACAACGGGAGCGCAGCCTTTGGTGAGATGGAGCTGTGTTTTTCATCAGTGCTGTAAAATTTCACTGTGCAGGATCAAGCAGCCTGACTTTTACTTACCCAGTTCACAGATCCCAAACTGAGCCATTTGAGCCCACTTCAATAAAAACAAAATCCTGCAAAATCTTTGCAGCAGGCATTCAAAGTGTTAATCAGCTTGAAAAACAAAACCCAGAGGCTGTGTGCTAATTTGCTGTTTAATTTGAAAACTTATTATTCTGTGTCTCCCATGCCTGGCACAAGGCTGTCTCGGGCATTACTACAATAAAAAATAATTTGGAAAATAATCCTATTGTTCCAGTCACACCCACGGGAGTTTCATGTGCAGGGAACAGGAACATCAAAACCAAGATCTGTTGTGCGATCGGAGAGCTGAGTTTGCCCTTTGCAAAACTCAGTATTGATTCAAGTGCACATTGGGAGGGAGATTAGAGACAGCAAGCTAAAGCAGAAGGATGTCTCTGCAGCTTTAAAGTTTTTACTCAAGCACCTAAAACTTTCAAAAAAAATCATTTTTACTGTAGCACAGCAGCAAAGCTCTTTATAAGCCCCTATCCACACCTATGGGTGATCACCTCTTTCCCTTCCTTCTTTCCCCTCTCAAGTCACCTATTGCCACCACCCACCTAAACACACTGCCGAGTTGCCCCAAAACGTTGTCCTGCTGTTCTCCAGCGGTGCTTCCCCACGTGGCACGGACACACCACGGGATATGGTGGATGCAGCCGGCATCCTGCTGCACCCGCTGCCTCCTTCCCGCCTCCCTCCAGGCTCCCACGCTTCCAAAGCCAGAAAGTCACCACATAGCATTGACTGTAGGTCAGCTCCTCTGCGCACAGTAGTCCCAAATCCCTGCTAGTGAAAACCCCATATTGTCTCATCAACTTTTAAACTCACTCTTAAACAGATGGGCTATGTTCAAATCACCCACAGCCCACTGCACTTAAACACCTATAGATAGAACATTTGAAGACATCTAGAAACAGTGCTTTACCTTTTTTTCTTGTCTTTCTTCTCCAATTAAAAACGTTCTTTTGCTATTTCACATAGCTTTCTAAGCTATCACCATTTTGGAAGCAGTCTCCATACCTTATTTTTGGCCAAAAACAGTTATTCATTTTCCCTTCTTAAACCTTGGTGCACCCTAGTTTGTTCATGGGAAGAAGAGAGTCCTTCTTGCCTAACCAGAAACACTAACACCTTTCTCTATTATTAAAAAATTCTTGAGCAATTTAAGAAACTGCTTTAGTGCCTCAGTGCTTTGGAAGCCTCTATTTGGAAGGGAGATGGTCTTGAGGGATAAGAGCTACATTTCAGTATCCAGGTGGAAAATGGGTTTGATTTGGCCAAGTAATAACAGGCAAAAGAAAAAGCCCCATAGCCTGTGCACGCATGGTAGATTCTTTAGGAATGATAACACTGTTTTGAAACATTCCCGAGTACATATGTGAGAAACCAAATGGGAGAAAGCAGCACCGAGCCAGAGAGGTGACAGCAGGGGGTCCAAAGTAGATAGACAGGCAGCTGGCCAGAAAAATTTTTGCACTATTCCATGGGGAATTATCAAAGAGGGCAAAATCCATTATAAAAGGGTTGAAGTGGGGGGAATTTTTTGTGGCAAAATTCAAGGCAAAGACATTAAAGACAGATGATATTCTCCCCAGAAGCCCGGAGGCTGAATAACTTAAGACAAAGGAGAAGAGCACAAAGGATAAGGCTTCTTTTAAAAGAGGCAGTTCTGACCTGTGACACAAGGTGACTTCGAGGTTCAGCCGTGGCACAAGCCAGTTGAAGCATCTGGTACAAACCAATCCAGCTTCCACATTCAACTCACAAACTGTGACAATTCCTCTCATTCCCACTTCTTCCCTCTCCCCTCACTTCCTGGTCCCTTACCTTCCCAAGGAACAACTCCAAAACATACCTGGGAGCCAAAAGTTTAATTTCAGCAAAATTCTACAGTCATTTCTAGATGCTGCTTTGAAAACCTTCTAGTTCGGATGCCAATAACCGCTTGGCAGGGACTGATGGATTTAATTAGAGAGCTTGACTGATTCAAAGGACCTTTCCCAAGAAAATGAATATGTTGCTGCAGTTTTTGCTCTAAATTTCCAATGCTTTTTGTTGCAGAGATTTTGAAGAGGTTTTAGCAGACTTTTAGTTACACTATTAGGAATCAAGTATTTTTCTGGTGCTTGGCAAAGTAGGATCTTATTATTTCTGCTTGCCGCATGCAGTCATTCAAATCTTATCCACAGGCCTACATGCTTAGCAATTCCTACAACTCTGTAATCCAAAATTTTTGTATCATTTGTGATATACATTAGTGACTTCCAGTAACAGCAGCCCAGGAGACAGTCTTTTACTGTGCAATAGTTTGAACTATTTGGCTCAGTGCTGTATCCTGAAATACACTGCAGGGAGACAATATATTTGCTACAGGTTACGCTGATTTACAGCGGCATTAAACCAAGCGCTGTAACATCCGACAGAGCCAACTTCCCTTTTTTACTCTTTATTACACATCGGATGCTGCGCAGGAACGGAGGAGCTCGGCAGTACCGGACCCAGACGGGCCTTTGCGCCATAGAGAGGGTTTTTCACCGTTCTGCTTCCACGGACACGCAGCCCGTGCAGCCTCCCCAGCCCGTTCTGGGCCAAGGGGAGAGGACCACAGCCAGGGCCACCACTCTGCCCAACGCTGCTCTTCACCCCTGCCCGACCTCCTCACCAAATCCTTCTCTGCTAGGGTCAAAGACCAACTCTCAAGGACTAATTCCACTCCTCCCTGCTCAGAGGAAACAAGGAGCACAATGACCTCTATTCTGCAACAGTGGAAGTTTATGAGTGCCAAGCATTATCATTCATAGATTTAATATAAACTTGTGCATATATTCACATACAGTACTCTGGATTTTGCAGCTTTCCATCTCAGATTTAACTGCACCCTCAAAGTGCTCTCCAGAGCCTTCCCTTCCACAACGGGAAGTATTACCGGTCCCGTTTTATTTGAGGGGGGAGAACTTAAGAGAACTCACAAGTCTCAGTTCCAGACTTCGTGCTGTTCTATAGAACATAGGCTGAGTGTTTGAGGGCAAAGTCCGTTTGTTCAGGGAGAGGATGGAAAAAACAAAGGCTTATGAATCATCCAGCTGATAATTAAAAGCAACTAAATCCAGTTTGTTCTAAGCTGCACAAGAATCTGGACTCCTCAATCCCAATTCCTTTGCCGAGCAGGAAAGCCAGGGTCACTTGCCCCGCTGGTCACTGTAGCCGTGGCCAATGCAGCTCTGGCAGGAATGCCCGTTTAACAAAATTCAGGGATTAGACACCAGGGAATGTGACTCCCCTTAAGTGTTTACGTTAGTGGAGCTTGCCATGCTGAAATACTGAAGCTCAAGCATACCCAGTTTTCTCTGTCCTGTACTGCTAGTGCCAATGACAGAGCCAAGCTGACAGCCCAGTTCTCAGGATTTCTGCCATTTTAAGCTTAAAAAGCATTAAAAGCAGCACTAAAAAAAAAAAATCCCATCAAAGCTGCAATGAGCATTAATTAAATCAGTGTTTTCCCAGGGATGTGGGATATCAAGTGACAAGAAGTCTCCATGCCTCCCCTGAAACTCTTGGAGTGCAGTTTACAGCAAGCCAGAGACACAAAGGACCTAGCACAGAGCATCCCACCTTCACATGCCTCAGAATAGCCCATATCTCCAAAAATCTAGTATTCGGTGGCCAATGCAGCCCTGAAACAGTAGCGATCTTCCTAACATCTAGCTTGGCTCCCCACAGATTAGAACCAGGATCTTTAGCTCTGCTTGTAAGAGGGCACACAAGATTAGAGTCAGATGCAAAAATATCCCAAGAACAAGTCACACACGTAGCCTTATAAAAATCCTGAGAAATCCTGTAGAAAGGCAGCTCTCCCCAAGCCATATGCCACACAAAGCAGCTCTAGCAACCTGCAGGGCCAAAAGTTTCTCAGCCCAAAAGAGAATGATATTGAATGAACAGAGTTTTGAGAGTTTATAAGGAGAATTACCAGAAATACATAATTCTTCAAGGATTTTTGTATGAGAAGGTTAGAAATAGCCTAGTTACACCTTGAAGCTAATAGTTTTGTATTTGATGGCACAAAAGATTCATAAACAGCACTTGACAGGGATACAGTAGCTCACAACATACAAAGTGGGCTTAATGGGAGAAAGGTAGGAAGCATCTAAGATACTGTTCCTATGGGACCTTCTTTTCCCTTTTGAAGATATCTCTTTCTTATCCCTTAACTAAAAGAAAGGCCAGTGATCCAAGCAAACCAAAGGGCAGGGAAGTGGCATCAGAAGAGAGTCGTCCTCCCTGGGAAAACATTAGCAGAATCTCTTATGCTGGAGGTTTAAATTCATGAAAGATCTCCCCCTACACACATGCACAAGCAGATCCTAGCAGATCTGTCACCCAGTGCTGCCTCGAATGAGGATCTGAGAAAGCTGCTTGTCCTCTGCTGTGTTTACAGCAATAACGACAGCCTGGAGAAAGGGTTAGAAACATCTGAGTTTAATAAGGGCTAAGCAGAAAGCAATGTGTGCCCTCCCATTCGCGCTACCCCACCCCAGGCCGCAGCAGGCCCGGCCCTCGGAGACGTTATGTCACACAGCGCCCAGGCAGCCCCAAGGCTCCTCACGAGGAGGAGCGGCGCCTCAGCCCACGCTGGAGCCACCGGCACCGCGCTTGGGAGCTGCTGAATCAGCCCAGGCCCGGGGGAAAGAGCAGGAGGTGACAGACCCCAGGCATGGGACAAGGAAGCAGAGACAAAGCTCCTGGGTCACATCTTAACGGGGAAACCCCATCTCACAGGGTCACCACAGCAGGACAAGACACATCAAGCTCACTGAGCACTTACACTGCTGCCTTTTCATAATCCTAAAGATCTCCAACACCTCACATGCCAAGGACAGGAAGAAGGTCACTGCAGTTTCTCCCATAGGACTGTAGGACCAGAGTAAAGATGACTTGTCGCTCTGTGCACTGTCCCCTTCCTCCCTTCTGCAGCATCCATCCCCCAAACTGTCCTACTTGACATATTCATCCACACTGCCTTCACTGGGTATTTGCTTCCCACCTCATGAGTCCAGGCTCTTACCTTTTTTATTAAAAAAAAAAAAAAAAAAAAAAAGAGATTATTCCACTGAAAAATGAAAAGATTGAGTTTTGCTCACCTGCAAAGCCAAGGACAGCTCCCCACTAGAGCACATATACACAAAAAATAGACCTCAAAGAAATAGGACATGCCCTAACTTACTCAGTACTTGGTTATAAGACTATATGCAGAAGGATACTTCTCATATTTTCATTGCAATGGCATTTCTGGGATGCTTTGAGTAAGCACATGTCTGTAACTAGCACAAATAATGCTTAAAAAAAAAATCTCACTTCCACCTAATTCCTTGGGGCAGAAAATGTTGGAAGTGATTAAAAAGACATCTGATTACGTAACGTGGTGTCAGGACTGGCCATGACTCCACGCACTTCTGCACATGAGCTTTACAGTTTGGGCAGCTAGTCGGTTTGCTTAGCACAGAGAAGATAGAGGAACACAGAAAGCCTTACTCAGCTCTCACAGGAGATCTCGGAGGCATGCAGCAGACCACGAGAAAAGTCAAGAGAAAACCCCTACATAAAAGAAGCTCAGAGATACCTTCTCAGGTTCAAAGATTTTTTTTTTTTCTCTTCCCCCTCTCCTTTTTTTAATCCTAAGGGAATCAACTATTTTGGATTTTGAGAGGCAGATACTCGATTTGGATTTTCCAAATAAACCACAGAATTAACACAGAGTTATGAAAAGGGAGACCCATCTACCTCAGACATTAAACATCACAAAACTGCCTCTAACATCTCTCTCCATAGCATCCATCCTGTGGGCTCCTGGGTGAAATACCCTTGCAAGACATGAGGGTCCATTTTTTCCCCCCCTCCTGCTCTTTGCAAGAGCTGTGATCTCCCCATTTCTAAAGCTGAAATTGTCTTAGATCTAAAACAGGTTCTACTTACCCTTCCTCTCAAAAAGGAAACAGCTACAGCCATTTTCAAATACCCAGGCCTAAATCAATATAGGTAACACTTTCCCCAAGCACACTCTTTAATTACACTTCTGTTCATTCCCAGGGTGGTGAGGCATTAAAGCCAAAACATCTTAGGTTTAACTATTCAGTGTGTTAAACTGCAAGTCCAGAAATAATTCTTTTCTTCCAAAAAAGAAATGAGGAACAAAAGCAATTAAGAACAACATCTCCGTTCCTACTCTCTTCCCTTTCTGTAGTAATACTTAAAAACTCTGGTTAGAGATCAGTGCCCCAGTGTGTTCATACACATTAAATAAGAACTTTAATACTATTTAATTATACAAAAAAAATGAAAATTTTAAGGATGACATCCCTGTTACAAACTTTTTTTTTGCAGTTCTGATTCTTATTAGAGCCTTTTTGCAGTATCCAAGCTGCACGGGGTACTTCAAGCTTAAAGCCTCAAACCAAATATTCTGTCTCAGTGAAAGCAGTTAAGCATTGCCTACATCTCTCCAACTAAAAGTGACTGAGAGCTTTGAATTGCTGCAGAAATGAAGTCCAATGAATTTTAGCATCTCCCCACAGGACAGGTAGCCTCCGTTTCACCACAGAATAATGTTGCTTCAAGATCCAGAGATGCTAGAGATCTAAACCCAGGGGAAGCCTGAGAATCAGTCTATTATTCTAACTTTCACAAGCATCCATTCTTTGACAGTTATTTTAGCTACAAATCCAAAAGACATCCTTGAATTTGTCTCCCTTTATCAAGACACAGCCCAATTGGATAAAACAGAGACCTAAGCAGATTGTGATCCAAGTGTCACAAAACTACTCTGCCAAGCAAAGCTGTTAATTCTCTAGCCTTGTGAATTCCATCCAGGGTTTAAAACACTAACAAACTCAGCTTGGAGAAAACGAACAATTAAGGGTTATTGAAAGAGACACTTTGGTTAATTTATCCAGGGAGAGCACGAGTTCACTGCCACCCATTGCTTTGCTTTGCCACTGCCTTTTCCTTTCTAGAGCTGGAAAGGAGACATACATGACAGGAAACAATTCACACAAACAGCTGGAAAGCCAAGACAGTAGGAGATTTCCTAAACAAATACAATTCAGTGCAGTAACTAAGTCATGCCTGGAATTTCAAAGCCATTCCAGCGTTGCTAGGCCTTTGCACGCTGTTTTAAATTGCATTGCAAAGCTGCAGGGCTGAACCCCCCAAGTTAGATGAAGATCATATGGTTAAAGAGGGCAGGAAACAAACACAGGGGAGTTGAAAGGTTTGGTGATGATCTTAAGACCTGGTGACCTCTTGGTTATCTGGGTAGGGCACTTCAAAGGCGAATTAGTGAAGAGGGCTCAGCACGATATGGGCTTGTTTGCTGGACACCCTTGCATAGCCCAGCAAGGCCTGGAGAGCCCTGGCAATGAAGAGCTGTGGGCCCAGAGAGTTTGTGGAGGCTCCTTCTCTGGAGATATCCCACACCCACTTTAAGAGCCACAAGAACTTCAAAATTTGGGGCTGAAATCACATTCAAACCAACTTTCCCCAGGAAAGTGAGAACTAGCAGAACTGTCAGGAAAACACCAGGAATATGTTCTGCTTTGAATAAGATCTGCTTCCCAATCTCAGTGCCTTAACATGGCAGACACGTTAAAATCTGTCCTGAACATTAACTTCAGCCAAAAGAGCAAGGCTGCTACTGCAAAGCCAATGCCCACCGACACTGCTGGGTGAACTACAGTCACCCTGCTCACACGGGGCCTAGAGGAGCTCAGAGCACTCAATGCACGTGCAAAGAAGCCTCAAATTTCTTAGATCTAATAGGTAAGACCCATCACTAAAGCTGACCAGAAACTAGGATTTAAAAAAAAAAAAAAAAAAAGCCACATTTCATTCAAAAGCAGAATTTCATTATCAGGGATGCGAGTTATGCTTCCCCTCCTCACCGCCCCCCCACCTTCAAATTCCAGACACCAAGGACTGAATTAGCTCCTGAGCTTGAATTGTTCACTAATAAGACTCCAGCAACCTTCCCCCCCCCCCTTTTTTCCTCTTTTTTCTTTTCCTTTTTCTCTCCTCTCAGGGAAATACAACTTTTGTGACAAGTCAGTGAAAAAAATTTGATAGCAGATTCCCAGACAGCTCTATCATGTCCTCATACGCTGATTGAGGACAGAAAAAGCCATTGGCGAGAGCAGGGTAGAGAAGGCTGAGAGGGGACCTGATCAGTGCCTATAAATACCTCAAGGGAGGGAGTGGAGAGGATGTGGCCAGTCCCTTTTCAGTGGTGGCCACCAACAGAATTAGAGGTAATAGCTGGAAACTGAAACACCAAAAGTTCCACAGGAAGTTAAGGAAAAATTTCTTGACAGTGAGGGTGCCAGAGCACTGGAACAGGCTGCCCAGAGAGGTTGTGGAGACTCCTTCTCTGGAGATCTTCAAACCCGCTTGGACACAGTCCTGTGCCACGTGCTCTAGGTGACCCTGCGTGTGCAGGGGGTTGGACTGGATGATCTCTAGAGGTCCCTTCCAACCTTAGTGATTCTGTGATTCTAGGACGCGTCTTGGAGCAGGGAGCTCCGTCTGCTGCAGAGCTGCATCCCCAAACGCAGAACCGCAAGGAGCAGCTCTCAAAGCACCAGCCCGTTCACACTGGGCAGAAGGCAAGGAGGAAAAGTGCCAAAAGTCACTGTATCCAGCACACATGGGGAAGTGGGACAGGCTACCTAGTGCCATGAACAGCCACCACCTACCCATCCACTACAACAACTTCCTCAGGGTAGGGAGAGCAGACGCTATTTGGATGCGGCTGCCATCACTTAACCTAATTTGGTGATCCTCAGTTTAGATGGGAAGAGACAGAGGGAAAAAATAAAAACAACAGGTTGTAGCAGCCCACTGCAGCCCTGAGAAATGCTTCATGGTCATGCAGACCAATGTCACACTGAAGAGCAAAACACCTACATTCTTCATCCAGCACCGTATTAAATCCAGAAGAGCACAGCTGCCCAGCCTGAAACTGTACCCTGCAGGAGGCTCTCCCAAAGGGCCAACATCCTTCCTCGCTGGGCAAAGTTTTCCCACACAGATTTTCCCATCAGGAAATGAAGAGGTTTTTTGTTAAACATTTTCCAACAACAAAACTTCACCATCCAGTGGGAAATTCTAAACACACCAAGATTGCTTCAACGTGTGATATTTGACTAAGCATTTGCGTCTTTACTTTAAAACTTCCATCAGTGATTTCTCCCTTCTCTTCAAACTTTCCTCCTCCTCCGCTTTAAGCCAGAATTCGACATTCTCACATGGCAAAGCTTCACTAGATAACCATTCTACCAGCTTTTACATCACCATTTAAATCCACGTTAGACAGTTTTACACAGCACTTTACGGACTTGGAGAGGGATATACTCCCCTGATGACGTGTCAGCTACCCGAACGCCTGCCCAGGGGACAATCAAGTCCACGCGCGACACAGGGAACGTCTCTGGTGAGTGGAGAGGCGCTGCATGCTCATGTAAGCATGGTAGCTCTGAACAAAGATCCGCAGGCTAATAGACATGTAAGACAAGTGACATGTGGTTCTCATTGCAGCTCATGCTCTGGGAAGGGGGTTCCTTGGACCACAGCCAGCTGGGATAGGTTTATCCCATTACTCTCCTGTAATTTTCTGCTGTTTCAAACCCTTTGACAGTTACTGTAGTTTAACATCGCACCCCCTACAGACTGAGGCCTGGTTGACAGACCAGCAAACAAAACCACCCCCACCTTGAGACAAAATACACACCAGATGCGAGAACGGTGCAGCAGAGCAGGAGCAACAGCGTCGCTGCAAACCCACCGGGTCGCTGCCTTGTCCCAGCTCCCAGCCCCAACAAGCTGCGCTGCCCTAACCCCTCCTGCCCAGCAGCTACCTATTACCATGGGGTAACGGACGAGCCCTGAACATTAATTTCCTAAATCCCCATTTAAGGGAATCACTGGAAAAAAAAAAAATCATGAAATTCCAGAACAACTGGAATCAGGTTAAGCCACTCTATACAGTGCAGCTCATTCATCTGAACAGCTGTTTCACCTCTAGAGAAATACCCAGAGAAACAGAGGAGGGAGGGGAGCCGGAGTTGTTTGCTCTATTGAAGCAGCAAGATGCAGTAAATCAAAACTGATTTACATTAAGTTTATGGGAACAGGCTTGGGGCGGTTGGGGGAGTGGGAGGTTTGGTACTAACAGCTATTCGAAAGCTGCAGATCATGAAGCAGTATCTATAACCGAGGTCTCTCAGTATCTATAACCGATGTCTCTCTTTTGTTGAGTTGAACAAGTTTTCCTCATAGCCAGGGGCTGTAACAGTTCCCTCTGTCGGCATCCTCAACATTCCAGCTCCAGAGGCTTTAAAACCCTGGCTCTGCACAGTACAGTGACATGCTGACCGTGGCAGGACAAAGTTTCCATCCCCAACGGGCTGGGGTAGGCAAGAAGGGAAGGGTTTGGGGGGGACCAGAGTTCAGCTCCTTGTCTCCATCAAGGCTTCCTGGCCCAGAGGGACAGTCCCAGGCAGATTGGGAGCCCCTGGGCAGCTCCTGGCACCATCCACACTACTGCCCGAGAAGGATGCTCAGTTAGGGCGCTGTGAGCCCCTCGCATCCTCCTTGGGGACCAAAATGTAAGTGCAGACAGAGATGGGAGAGTATTCGTGCCGCGATTTCGCTGTCCCGCTGTTCAGACCCCATCTTACTCACCGTCGACTGGCGAAGCCGCTGCCCGGGGAGCCCGAGCTCTGCTCGGGGTAGTTATGCTGCAGGGTTGATGTTGGGAATTGATAGAGGAAGCCAGTCCCTAGCGCGTATCCGTGCAGGCAGCAGCACCAGGACAAGAAGAGAGCAAACCGCATTGTCGCGGGAACAAGATTTTCCTCACACCCCCTTTCCTCTTGGCACAAAATGCCAGGCCCCCCCTGCCTCCGCACCGCGGGGTCGCGATGGGAGCCCACGAGGAGGAGGTGGCCCAGGAGCCGGGAGCGCCCCAGGCAGCCGGGCTGCTGCTCCAAGGATGCCCAGGTCCCTCCGCAGGGCCGGTCCCGGCTGCTGCTGCTGCTGCTCACAGAGGGGGTCCGAGGCCGGAGCGGGTCTCTGCGCCCAGGGCGCACACTCAGCCCCGGATGCCTTTTCAAATTTGGCGAGGCTGGTCTGACTCCGTCAAAGGGGGCGTGTGGTTTCTGTGTTAACCCTTGCCGGGCCTCGCGGCCAGCACTGCAGAGGGGCTCCCTGCCAAAGGCATCAGGGCAGCCTGGAGCCCAGGGCCCAGGAAAAGGGAAGCCAGCGCCATATGCAGGTCCAGAACCTGCCAGGTGTAGGGTCACAGCCACACAGAGCAGCAGGGGTGACAAACAAGGCACAGGCAGCCACGCAGAGCATGGGGAGAGCTGGCAGCATTGCGCGGAAACCTGGGTTCACCAGCAGCTTCCCACAGCACCAGGCAGTGCTGGGCATGAGCACACGGGGCACTGAGGTACCCGGTGCCCATCCTGAAGTGTTTGGGATATTGATGACAAGAGTGGTCTGCACTTCCCTGGCTTAAGGGAGAGCCACTTCCAGGGGACCCTGCTGCGCTTCAGCAGGGCAGGGAAGACACGGCAGAACAGCCGAGCTGGGCTTGGCTTCTGCCACATTTGCATCACACAAGTCAGACAAGCAGAAAACATATTTTGGAGATGCCTCATTTGCATTGCAACCTCAAAGGCCAGTTAAAAAGTAACTGCAGCTTCAACACATACACCCTGTTCAGTTTTGGTGTCATGCTCAAGCATCTTCACGGCCAGCTGGCTCACAGAATTGTGTAAACCCCTTGTACCTAGCACCAACATGCCCCAGAACTGGAGACAAATTGCAGTGTTAGTCCCTGCCACAGGCAGGGGCAGCGATTTTCCAGCTGTGGAGGATAGCGCTGTTCCAGGGCAGCAGTACCCTAACAAGGGAGGCTCTTTCTCCATGCAGGCAGCTGAGTTTGGGTTTATAGCACTTGCATGCCCCAGTTCTGGCGACAGAGTCACAAACCCCGTGCAGGAGGGACCCTGAATGGACAGGGCCAGAGAAAAGCACTCCAAAGAAGGGAGAGGGGCTGCAGAGCCGCAGGTGAAACAGGATTCTCCCCTGCTCCCAGCCAGGAGGCACCCTGGGCTGCTAGGGCTCACTGCCTGGGCAAGCAAGTGCTCTATGCCAAAACAGGAGAGAGGGATTTGATCTCTAAGACCATGCAAACATGCGCACAAGTCTCCACCATCAGATCCTGCAACCTCATAGTACCCCCTTTGCAACTTTGTACAACCATCCAAACTCAAAAGACCTGATTTACCACCAAAGCCGTGTATCCTTGGGGCCTGGGATTTCCCAGCAGGGCTATGCAACACCTGTGGAAGGAAAGATCCCTTTTCTCCAAAGGGCAAGATCCCTGCATCCCTCATCCCTGGGTAAGCACCTACCCTTTCCCCATGGTGCCCACCCCAAGAACCTGCACATGGAAATAAATAGCCCCTGGCTGGAGCCTGCAACCAGACAACTTGAGACTGCAAATGAGGCACCAGGTTATTAAACAGCCAGAGTCATTAATCACTGGAGCAAAGTACAGGGGAGGCAGGGGAGAAGCCTGGAGAGCAGCTCCACGTGCCCTTCCCAGGGCTGTCCTGCAACTGCCCTCCGGGTCCTGGGTCCACAGCACACAGCGAGTCCGCACTATTCCACCTCAAATGCATCAGGTCCAACGCACCAGCAGGGGTCAGACAAGGCTGCTCAGAAAGAGGCACTAAGTATTTGCCAAAAAAAAAAAAGAAAGAAAGCCCGCCCTCGGGGCTGGGAGCTGGGACACGACAGTGGCCTCCGCCCCCAGCCCTGCCTCACCCCGTCCCCTGCCTCCCTCTGCACGGGGAGCTTTCCCCCCGCCGCCCCACAAACACTCAGCCCCAGTAACTTACCCAAACGCTTCCAGCCATTCTGGGGAAGCCTTTCTGCTAGCGCCTCTGTGCTCAGGGCTAGGCCTGTCCTGCTTTTCCATGGACTCACGACTGGGCAGCTGTTTCTCTCAGAGGCAGTTTTCAGCTTATTCCAGCCACCAAACAGGCCAGGAGAGCAAAAAGGCACCTATCTCCCCTCAGGCTTGCTCCTAGAGGAGCACTCAGAGCTCAAACCCTCACAGCTGTGAGGTCTCTGAACAACCCGGCTCTTTAATCAGAGCAATCCCCCTCAGCTGTGTGTGCAGGGCTAGCCCAGGTGCGGCCGGGCTAGTCCCCACGGCCTCCAGCCCTGGCCATTTACAGCTTCTCATCCCAAACGCACCTAGGCCCCTTCCTGTCAGCCTGGGATAGATCTTTTTATCAATATTTACCAGCATTGAATGGCATCACCCACTTTGTGACCCTTTCTCCTGGCTTGGGTTAGGCCCTTCGGAAGCACTTTACAATCTTCAAGTCTTACTTGTCCACAGCTTTTTAATTTTGCTTGCAGGCATAATTGACGCTTCAGCCTTCTTTCTTTTGCAAGATGTTGGGAGGAAACATTAAACACAGTGATGAGAAAAGACATGGTTCTGGCACATTATTAGAGACACATCCAGAAAGGTAATCTTCTCCCTATTTCCTGACCTGAGAAAGTGGACAGCATAAGTCGAATGACTTTGCCCAAGATTACAAAGAAACAAAAGCAGAGCCAGAAACAGAACTTGGGTCTTGCGGATTCTGTTACTCCTGCCCTGTTCCTAATGTACACATGCTTCCCGAGTGGCTGATTTAAGATGAAAATGAAGAATTAACTTCTAAGCTGTTCTTGGAAAGAGGGGTGATATTGTCTACTGTAAGGGGAGAATTAAAGATGACATTTCATTTTTAGTCATTTGGATATGCATAATATAATCAAACGCAATAGCGGTAATAAATGAATATTTTTTCTCCCTGTGGTGCTTACGAGTGCAACATATCCTAACAATTTCTCAAAAGTATGTTGATAAATTGGAAACACAGTGATGGAGGTAACAAGGACAGCCAAGAAAAACATAATTCATTCAATTTATCAGGAGTTTAAGAAGAGAGCCCTTGAAATCTGAACAGCCTATTCTTATAAAAGAGACATACTGTTTTACAAAAGATAGGTTTTTGATGCATGTACATAAGCATGTTAATTAAAGATTCACCTAGGCACTTGGGGCTGAATAAATTATTTGGAATTATTTGGAATTATTTCCCCAACTCAGTTCAAGCTGGGAGAGGCAGGAGGGTGTGTGGGTGCAATGGCAGGGAGGCCGGATTTCCAGCTTACCGGCTGGATTGGCTTCATTTGAGCTACTATGGAAGAGCTGGTCCTGGAGGGCTTCTTCCAAGCACTGCTCGCCTCCTGTGCACGCACAGGCCTTCCACGGAACGCTGATCCACTGGGTACATGCGAGCACTGAAGGTTTCACATGCTCTGGAGTGTTGTTGTCAGCTCTCGGTCCATGGACATACCTGCCACACAAGGCAAATTTTTCTCTGATACCGCTGTAATTTCTTCAAATGTATACACCATATGCAAGCCAGCCAAGAAATGAAATGGGGAGAAAACACAGACAACAAAAGGAACATTGAAAGTTTAGCCTTTTTGTTTGTTTGTTTCATTGTAGAGGAAAAGCAGTAGAATACCACAGCAAAAGATGGGTCCATTTTTAAAAGCTCTTCTGTTTGAATGGTGAATTTGAAGGTAGCGTTGCCATACCTGAGACTGGCAGGCTCGTACAGCAGGCAAGCCTGACCCTGAGGCTGCTTTGTTGCCTAAAAGAACAGCTAAAGAACTGTTTTTCAGAGGCTTTAACACACAGTATGTTCCTGTACCAGCTGTAAGAGCAGAGCCCAGCTCTAGAATCGAAGGTCATTTCAATCATTTTTCGATCGCTAGCACTCAGCACTGCTCACAGCATTGGAAAAGCTAGTAGTTACCAGGTAAAAGACTCAGAATATTGTTAGAGAAAATGAAAATCCAATGAGTTTTTATAGGTCTGCCCCTTGAATTTTATTAGTCTCTTTTTTATGTTGCTACTAAGAGAGCAAAGCAATAAGTTTTGCTCTATTTGATAAAACTCTGTGGAGCTTTAGAATTATGAAGTGTCCTTTTGAAGTTAGAAGGAATCACTGATAAAACCATTGAAAAGCAAAAACCCTTTGGATAAAAGTCTTCCAGCTTCCTAAGGATCCTAGATTATTTCATCATGATATGTCAAAGCAATCACTCAGGGAACCTTGGAAAACTAGAAAAGATGAATAATGGCTTAGTAAGAGTTAAAGATCTCTATTATAAACTAAATTATAAGATTACTAGGATTATTATAACATGTCCAAAACTGAAAATTTGGAAGTTTTTTTAACCAGAAGGAGCTAATGTGTTTCTTTGTAGATTTGTTGGCTTTGACCTGGAATAAATCAATTACAGCTGAACTCATAGTGGAACAGAACTGAAAAAAAAAGTCACAATTACATAAGCAGTTTAACATATGGCATATATGATATACAGCAATATTATATGAAGCACAAGAAATGATCCAAAAGTCTAATTTGGGCCAAATTAATTACCTTAGAGAAAAACTTGGCCTGAGTGAAGCATTTGTGTGGGTACTATAAAGTAACATACTGGGTAAAACAATTCAACTTGAAAGATAATTCAGCAGAGGGAAAATGTGATGATTTAAGAGATCAGCGAGATAGGACTACCATCAGTAGTGGCACATACCCTGAGCATTATTATGTCCTGGGAAGAGTGATTTTTATCTCCTTTAATGGCAGACAAAAGTTCTCCCCACCTGGACACTGTTGACGAGCTGATCTGCGCCCGCACAGGGATTTTGGTGTACCTATAAACTCTGCTCCTAAAGCTTTCTCTGCATTGCCTTGCCAGGGATCTGCCCTTCTGGCACCTGTACATCATTGTTCATGCATGTTTAGCTTGTGTTCCTCTACCTTTTTTTGTGCAGAACTGCTAGTCTGTCTGATTTTCTCTCACCCTACATTTGCATAGTTAAGACTATTCTTGCTGTAGTGCCCTGCAGTTGTTCTTAATGAGTTTCATCTTATTTTATTCAGATTATATCACCAAATTGTCAAGACCATTTGAAATTTTAATCCTGCCTTGCAGCTTTGCATTCTGTCCCAGCTTTGCCTCATCTGTAGATTTAATAAGCTTCCTCCTTCTCCCATCACTGAGGTCATTAGTAAAAACATTGGGAGGTCTGTCTCCATACCCATATCCTCAAATTGTGTTCCTGATCATTCACTGTTGAGTAAATTATTCAGTCCTGAATGCTGATGCTTGCTTGACACTGTACAGGACATAAACATTAAATGTATAAACTTTACAAGACATAGACAATCTTGAATGCCTACGATGTAACAAAGTGCAGAGGAATGAGCTACCAGATATCAGGCTGCAATTTTCAACAGAATCAGTGACAACAGGATATCCAAATTCAGTGGTAGCTGGATGCATAGCTGCTTTCAAACTCCAGGTTGAGGACTGGAATAAATTGGAATAAAAAAGGATACAGTAGAACTAGGAAAAACCATTAGAGAAGAAAAAGAAGGAAGGTGAGACTTAATCTAAAGAGATGGATAAATTGCTCCTTTCTTGGCAGAAAGAAAATGACAAAACCTGTAAAACACTATGAAATGTTTATGCTGATTGTTGTCCAAAGAAAGGAGCAAAAGATTTTCAGCAGAATATGGACATTGTTGATATGTGTTGAATGTAGCACAAGTCTATCAGCCTCTTTGTCTGCCTGGAAAGAAGGGCTGAGAGCAAATCTTTTTTTGGCTCACTTCAATACTCAATGTCTTGAGTATTAAACTCTAAGTGCAGTGCCCCACTGTCAGGTGATGCACTATTCTGCACTGAAAACAGGTGCTCAGCTGGCTGGCTTTTTAGCAGAGCATAGTAGGTTTGTCCCATATTTTCTGCACCTGATCCCTAGGTAATACTGGCCTTTTTCAGATGTTTCAAGAAAATGAGGGTGGCAGAGCACTGGAACAGGCTGCCCAGAGAGGTTGTGGAGTCTCCTTCTCTGGAGATCTTCAAACCCGCTTGGACGCAGTCCTGTGCCACGTGCTCTAGGTGACCCTGCGTGTGCAGGGGGTTGGACTAGATGATCTCTAGAGGTCCCTTCCAACCTTCACCATTCTGTGATTCTATAAGCATTCTATGACTCTAAAATCAGATAATTATTTCCAATGTTCTGAGTCTTCTCTGAGCTGACAAACAATGCATTTCCAGAGCTGACCTGCAAGGCCCGTAGGGCCCCCTGGACTCGTGCACCCAGAGGCCCCGGCAGGGCGCACAGAGACCTGTAGGGCCCTCCCGGCCCTGGGTGCTCCCAGGCCCTGGGGGGCCGCACGAAGCCTGCAGGGTCCACCCGTCCTGTACACACGGAGGCCCCGGGAGGCCGGACGAAGGCCACCTGCACATGAAGGCACCAGGAAGCCGCACAAATGCCTGTAGGTTCCCCCAGTCCTGTGCACCTGGAGGACAGGGGGGGCCGCTCGGAGGCCCATAGGGCCACCTCGTCCCCTTGTGCACAGAGGACCCTGGGGGCTGGACAGAAGCCCATAGCGCCCCACAGGCCCCATATGCACTGAGGCCCCGAGGAGCCACACGAAGTCCTAGAGCTCCCCTCCAGCTTCGTGCAAATGGAGGCACCAGGAGGCCACACGAATGCCCGTAATTTGCCCCTTCCCTGTGCACACAGAGGCTCCAAGGAGGCACATGAAGGCCTTTAGGATCCCCCTAGCCCTGTACACACAGCCTGTAGGGCCCTCCATGTGCACGGAGGCCCTAGGGGGCTGCACGAAGGCTCGTAGGGCCCAACCCCATGTGCACAGAGGCTCCAGGGGGCTGCAGGAAGGCCCATAGGGTCCCCCCTTCCCGTACGCATGAAGGCCCCAGAGGGCTGCACGAAAACACATAGGGCCAGACCTGCCCTGTGCGCGTGGAGGTCCCAGAGGGCAGCATGGAGTCCCATAGGGCCCCACCATTACCGTGCAAACAGAGGCCCCAAGGGACCGCATGAAGGCCCACAGGGCCCCCTGCTTCCAGTGTGCACAGAGGCCCGGGGGGGCTGCATAAAGGACTGGGGGGCTCCACTGTCCCTGTGTGTAAGGAGGGCTGGGGAGCTGCAGGAAAACCCGTACAGCCCCCATAGTATCTTGTGAACAGAGATTCCCAGGGGCCGCACGGAGCCCCGTACGGCCCGTGCACGTGGAAGAGCTGCCTGCAGAGCACCCACATCTCCGTGCGCCCCAAGGCCATGGCGGGTCGAGTGGGGGCCTGCTGGGCACCAGGGGTCACAGGCACCTGAGGCCCTGGGGAGCCGCACAAAGACCCATAGGGCTCCCCTGGCTTGTTCGCATGGAGGTGTAGGAGGGCTGCGTGACAGCCCATCAGGCCCACCCTTGGACCCATGCACCCTATTTTTTTCTTTTTTTTCCCTCCTTTTTATTTATTTTC
Organism: Tinamus guttatus; assembly: GCF_059628265.1. Lineage (NCBI taxonomy): Eukaryota > Metazoa > Chordata > Aves > Tinamiformes > Tinamidae > Tinamus > Tinamus guttatus. Next base: position 2,534,010 of record NW_028288890.1, read on the forward strand.
TTCTTTCCCCCTCATATAGATTTTTCTTTTTTTTTTCCCCATTCTTTTTAGGTTCTTATTTTGTTTTTCCCCCCCTCTTAATTTTTTCTTTCATTTCTCATTTTCTTTGGTTCCCCCTCCTTTTTTTTTTCTTTCATTTTTTCTTTTTTTTATTTTTCCAAAGTACCTTTATTTCAGCTGAGTTACTTTTATAGGTTTATCTTCCTATTCAGTAATGACTACCCAAGGCATTTTTAAGCCCGTGACAGGGGGAGAAAGACTTGGGAACGTCTTGTGGGGACAGGAAGCTCAGGAATTGTCCCTAGCATTAGGTCTGTCATGTCTAGTTTGTGGGGACCAAGCGGGATGGAGAGGTGCAGAGCTGGCAGGAGAGAGCTGTGCAGGCTGGACATGTGCAGGGCCTTCTGAAGTGGGGGGATTTTCAGTAGCATTACCTGGGCCTCCTGCAAAATGTTGGGTTTCAGGAGTGTGCTTGGAATTGGAAGGGGCCCTGTACCCTGCAGCCTGGTGGAGAAAACGGGCATGCTCTCCCTGGAGAGGATGACAGTGCTTATAGGGCTTGTGAGAGGGCTTTTGCTGGCAAAAACAACTGCTCGCTGCTTGTGAATCAGTACCTAGAGGTCCTAAAGGTGAAGTCCTTTTATATAAAGGTGAAGTTTGTTTTTGATTATTGCTTTTTTAAGACTTTTTTCTTAAGTCTTATGCTGGATGAGAATCTTGCTGTCTAAAACTCTTCAATGTTTGTCTCCCTCTTGTTACACATCACAGCAGCCAAAGAGATTTGATCAACTTTCCTCATTGACAAGACCATGAAGATGAGGAGAGAGGCTGGAGAGTGGAAAGAGCTCTGGGCTGGGAACTCCTTAATATCTCCATGCCATGGATGATCTATACTGACATATATGTTGGTTGTTAATCTGACTCAATTATGTAAAATATCCTGCTTTGTACAGGCCTCACTGTTTCCCAGAGCCTGATTACTGCCAGTTGGTAAGTTTTTTTGTTTTTTATTTTTCCTTTTCAGGACTGGCTCGTACTACAACATCCCCTTCTGGCCGCTCTGGTGTATTGGTGAGTTGTCACTGCCCATCAATGAGTTTTAGGGAGCAGAGAATATTTCACGCTTCCGCTTCATTTTCTTGCTGGGGAAGTTGTTTTAAAGGCAGTTTTTGAAAACAAAATGAAACAAAACAAACAGAACTTCATTTTATTTTCTTTTACCCCTCTTCATGCTGTGGGAATTTCCTCATTGCCGTGACAGGTAAGAGTCTATTAGCAGCTGTGTTGTGGGGCTGCATGGCATTCCCAGATAATGAAAGTTTCTTTCAAACGAGTAGACTCCAAAGTAGCTGCACCAAATCCTATTAGAGGATGAAGAGGAGGAAGAGTGAGCCAAATGCAGAGATGAGTGACAGAAGCGTTGCTGGAAGACCCTTGCTAAAGAGTGTGAAACTTCATTGCAGTGGTTTGTGTTCTGACTGAAAAATACCTTGCACTTTTGCACATACAGATTATAGCCACATAAATAAATTTTAATCTAGAAAGGAGATTTGTCTGTAGTGGTTCTTGCATGAAAAGAACCCATGAAGAAGGCTTACCTCTATCTTTAGATTGGCAGGTATTGGTGGCACTTCTAATAACCTGCTTTTTATGTATTCTTAAACTTTTTTTTTAATTTCAGATAATAAAAATAAGACATTACTCATGCTCATGCCATTTAGCTTGATAAAACCTTTATATATATATATACACACACACACACACATATATATATATTTAATTCTAGAGCTTGTACTTGCATCCCTGTTCAGCCTGAACGCCTTATTTGAGTTCTGGTTGTATTTCAAACACATACTGGCACCAACTACCTTGATCATGACGTGTAGGCAGCAGATCCTTCTAGGGATGCAGGATGCAGGTAGGTAGTGTAAATGTCTTCTTATCTCTGTTCTTTTAAGTTGGTATCTTGGTCAAGCGCAATTCTTAGCTCCTTTGTCCGAACACAGCAGTGAGATGAATTCCCCACAGCATATTAAAATTCAAAATACAAATGCAAAATTGGTGAAGGATTGAGGAGGGAAAGATGTAACAAGCCGTAAAGGGGAGTGGATAGCAGGCTGTTGAAGGGCAGTTGGAGAGATTTGCTATGAAGCTGGACAAGGAATTTGTGACCTCTCCACGGGACTGGGAAGAGGGCTTTTTAGGATGGCTGAACTTTATTGAAAGAAAGCTGTGTGTCTGTGTTTTGCTGTGCATTTAAAGGAAGGAGGAGAATTTGGGGCTGCTGCATCTGCAGTGCTAATTGTGTTTTTCTGCTTCTCGCAGCAGTAAAAATAGCTTCAGCGCACGAGCTGGCAGTGAAGCAAGTCCCGTCTTCCAGGCCTTCTCCTGTGATCCAGGGTCAAGGCGTGCTGAACTGCAGCCCAGCCTGTCCCCTTCGAACCAGGCCCAGGTTTGCCTTGGACGGTGGCCCAGGCTGCAGCCCTCAGCTGCAGGCTCTGTCAAGCAGCAGCGTTTCTGCCAGCAGGGCTGCGAGCTACTTGCTGAGCAGCAGCTACAGCTACGATGCCGTTTGGATTTGCCTCTTGTGCTTTTGCGTTGTGCCGTAAGCTAGTGGAGGTGCACAGCAGGTGCTCCACTTGCAGATTTGTTCTTTCAGTATTCATCCTTTCCCTGGTGTTAATTTATTTGTTTTAGAAGCGTTAGTTTGTTTCAGACAAAAAGCAAAACTGGGAAATGCAAATGTAAATACAAAAGAGTGAAACAAATTTCCCCCAAATCAGACTAGGCTTTATAGCAACAATCTGCAGAGCAATAAATTCATATGTTGAGTCGATCAATTCCCGTAGTTAATAAAATCAAAGTGGAAGTCTTATGTTCTTCGTATGACGAAGTGTTGGCTTTTGCTCCCCCAAGTTTTCCACCTTCAGCACTTCTCCTACGAGTTCCCCGTATCACGCAAGCATTGGACCAGTGCAAAGTGGGCTAAGGTCCCATTACTGCTCTTCACCAATTCTGAATAATCCCAGCATGAGTCAAGATGACAAAATCACAGACCTCAAGTCACTGCAAAAATACCGTCGAGGTGAAGAAAAGAAAGAGCGTAGACATCAGCTGGGTAAAGAAAGCACTTCAGTATACCAAGCAGCTTGAAAATTTGCCTAAAAATTAAGAGAGAGGCCACAGGATAACCCAAGGAGTGGAAAACAATCTTTACACTGTCACTCTTTGCCTGTATTTGAAGGAAAAGCAGCATAAAAAAAAAGAACAGTATTAAACCAGCATTTGCGTCCTATATATGCTGTCATGTCTGAGCTTATGGCAAGATAGCTGCTGATGCCCTTTGTTCCTCTTCTTTCATTAATGTGAGATTTGGGGTCGTTTGCACAGATCCTTATGTACATCTGCACTTAGCTTGACTCCAGGCTGCCACCTAGCCTCAAATATCCCAAAAGCAAAGCCTTCACTTCCCAACACTTCATTCAGACACCAGATAAACCAGGTACTGACATTCTTGGGCTTCTCCTTTAGCTGCTGTTTACCACTTGTATCACATCAGTACCCTTAAAATTCCTCTTTTCAAACTTTGATTTACAGACATGACCAATGAAAATCTATTTTGCATCCTCCACAGCAGCATCAACACATCCCACTGTGGGTGATCTACCAGCAGCATGTCTACAACTTGCACAGAGTGCAAGGTCAGAGTGTGCAAGGTTTGTTCTGCTGCCAGGAAATCTTCGGCAGACCTGATTTGGGTTTGGTTTGTGTTATTTTTATTTATTTATTGTAACTAGCCACATTGATGGAATATTTATACGTAGGCTGGTTCAGCACAGAAAGTATCTTCTTGTATATTTTCTCATGACTTCTTCTAGAATCTTAATTTATATAAGCTCTAGTGTGAGCTGTTATTCCTCAGTGCCAACAAGTCTGATGCTTGCCTATAGGAGTTTGTGGAGGGAACCATCTAGTCTCAATACCAAAATACTAGATTTTTCCTCCATATTCTAGTCTTCCTTCGAGCCCTTGGTTGTGACTTGATCTCCAATCTCAGAATAACGCTCTAAAAAATCCTGAATATTTGAGGATAATAATACATCAAAGAAAAAAAAGTATTTTTCTGATGTTTGGCTAATTGAGAGGTAAGTATTGAGGCAAACCCACAGACTGTAATATCATTTTGTGAGGTCTCTATTACAGCTTTTCCTCATCACAGATTATTTACTGGGGCAGCGTGGCATATATCGCACTGCATATGCATCTTCAAAAAGATTTGAAGGAAAAATTGTACAGCTCTACCTAAGCTAAGGAAAAGATGTGACCATCGGTTTAAATGTTCTCTCTAAAATATTTGTGTGACTGCTTGTCCCTGATCTCAATTCCAAGTTCTTTTCCCATGGATTCAGGGCACAAACAACATGCTCCACACATTGTGCATGTGTCTATGTCTCATGAAGAGCAAAGAATCGCACATGCTCGGGGAAGTGTCACCCAGTGGGTCCTGTCACACTGCTGGTGAGAGCTGAGCAGCAGCTTTTGGTGCTGATACACCATGAGGTTGCTGTAGTGGGACAATGGTGATGGAATTAAAATTATCCTTGTGTTTTAACAAACAGCAGCCGTTTGCAGAAGTGTGTAAGTTGGGAGCGGGTCAACCGATGGGAAGCGTTTTGTTTTCTTTGGTCTTGTGCCAGTTGAAGATGAAGAAGTTTTACTTGTAACAAAGATTGAGTGTAAAAAGAAGCTTTAACTTGCTAGTGTTTTATGACTCCAGTGTTCTTTTTGCAGGCACGTCAGCCTTGGTGTCTCAGGAGTCAACATCCTGTGGATTCCTACCTTGACTTCAGCAAAGCTTTCAACACAGTCTCCCATAACATCCTCGTTGGAAAGTTTAGGAAGTGTGGATTGGACGAGTGGACAGTGAGGTGGATTGAGGACTGGCTGGATGGCAGAGCTCAGAGGTGGTGATAAATGGGGCCAAATCTAGTCAGAGGCCTGTGGCCAATGGTGTCCCTGCAGGGATCAGTGCTGGGCCCGGTGCTGTTCAAATTGTTCATCAATGACTTGGACGAGGGCACAGGGCGCACCCTGAGCAGGTTTGCAGGTGACACCAAACTGGCAGGAGTGGCCGACACTCCCGAGGGCTGCGTTGCCATTCAGAGGGACCTGGACAGGCTGGAGACTTGGGCAGAGAGGAACCTTATGAGGTTCAACAAGGGCAAGCGCAAGGTCCTGCACCTTCGGAGGAATGACCCCAGACACCAGTGCAGATTAGAGATCGACCTGCTGGAAAGCAGCTCCGTGGAGAGAGATTTGGGAGTCCTGGTTGACAAGTTGACCATGAGTCAGCAATGTGTCCTCGTGGCCAAGAAGGCCAATGGGCTCCTGGCTGCAGCAGAAGGAGCGTTGCCAGCAGGGCCAGGGAGGGGATCCTGCCCCTCTGCTCAGCTCTGGGGAGGCACCTGGAGCACTGGGGGCAGTTCTGGGCTCCCCAGGACAAGAAGGACATTGAGCTTCTAGAGAGGGTCCAGTGTAGAGCCACAATGTGCTGTGGTTGCGGATAGCGTTAGGCGTAGGTTAGGGTTTAGTGTTAGGCTCAGATTTATGTTAGGGTTCGGGTTATGTTAACATTAGTGGTTGCATGTTGGGTTAGGTATTAGGGTTAAGTTTAAGGTTAAGGTTATGATTAGGTTTTAGAGTTATAGTTAGGTTAGGAATAGGTTAGTTGTTAGGTTTAGGATAGATAGGTGTTTACAGTTAGATTAGCATTAGTGGTCGAGTTAGGTTTATTCTTATTTTAGGGGTTAGGTTTAGATAAGGGTTAGATGAGGGTGTGGGTTAGGGTTAATGTTTGATAGGGGTTAGGTTTAGGATTATTGGTTACTTTTTGGGTTAGAGATTAGAGTTTTGATTAGGATTAGGGGGTTGGGTTAGGGTTACAGTTACATTTGGGGTTAGCTTTAGGATTAGTATTATGAATAGGGTTGGGGATAGTGGTAGGGTATAGGTCTAGTTTAGGGTTAGGTTTTGGGTTAGGTTTAGCATTAGAGTTAGACAAGTCCTTTTTGATTAGGGTGAGGGGGTTATGCTTAGTGTTAGGGTTAAGGTTTGCATTAAAATTAGTGTCAGGTTAGGGACAGGATTAGGCTATGGTTAGGGTTTGTGTTTGGCTTAGGGTTAGGGTAAAGGATTAGGATTTGGGGCTGGGGTTAGGGTAAGAGGTTTACATTAGGATTAGGTTTAGAGAGTTAAGGTTGAGGTTAGGGTAAGGTTAAGGGTTAGGTTTAGCATTAGCATTGGGCTATGTTTAGTACAGCCCAGTACACACAAGCACAGAGCGGTGCCCAGCGGTACCAGCGCAGAGCCAGGCACACGAGCACACAGCGGTGCAGACCAGCAGGGAGCAGCAGGCACCACCGCACACCAACGCACAGCCGAACACCGCGGTGCACGGCGCTACACACGGCCGACTACAGCACGGAGCACACAACAGGCACACAAGTACGCTCCAGCACAAACCAGAACACGCTTGCACACACCAGTGCAAGGCCGTACACACACCAGTGCAAGGCCGTACACACGAGCGGACACGCAGCAAACACCTGCACACAGCAGAACAGACCAGCGTACACCAGTGCACAGCAATACACCTGACACTAACCGCTGCACACGGGTACGCACCAGAACACACCCGTGCAGAGCAGTACACGGAATTACAGATGACTACAGACCAGTGTGCACCAGGACACAGCAGCACACAGCAGCCAATTCCAGTGCACCTTGTAGGCACAAACACACAGCAACACACAGCAGTGCACATGAGCACACACCACCACACCACAGAACACACCACCACAGAGCAGCACGCGTCAGTCAACGCGGGTGTTCACACCTGCACACATCACAACATGCCGGGGCAAACAAGTACACACGAGCAGTACACACCAGTAGTCATGAGCACGCATTACTACACACCAGAACACAACAGTACACACTAACTGACACAAGCGCACACCCAGGCCACCACCAAACGCAGCAGAAACCATTACTTAGCACTGGACAACAGCAGGCACCCAGGACACAGCAGTGCATACCGGTACACTGGACCACAAAGCAGCGCACACAAATACACCAGCACACAAGAGTACACACCAGAAAACAGCAATTCACACCAGCACACCATTATACACCACCACACAGCAGCACACACAGTGCAGAACACTACACATCAGCACACAGCACTAGAGACAGGCACACACCTCACACACATCGAGGCTCCAGGTGGTCGCATGGAGGCACATAGGGCTCCCCAGCCCTGTGCTCATGGAGGCTCTGGGGGGCCACCAGGCAGCCCCCGTGGCCTCCCAGGCTGCGGGCACACAGAGGTCCCGGCGGGACACACCAGGGCGCAGGGGATCCCCCCAGCCCCATGCACAGAGGCCATGCTGGGTCACACTGAGGCCCACAGGGCCCCCCCAGCCACATGCACACCCTCTGCCCCCTATGCATGTAAGCTTGAGGAGGCCACACGGAGGACTGTATGGTCCCTCAGCATCATGCACACAGGGGCCCTGGGAGACTGCACGGAGGCCCATAGTGAGCGGAATGCTCAAGTTTGTGTAGTCACCAACAAGGGGATTCCCCCACAGTCTGGCTGAAGAGCAGGACAAAGAGAGGGGGGAGACTGAGCAGAGCCACGAGCGAGTGGGACCAAAGAGCATGTGCCAAGAGTTGGGGGCCTTTACAAATTAGGGAAATGAGGGAATTCCCCCACCTTCTTCAGCAAGGGAGACAAAGGAGTCGGGTGACCTAAGGTGAGAACAGATGGAGGGAGGCAGGGAGCTCGGTGTAGGCGGGCCGGGAAGGCTGTAACTTCCGAGTACCTTGGCCAGCGGGGAAAAGAAGAGGGCGTCTCTTGGTCAGGAAATTAGGATAAAAGGGGGGCTGCGTCCCCCAGCAATTTGAGAGACCCCACAGGGATATGCCCGGTGGACTCTCCCTTTATTCAAATAAAGTTGAGGACTCCTCTGTCTCCTTTCTGAACATTCAGTTCTTGAGAGCGGTATAGGGACCCCCCAGCTCCGTGTGCAAGGAGGCCCCAGGGGGCCGTACGAAGACCTGTAGGGCCCCCTGGCCCTGTGCGCATGGAAACTACATGGGGCAGCGCTGAGGCCTGTAGAGTCCCTCGCCACCACCACCTCTTGCGCACAACGTCCCAGGGGGCTGCCCAGAGGGCCTCCCCACCAGCCCCCTGCACACCGAGGCCCCAGGGGTCTGCAGTGAGGCCAATAGGACTCTCCACAGGCCGCTGCACACAGAGGACTTGGGGGTCCCCAGCAAGGCCCACAGAGCCCCCAGGCCCATGTGCATGGAGGCCCAAGAAGGGTACCCAGAGGCCCATAGGGCCCCCCGTGTCCCATGCTCACCAAGGCCCTGGCGGTCCACATCCAGACCCAGAGGATCCCCTCAACCCCGCGCAAATGAAGGCCCTGGGAAGCGGCACAGAGGCCCCTAGGGCCCCTCCAGCCCCATGCACACAGAGGCCTTGCTGGGTTGCACCAAGGCCCATAGTGCCCCCAGAGCCACATGTGCACAGAGGTCCTGGGAGGAGGTGGGGAGTGGTGCACCAAGGCCCATAGGGCTCCTCTGGCCCCATGGGGCCACAACAAGGTCCATGTCCCACATGCACAGAGTGCTGCAGCGAGGCCCATAGGGCTCCCCTGGCCCCATGGGGCCACAACAAGGTCCATGTCCCACACGCACAGAGTGCTGCAGCGAGGCCCATAGGGCTCCTCTGGCCCCATGCACACAGGACCTGCCCCCAGCCCCTTACTCTTGCACATGGAGACTCCACAGGGCTGCCCATAGGATCCCCCCCAGCCCCATGCACATGGAGGACATGGGGGTTGCCCTGAGGCCCATAGGGCCCCCCCCCCAGCCCCATGCACACAGACACCACACAGGGCCACACAAGACCCATGTACATAGATGCCCCTGGGGGCCAAGCAGAGGCTCATAGGTCACCCATGGCCCCCTGTGCACAGAGGCCCCCGAAGGCTGCAGAGACTCATAGCCCCCCACTCCCATCCTGTGCACACAGAGGCCCAGAATGGGGCATCTGGAGGGCCATAGGACCTGCCCCCAGCAGCATGCACAGAGGCCACACCAAGACCCATGGGCCCGTGCAGCTCTGCACACTCCAAGGCTCGGGCAGGTAGAAGAGGGGACACCAAGAGCGCCATAGGGCATTCCCAGCCCCATGCACATGGAGGTTCTGGGGAGGGAACACAGAGGCACGCAGCACTCCCCTAGGCCTGTGTGCATGGATGCTCTGGAGGGCCACCAGAGCCCACCTAGGAGCCCTAGGGCTTCCCTGGCCCCATTCACACAGATGCCACAAGAGACCACACCAAGGCACATAGGGGCCCCCCAGCCCAGTGTGCACAGAGGAGGCCACACCAAGGCCCAGGGGGCCTCCACAGCCCCATGCAGAGAGGCCCAGGGGCACCCCCCATGGTCCATGGGCTCCCCCAGCCCCAGGCGCACAGATACGCAGCCAGCTCCCATCTGATGTGCAACACGGCTGTATTACGAGCTCCAACTAAGCCTTTTCACCGTGGCTTTCAATTTTATGTTGTAACCAGGTATGCCCTACTCAAAAAAGTCACACTCAGCTTAAGTAAAACATTTGTCTCCTAAAACGGGATACAAATAATGAGTATTATTTTAGGTATAGATTAAGTGTGTTAATAGAATACTTCACCCTAATCCTGTTTTCTGAGCAGCATGGCTACTTTGAATCTGAAAATGAGCTGTGTACTGACAGCAATTTCATACAGCATCAGGCTCCTACGGGGTTTATACAAACATCACAGATGTAGTGGTTAACATCCACAATCACTGATCTGCTTAAGCTTGCTCTGCGTGGTAGTGAAACAGAGAATGAATTCATTACCACCACAAGGGTGAAGGGTCGAAGGTGGCTAGAATTTATATCATGCTTATCCAAATATATTAGAGGCAAATGAACACACTGAAATGCTTTCATGCTCAAAAGATCAATGTGCTTCTGCAGAGAAAAATAATTCAGTTCTGGATTCAAAATAGTAAGCTCTAGTATACCTGAACCTAATTCTCTATGCATTTTGGATCATCTGCAGACATGCAGGAGTATTCATCAGCTTTCCAGATGTTGAGAATCAAGATCTCTGTAGGCCTGTATGCACCGTATCAACCATTCCTATAAGGAAAAGGCATGAGAACGCCATAGGCACAGGCACACAAACTGACCCCTGGCAGGCCAGGGCTTTCAGGGCTAGATAAATGCAGCCTAGTTGTTCCAAGGTGCTGCCCTCCATCATAGTTCTCCTGTATTTAATTCACGGCAAGAGCACCAGCTGCAGATAGATAATGACAAGGAATGATTTATAGTTCCTGTTTTGGATTTGCTTTAAGTTAACAACAAATACACAGTCAGAGCAGAATTATGCACTCTGGTGCCATTCTTCCATGGACAGCCTCTTCATCTTACAGCAGGATTAGTATCACAGGCACCTCGAAGCACACAGAAGCTCACACAAGAGGACTAGTTTCAGTGCCGCCTCCCAGCCTTATATTGAGACTATCAAAATATCCGATTATCAAAATAATCCACAATAAAGTAAAATATTTTACAGAAGAGGGAGAAGAAAAAACACAGATGCCACATGCACTTTGGAGTTGTTCCTTGAAGCGCTAGGAAAAACAAAATTTGCTTCAGCCAAGCTGTAGAGCAGTCTCACACCCCCCAAAATCTTCACCTTTTAGGAAATAAAACTCCACAAGATTCATTTATATGCAAAATCCTCCCCTTCCAAAGTTCCATAATTTCGTATATGGTTTAAGTCCTCCCTCTAATGCCCCAGCCCATTTTCCCCTCTACCCCTTGCACCCATTTCTGCCCTACCAGAAAGCCAGGCACAGAGCTTGGCCCGAGACTTCCTCCCCGCCGCAGCTATCAGAGGAGCACAGTGCAGTGCCCATCCAGCAGGTTCAGACCCCTTTTCAAGCACATTTTACTTCACAGTTCAGTCCTTACAAGCTTGGCTAATAATACTCCTACAGCAGCTATTTTCACCCTGTGGTTCACACTGCTCTGGCAGGCAGGCAGAGGGAGCATGAACTGTTGGGAAGAGATCCACAACAGGCAACTAAAAATCACGTGTGTGCACATTGTACAGCAACCCACACATATAAAATATCTTATGAGGTCCAAAAAATCTTTGAAATTTAGAGGGGAGGCTCCAAAAGATGAGCTTGAAAACTCAGCACCATGATAATCCAAGGCATAAGAGAGAAGCCACTGGTCAGACTCAGATCAGACTTTTTTTTTTTTTTTTTTTTTTTTGCCAGATCTGTCAGTCCCACATGGCTACAGACAAGACTTGTCACTGTTCTATGAACCAGTTTCTCCACGTTTCTCCAGTTGCTTCTTGAAGAGATCTGAGACCTAGCAGTAAAAACGGTTATTTAAAGCATGAGTTGCTACTACTACTTACTGTGCTACTGAAGTTCTCCTCCCTAAGTCTCTGCTTAGCACATCAGGGAGTCACCTTGAATTCTTGTGTCTCCTATAATCAAACACTGGGATTCTGCACTGGATGCCACAGAGCTATAAGTCATTTTTTGTCCGACTACATATGAATAACAGTTATCAAGTTGCTGTGGTATTTACTCATGAGAGAACACCATAATATTCTGCTAATTGCACCATAAATATTACTATAACTGGTGACAGCTTCACTGTTCTGAGTCATATGTTTGCCATCAATTGACACACAGATGAAAATAAACAGGATCACATCAAAACAGAGCAGGACTAGAAGGCAAAAAGCAAAGCAGCAGGATAAGCCATGCTATCATTATGGAAGCATTAAGACAACACTTCTCCAGTACGACTACCCAGTCCACACAGGGAGAGGAAAACAAGATTTCATAAAACAGCACGTTAATGGAAGTATCTCTCGTTCTCAGTGACTAGATAGGGATTGTTAACAAACTAAATATTACACATCTTCCAAGATGTCCTGGTTGCTTGGCATGCTGCACTGTACAAGATCAATAATGATGCAGTATCCTAATTTTAGGAATACCACAATCCCTGAACCAAAACCCTTGAGAACTATATAAATTAAAGTCAGGAGCTGACCTGTAAGTTATCACAAAAGAACAAATCCCTTCTTACCAGATGACCTTCCCAGGCCTTCTGTCTTTAGACCTTTAACTAACCCATGGTTCAGTTACTCTAACAGGTCTTGCCATTACCAAGAATTGCTTTCATATACAAACTGAAGAATGAAATCTTAATGGTATCTTGCAGGTGAAGCATCTACTGTAGACTGCATAGAACCCTATATTTGGGGTTGAACTCTATATTTGGGGTAGAAACACGCTCTGTTTGAAAAAACAAATTACCAGGTGGACGATGTTATCTTTTAGCCATAGGGGAAAGAAAAAAAAAAGGGGGGGGGGGGGCAGGAAGGAATGCTCTAAACTTGTATTTTACTCCTTTGACCATTTGTATTTCATGATAAATCAATTTGTAGTGCTCCTATAAACCCTTCCTTTCTTCAAGCCACCAAATTCTTACCTAATACTTCTGCACTGCCATTCCTCTGAACCAGTGCTCCTCAGGCATTCACAGGCTATGCCTATTAAACATGACAGGTTTGTTTTTGGTGGGTGGTTCTTGCTTATTTGTTTAACTGTCTTTCTGAAAGATTGAAGTTAAATGTTTCACACAAGATCAGCATGCATTCTGTCTTTAAAACACCCCAAATGAGTTACTTAGCCAAATATTCTTATTCAGCAAGCTTTTGCCATGGGTTGGAAGGAAGCCAGAAAACAGGAAATGGATATCTGCATGAGCAGCAAAGCAACTTCACTTGCTAAATCAACAAATACGAGCTCTTCGCAGCAGTTACCATGATCAGTAACATCGTGCTGCTATTAACATTCACAGTATTGCCAACACAAATTCTGTGCAGGATTAAAAAAAAATATAGAAACTGAAAAATGCTTTTGATATCACATTGTGCTAGCTTAATGCCCAAGAATGAGAGAAAGGTCCATGAAAGCAATGCCAAAGTGTTTTTAAATTATAACACAAAGGTCACACAGCAAATATTATAATCACCCCAGTCTAACTCAGCACTGTCCATACTCTTGTCACCCTATGGAGCTCTTGTCACCCTATGGAGCTTACCAGATAATTATTTGCTGCATTTATTTGCTCATTTTACTAGTATAAGAAGTATTTTTTCTTAGAGATTTCTCTATCTCTATATATCTATATAACATTTATAGTTACATACTGCTTCATTAATACAGAAAAACCATTGATCAGAGAAAAAGCCTTAAAAAAATCAATTGCAACTAAGAGAGCCTAAAAAAGTCCAGGAAAGTTATCAAGTAGAAGAAATAAAGGTGAGCTGGGCGTTAAGAGCAATGTAGCAACATACTGCAGAACGCAGCTCTACTTGCTCATGTTTTGTGGCAAAGAAACAGGCCCAGCTAAGACTTGTTTTACTTATTTTTATGTCCTGCTCCCCTAGCAAAGGCAGGTTTTTCTGCACACGCTTTAGCAGCCACTCTCATTTATCCAAAGCCAAAATGCCTCCCTCTCTCTGGAGGCAGCAGCCCAGCAGCTTGCAGGGCAGCCTTCTAAAAGGCAACAAAATGGGAGCCAACGGGTTCCAGCCAGCAGCCCTCCTATCACAGAAGGGTTGAGGTTGGAAGGGACTTCTAGAGATCATGTAGCCAACCCCCCTACTCAAGCAGGGACACTTACAGCATTGGGCAGAGGGTCACAGCCAGGCAGGTTTTGAAGATCTCCAGAGGAGGAGGCTCCACAACCTCTCCGGGCAGTCCGTTTCAGGGCTCTGTCACCCTCACAGTAACGAAGTTCTTCCTCACATGGAGATGGAACTTCCTGTGTTTCCGCTTGCACTCATTGTCCCTTGTCCTATCACCGGCCACCACCAAGAAGAGTTTGACCCCATCTTCCCTACATTCTCCCCTTAGGTACTTATACATATTGATCAGATCTTCCCAATCTTCTCTTCTCCAGGCTAAACAGGCCCAGGTCACCTAGTCTTTCCTCATAAGATAGATGCTGCAGTCCCTTAAATCATCTTTGTTGCTTCACGCTGGACTCTCTCTAGAAGTTCCATACCCTTCTTGTACTGGGCAGCCCAGAACTGCACCCAATACTCCAGGTGCTCACCAGAGCTGAGCAGAGGGGCAGGATCTCCTCCCTTGACCTGCTGGCAACGCTCCTCTTGATGCAGCCAGGACCCCATTGGCCTTCTTGGCCATGAGGGCACATTGCTGACTCGTGGTTAACTTGTTGTCAATCAGGACTCCCAAATCCCTCTCCAGGGAGTTGTTTTCCAGCAGGTCAACCCCTAACCTTACTGGTGCCTGGGGTTATTCCTCCTCAAGTGCAGGACCTTACACTTGCTGAAGTCAAGGTAGACAACATCCATGGCTTTCCCATCACCCATCCAGCCAGTCATCCCCTCGCAGAGGGCTATCCAGTTCATCAAACATGACTTCCCCTTGGTGAATCTATGCTGACTAGCCCTGATCACCTTCTTTTCCTTGACATGTCTAGAGATGGCCTCTAGGATGAGCTGTTCCATCACCTTTCCAGGGACAGAAGTAAGGCTAAGCAGCCTGTGGTTTCCCAGGTCCTCCCTCTTGTCCTCTTGAAAGCTAGAGTGACACTGGCTTTCTTCTAGTCCTCCATCACCTCCCCTGCTCTCCAGGGCCTCTGAAAGAGGATGGAGAATGGCTTAGCAATAACACCTGTCGGTTCCTTCAGCACTCTTGGGTACATCCATGGAGGGACACATCCCACAGGCTTCAGTTAGCAGAGAAATACAAGTAGGGCAGAGAGCTGAGCAGCACCCTGTGCCACTACAAGCTGTTGGGTCAGAGCAGGGAAGAAGCCCCAGCCTCCAGACAGTCACAAGGCCCAGGCCCCCAACCATCCATAGAGATAAGTAGAATGCAGATCTCCCTCCCAAGCTGCCTAAGCACCAGCACACAAGCCACTATAAGCCCCACCACCTTGGCTTTATAAGGTTTTTAACGCTGTAAATGATTGCAAATGTACCTCACGTGTGGTGTGTTAGGTCTCTATGCAGAGCAGGTGGGAGCAGTGAGGCCTTGTCAGGGGAAGGTGTGTGGTAGGGAAATGGCACTGCCCGGCCTGGGGAGCTATTTGGGGCTGGGCAGAGGGCCGGGGGGCCTGAGGTTCCTGCTGCAGGGTGATGCTTTGGGACCCTCTGTCTGAGGGGTATGAGGTGGCCCTGTAAGGAGGAGGCAGCTCTTTCTCCTGGCTGAGCTCCTGTGCCTATGAAATGGCTGCCTGAGCTGCCTGTGCAGATTGTTTCCTCTTATGCTGATAGCAGGAGCCGGAGAGTCCAAGCATCTTGCTGGCTCTATAGGTAAACTTTTTATTTATTTATTTTAATGCTGTGCTTAACTCATTATTGATGAGCTGTGAGTGCTCAAAAGGGGACGGCTCAGCAGGCGTTTTGGGCACAGTTGGTAGACCCTATGCTTTGCTGGGGAGCCTTCAGCAGTCAATGCTTATGGCTAGGCTGGTTGCACCAGGGCTCCTCTGCTGCTGGCTTCCTGGCAGGGCTTATTTTGGGTTGTTTCAGCTTAAGTTTTTAACATGAGCAGTTTGCGATTTTTTTTTTCCTTCTCATATTATGCAGTGGACTAGCACAGGTTATTTAAATATGCATCTCTGATGCAGTCCAGGTGTTTTTTTTTAAAAAAAAAAGGAGGCTCATGCTATTACATTTTTTCTTTCTCTTTAATTTTGATGCTTGAAATCTAGTTATGTATCAAATCCTTAATATAAGGGCTATTTTTAAGAACTGTCCTAGGCCATGCCTGTATTTAACCAGCAGAGCTGTTCCTAGGGCTCTTCTCCATGTAATCTCTGTCAGCTGCTGTTTTTTTTTTATTATTTTTCCCCCTTATTCCGTGCTGCCTGTGACTCCTGTAGTCTCTTGCTTCAGAAAGCTGCACTGTGAACAACTTTGTGCCCTGCATTGCTGACATTGGTTGGCACCTTGCTGATTAATTCCAAAGGAGGTACTGATATTTCAGTGTAGCTGTGAAACTCCATGAAAATGGCTTTTTAAAGGTGGGAGGGGATACTCCATGTAGCAGGTCAGTCCCCTGTGTGCTCATCTCTAATTAGCTGCCTGTAAACCCGTTAAGCTCTTCATCTGTTTCATATCTGTGTTGGGTGAGAATTGTGCCCTATTGACTCATCCCAGGGCTGAGATGAGCAACTTCACTCAGGCATGCTCTAGGAGGAAATTTCCCTGTGCTTGTTAATGTGGCACACACTTCAATACATGGCAGAAAACAATTTTTCCTTTAAGAAAAACAGTTTAAAAATTGCCATTAAGACAAGCTTGCTGTGTAAGAAAACCTTGTTTGTATACAGCTGCTTTAACAATAATTATGCTGACTATTGTGTTTAGTGGAATTTTACTTACTCCAGAGTAATTCACCTTTCTCCTATGACTGCAGTATAAACTATGGACGTAACACTTGATGAGCTGTTATATATATCTATTGCCACCTGGGCAAACATCATGGGTGTAAGAGCAACTATTGGGTTTTAAATTGGTAGACTGAAACTCCCAACCCATCATTTTGCTGTTCTAACACAAATATTTGTTAACCATTTTAGTATAATATTTATAAATGTCTCCTCAAAGTCATTTCCAGGTGATTTGCTGGTTTGATGTTTGCTTCTGACCTTTGTCTCAGAAGGCATTCTACAGAAGTCCCTGTCTACACAGACCTGACCGTGTCAATCAAGAGAAATTAAGCTTACTCCCTTTTATTAAAAAGATTTTCATGCTGTACTATTTTGTTTCCAGATACTCATATAGATTTGCTATTTTTGTCATCTCCAGGAATTGTTCTGTTGGTATCAACAGCCTAAGTGAAATACTGAGTGGTTTAACTTTTGGTAGAGGAACCTGAACTTGTATCCAATTAGTTCAGTATTTTGCTTTCTGTCAGTGTGGCGTAGTAAAGCTTCAGACTTCTATTTTCATGCATTATGTAGCCATTGAAGAGTTCACAAACTCTTTTCTGATCTGTCTATAGCTTCTATCCATCTGCTCTGTCTTCATCTTCCAGAGAAGAATCATCAACCCTCTAATTGCAGCACAGGGAAGATACAAGCTCTGTAAGCACCCTCCAGTCTGAAGGAGGAATATCTATCAGAGACTATTTTCTGAGATAACTGTGGGTTTTCTGATTATGAATTTTCTGCCTATATGGCCCAGTTTTCCTATGGTAATTGGTATTGTCTGTTTATCTTCAGAAAGATGTAAGTATTGCCTCTATTTTGAGGCCAAGCCATGAATCCTCCTGCATACATTCACCCACGGACTCTGTGCACTGCCAGTGTGGAGATTGCTTATGAGCAGAGGACTTGCAATCTGGACACTTTACAACTTGCAATGTTTGACTTTCAGCTTGGGTGGTCTGACCAGGCTGTCCAACTCCTATTTAGTGTCTGAGCTGTGCAGTGCAGGATTATGCATATGTTTATCCCTGAAAGTGAGGGAGTGCATTAGGGCATGTACAATGTGGGTTAATAATGTCACTTCTGCTGGTGATGGAGGCAGTGACTCAAAAGGGATTATGTTTGTTGACACAGAGCACATCTGGCTGCCATACACCCATGCACGCCAGAGGTCTCATCCTGGCCTGATTTACTCCCCGTCCAGTTCCTGGCTCTAACTCTTCCGTATGTGCCATATGTTGACAAATATAATTCTTTTATCAGTGACTGAATCAGAATGAAACTTGGCCTTCTGTTTGTGCCTGCACGTTTTTATTTAACTTGAGATATGCTTTGCTTTAGGAGGCTAAATATAAGCACTTGCTTATATTCACATCTGAAAGGCCATTGCTTCTTGACCCGAATGCACAAATGTTTGGAACAGGGACCACTTCAGTTCCCTTGCTGTATTTAAAGGCTTTTTTCTGTTTAAGAGTTTAATTTCTAGGTTAGAACAGCTGTGCTGTAAACATATGTATGAATAATAATAATGCCTTGGCCACCCAAGAAAGTTCTTTTCTACAGTATTATAGAGTAATATGACAATTGTACAGTGTCACAGCAGGAATGAAACTTTTCTTGAGACATGGCTTCTTGGAAGCCTTTCCAGTAGCAGTAGTTGCTCTCAGGACCTATAGTACCATTTGATATTTATTCATGTATCTGCTCAGATAAATTGTTCTTGCCTCAAACCCTTCCCCCAAAACACTGAGATTAGGTTTTATGAATGTTTAAAGAGTTTTCACATGTGCTCAAATGGGCACAACTAAATTGTTGTAATTAAATGTCCACTTTACTTGTATCACTATTCTTTAAAAATGCTAAGATATTTATGTATTTAAGGAACTCATTATTACCCATCTCCCAGTTTCTGAGTTTGTTTAGCATATATGAATTCAGTTTCTATCCTGGCACTGCCAGCACAAGAAGACAAGTGAAAATCTGATAGAATTGTAGGAGAGTGAGTGCTTTCAGCTAGACACAGATAAACTACTTAATTTGGGGATAATATTTTGATAATTGTATTCTACTTGCTTATACAATTCCTATAGCAATGCTGCCCTTTTTGGCCATGTGATGAAATAGAAAAGAGTGGCTGTTAGTCTTACAGAAGATATTTTTTGACAAATTGTTGAATTGACAGAATCACTTAATAGTTAGGGTTGGAAGGGGCCCCTGAAGAACATTTAGTCCAACCCCTCTGCTCAGAAGGGAGCAAGTAGTGCAGGTTGCTCTATTGGATGAGCTAATTGAGTTGCAGGCTTCCCTGCTCATGAAGGTAGTTTTCATCTTTCCTATTGTATTTTGGTAGAATTCCCATTAATTTCACTTTAGTAACCATATATTTTTTAAACTAAAATTTCCTGTATTTCTGCATATGAGTTGCTTGTGTCTACTTTGTGTGCATCTATTTACTTTTATTTCCATACGAAACTGAGATAATGGATCATGAATCTAGAAGAAATTTAATGGAACTCATCTTGAAAGCCTGAAGCAGATGAGTGGGAGACTTGGAGTTGCAAACTTTTGAGTTCAAATCTAGGTGACTGCAAGAAACAGAGGTTGAAAAACAGGAATGGTTGTGTTTATTCCTTTCTACCAAATTTTTGGGTGGCTTAATTGATACCTGACAACTGACATTGAATGTCAGCTGCTAATATAGATGCTGCATCATTAATTCTCTGACTGCAGCTTTCTTTAAACTTTCATGGGAATCCCAAACTTGATAAGCCTTCTTTTTCACAGGGGTAATGTTTTAGTGAGTCTGCAAAGATTGATTTATTTTAAGTTTTTGTTGCAATGTATATGTCTCCACTGCAGTTTCTTATGCTGAACAGATTCATTCTTCAATTACCAGGCTCAGCAAGCTTGCAAAATAATTTAAAATAAGCAGCTTGCTACTTGGAATGAAAGTTTCCTGCTATCTAAGAAAAGTAATGGGGTCAAGCTGAAAGCTTGTGTTTCTACCTGTTTACTTTATCCCAGCAGTACTCTGCTGCCCTTTGCTGCCTTTCTCTCTAAATGTCTTGTCATACACATTTACTTTCTGAAGCAGTGCATGGTAAGTGCATGGTGAGGGTAAGTGCCTGCAACATAGACCACATGGGCTCCATGCAACCAAAGAGCCCCCAGACCAGCTTCTGTCCCAGCAAGTGTAAGGACATTCATGGACAGCACTTCAACATCACCTGCCTTCTGTTTAGCAACACACAAACTTTCTGTTGAAAGCAAGCAGAGCATGGACATCTTCTCTGAAGAAAGAGAACATACCGTGTTCAAAGATTCCCTCACTGCAGGAGGTTGTAAAGGTGCGAGCTACAGATGAAGAGCAAATGGCTGTGCAGGATCATGAAGATGGGAGCCCCTCTAGTCTGGGTTCAGCTGGTGTAATGACCTCACTGGAGTTGGGTGCGTAAAAGTGAGGGACTTGAGAAACCTGTTTACACAAATCCTGCAGGAATTTCTGGAAAAATCCAAACAATGTTTGAATTATTACTGTGGGCTTCCTCAGCAAGTATGGCAGTACATGTAGTAATGCAACCCATTTAAAATTGGATAGTTAACTAGAAATCTAAGTGCACTTTTTTGGGGGAGTTGTAATTACTATGACAAAAATCAAATGACCAGGGGCTCTTTCATCTGCTGTCATTTCAAGTCCTCCATTTACTGCTCCTAAGGTTCTACTTACCCAATACTTTCTTACCTTTCCACTTCTTAGACACTCACATTAAAGAACTCTCAGCAACTCTCTCCTGAGATAAATCATGAAGTCTTTACAAGAGTCAGTTTATTTGGGGTGACCAGCAGTGATGCAATATGCTTAGTTTTGAGTTTCTTAATTTAAGGTATGGACCAGTTTGATATAGCTCTGAGGTATAATAGGCACCCACTGTATCTCATCAAGAACACAGTGGGCTGAAGCCTTCTCTGACCTGCCTTTTCCTTGCTGATGTTATTGCCTCTTAGATCTGAGGATTCCTTTGGAGAATGAAAATGAATTATTTAAATACTTGGTTTCTAATACCTCGGTTCATCTAAATTAAAAGTGTAGCTTAATTTACTTGATAGCACACTTTTTGGAAGATATCAATTGAATATGCTTGTAGCTGTCGCTTTGTATTGCTTACTGTATCCTCCTGAAATAGTACCAGCAAATATGCATAATAAATAATTGGTTTGGTTAAAGTATGGTTGGTCACACCATTCAGATGTGACTGTTGGGCTCTTCTGCTTGCCATGAAGAGCTGCCTTTTGTAGGTTCTGTTTTGATGCCATCTTTTTAACCCTGTGCTGCTTGATCTCATTGAGGTCCAGCCTGCAGATGAGTCTTGGTTGTTAGGTCCTTTCTATCCTTGTTAATAGGCAAAAAGACCATCCTGTGTAAACATAGGCACTCCGTACAGCAGTTTTGGGAAGAAAATGCTTTCAAGTGCCTTGTGTAATGAAAGAAACAAGCTGTTTTCAAGTAAGGCAGGCAGTGAGGGCTCAGCTCAGGGCTGTGCAGAGTGTGTTGTACTTTCTGCACAGGTAACTACAAAGGAGAATTGGCCGCATGCTCTGCAGCTTGGTCTCTGCTTCCCTGTGTGGAGCAGAGATAAGTCTGGGCTCTCCTGGCCCAAATAAGCCGACAAACCTGAAAAAAAGCCTCATATCTGAATTGTGAAAGCACAGAGGTGGACTTGGCAAACCTACCATTCTCAATGCACTTGTGTTATTAGCCATGCAGCAGCTGAATAAATGGCTTGGCCTTAAAATACGGCCTTCTGAATCAATCAGATGGGTTATTTTGTCGTAGCAATGTGATGTCACCAGCAGGATATATTTATGATAATTTTGGGTTTGCATCTGCTCTTTAAAGAAAATAGTGCAAAGTTCTTGAGCAGCTAAAACCTCTTTCAGCTTTTGTTGAGGTCCTTGCTCTCATTTCATTTAAAGCACTGAAGAACAGTGTTTCTGCTCGAAGTAACTGTGCACTCCAGAAGAGCAGCATGGCTGGGGCATCTCTGCAGTCTGGCCAGTATTCCTGGTTCCTGGAGGCCCCTCTTGCTGCTGGTGCAGAGGTAGCAGTTGGCTGGGTGTGTTTTATACCTGAGAAACTTGGGGCAGCAAATACTTGTTTTGCAGGCCATGCTAACAGGGAGCAGGAGCAGAGGTGAGCGTGTGGTGAGCTGCAGAGATAGGCTACAGAGGTAAATATTCTATCAATCAGCTCTGAGACCTCCAGGTGTAGCATGGAGGGAAGTCATTAGCTGTTCTCAGTGTCCTTTGTGGCTGTAGCACCCTTGCATTGCACATATATTGCTTATGGTTGGGGTATCCAGAGCAGTTCTGCAGCCTCTTCTGTCTGTTACAGCTCAATTAAAGGACTGCCTGGCTCCTGTGAAGGAGCTATCACAGAAGTCTACAAATTGCTTATCCAACATTAAACAGGCTTCCTTAAATTTAGATTATAACCTTCTCTTTGGCACCTTCTGCCCCTTCTCTGACTACAGAGTGCTCCTTCATACTGGACCTCTCCTTTTCCCTTCCCTTTTTGTAACCCAGTGGCCTGCATCTTTAACAGAATTGAGAGCAAGAATCTTTGTAGCCTAAAAGGAAATAAAATGCTCCCCACCTGGGAGCTAACTTGCATTCACATCTGCTGTGAATTGTGCGGACTGAAGAGCAAAGCATCTTGAGTAGTGGGTTATGTCACTGCCCTCTCCTGAAGCACCAAGAAAGCAGAGGTTTGCTTCTCAAATTTGCTAGATAATGCTACCTTTGTATTTGATTAGCTTTGTAAGCAAGCCAATATATGAATTAATATATATTTATTCTAAGAAAGTCTGTCCAGATAAACTGAGAAGTAGTTTGTGTCAGATAATGCTTAAGCCATTGCTGTCTCATTATAATAATTTATATCTGAAGATATATTTTCACAGGCCTCATTAAAGACATTTTTAGTATTACAATGGTCTGAATTCTGTTCCTGTGTGGAGAACTGAAGGGATTTGGAAGTTCGGGGCTGGAAATTAGTTGTTCTTTATCTGCTAGGGTTGGCATGACCTCCTCATAGGGAGGTTGTAGAGGAGGGGAGATGATTAACAGCAGGGAAATGAGTGAGATGGCAATTTAAATTAGATACACATAAATTTGAAGCTTCCCTTATGAATCAATATTTTGCTTAATTAGTACCCAGTGACCTTCACCTTGCTCCTCTATAGAGATGATTTCTGCCAGGTTTGGATCCGAAATTTGCAGCAATTGTTGCATCACCCTGAGGCAGCCAGAGGATCTTCACCAGGTTTGAGAAAGAAGGGAACAAAAGCTGTTTTTGAAAGGAATTATTTCTTAACAGGAAATGGTGCAGTCATTAAACTCTAATCTAATAAATCTTAAAGCAAGCAGTATGTTGTAGATACTGAACACTTACCTCTTTCAAAATGCAGTTGGACAAATTTATTAATGAAAAACTAATCAAGTAGTGGGTGCAATCACTGTTAATTTAGGAAGCCACTTGGGCTGAAGGGCCCTTAAGGCTGGAAAGCCTCTGGGATGTGCTGCTTTGCTTCCCTTTCTCCTGTCCTCTAGGACTGACCACATCTCAGGCCATCAAGCTACTCATACAGGTCTACAGAAGTGGGGGAGGTAGATGTATGACTTAAAATACTGTTGTTTTCCTATTGTCAGGCTTCTACCTTATCCCGTGCAAACTTTTATCATTCCTTCCTTGTTAGAAGAGGAGGGGGGGAAAAAAAGGCACCACTATGCTTTGAGTCAGGTCCCTTCTCTTCACCAAGGATATTTTTGGTCACCTCTTTCAGGATCCATAAGAGTCAAAGGAAACTTCAGAGCTTGCTGTCTGCCCCTGTAGGTATAGTGTTATGTTAGTTAGGAATTAGACTAATTTAAATCTATGTCAGTTTAATTCTTAATGAGATGCCCTGTGTGACTGATTATTTTTAATAGTTGCTTTATGACCCTCTGGGAAAAATTTAATTTCTTAACTACATTTATAACCAAAGGTCTCCACATGAGCTCTAAGAACTTGTAAGATTTAAGTCCTAGACCTAAAAAGTATTTTTTCTGAGGTAATTTCATTATAATGATGATCTTGTAGTTATATTAGTGGGTTCTTTCCTGGACCCACAAAAGGGCTTTTCTAAGACTGAGACAAGTCTTGCTAAACACTAACCATAGCAGAGCCTCCTTCCTTTTTAGTGCCAAAATAAAACCTCATTGTAAGCTATAGAGGCTCATAGACTCATCAGGGCCTGGTCAGAGGCAATTCATTCTTAGCTTCTGCTCTGTATATTAATGTCTGAACAAGCTTCAGCAAGCTAGTTTGCCCCCAGAGTGTTCCTCTGAATTTACCTGAGGAACTAACTGAGATGGGACCAGGTATCTCCAGGGCAGACGTGCTGAGGAGTGCACAGCACTTCAGCAAACTGCTCAAGACACTCGGTGCTACTAGAAAACACTTCTTCCTCTCACCCATCAGCTTGTGCCTTACCTCAAAAATGCTATCGGAGGCTGCTATGGCAGCCTTCCTTGGGATCCGACTGGGTACGGAACAAAATCCAAGTTCTTGCCTCGATTAAGAAGGATTATGGACTAAGGCTGGATATTTTCCAGATTCCTTCAACTCTATCTTATTTTGTCGGGAACCCCTTTGATTTGAAGACAAAGAAGTTATTCTACTTCAGTCCCTACAAAATGTGCTCATTCACCCCAGCAACACATTGCTATGTAAGTTTAGGGATCCTTTCCAGGCTAGTTTGCATGACACAAAGGAAATACATAAAATATGCATAGGTGTGTTTAAATGTTCATGATTTTTGCATGTTAGCAGTAAAATCTGAATAATGGATAAACCAAATGCATCATATTGGTCCCTTGTCAGGATCTCAATGGCAGGTTAGCTGTCGGTGCCCTAGGATGCCCATCCGTGGTCTCTTCTGCCTATTACGGTAGCATGACAGCGTTAAGAGAAATTACTCCTGCTTAATTGCTTAAGAGCAGGGAATTCATCTTCTCTTCCACGTGAGCAGCTGTGAGACCCCGGGAAGCCCTTCCTGAGGGGTGGCTGTGGTGCAGTGTGTGTTTCTTACCACGGTGCCTGTGTGTGTCTGCACGTGCTCCTCTGTTAGGTCTAGGATCCTCATCCTAGATGTGGAATGAGGACGGGACTCTGCTGGACAACATCAGATTTCTTCATGATAGGGCTACTCCTTACACTCTCCCATGGCTTTATAAATATGGTTTTGTTTGCTTTTTGTCTAGTCATCTAAATCTCTTCTACGTTTGGTGCAAAACTTGAGCATTTAGCTTTTCAGTAACTTTATAAATAAACTGTGCTGTCATAGCAGCTGTTGATTGTGCTTGGGCACATGATGTTTATGTTCCTGATTAAGTTAAGAACATAAATGACTGAAGGATGAATTCAGCTCTTCCAAAATGGAGGAAAAAAAACTCAGATTTTCTATTTGTGTACTAGTACCCTGTTATCTCCCATGCATTATATATTTTGCATCATGGTATTTGGGGGGGGGGAAAAGTGGCAAACAGAAGTGATTTTTTTCTGCAGTCCATTCCCCTCCAGCACTGTAGGCATCTGTAGGAAGCTCTGTCTGTGCAACACTTGTCTTGGAAATCTATTCCCCTTTCAGAGTCGAAATGCTGTGGACTCTGCATGTTGTTTGCTGAGATTTTCGGTGGCTGTAAGTTGTGTGGTTTGTGTAAATTGTGATTTTATTTATTTCTTCAGCGACCACTGTGTCAACCTACATTCGAGAGATGTACAAGTTATTTTTTGACAAGCATATTATATTAATTAGAGTAAATAAAGTACTATATGGGTTGAATGTTATAAATGAATTTTGTATAGCCTGTCTTTTTCATTATTAAGTAAAAAGATGTGAAAGGCTATATTGTTCCTATTGGAGTGGGGTTAATCTTTTTTTCTGTATGTTTGTGTATCTGTATTTTGCTATTGGAATGTTTCAAACATGAAAACGTAGGTAAGTGTAATCTCTTCCAGCTCTTGATTCTTGGCCCCAGATGGGGACAGAACTTGCCTTGCCCTGAAGTTGTGTTTCTCCACGCTGCTCTTGGCTCTCTGCAATGCTCAAACCCTTGCCACTCAGCCCCTTGCTACCTATAGGCACCTGAGGAGGAGGAAGCACTAGAAGATGAAGAGCTGGAAGCTGCCACAGGATTCAGCCTTGAGCATCTGAAAGGGCGGCCAAGCTTACCTTGAAGATTGAGTGCTGTTTTCTTGTTATACTCATTGGAGGGTGAGAGCCTTAGGGAAGTGATGTATCTGTCTGTCTTGACCCCTCAGGAAATTCCTTGTTAAATGTATGTGCATATATATATACACACACACGCTGTAGGTAATGTGCTAGGCTCTAGAGTTTGTGCTTGGGCCTCTTGTATGACCTAGTTTATGGACTAAAAACAACATAGTCTCATATAACTTGTGGGGAAATGAGGTTTTCTAGATATATGGCTTGTTAAAATCCTTAGAGCTTGGTCAAGTGGAAAGCTGGAGAGTTTCACAGCAAAGTTCACCTATCCCTGCTAGGGATGGCAGGTTTGAGCTTGGAAGCTGTTGGCTTTTCCTAACTTTTGAAAAAAGGATATTGGGAGGGGGGCTGGTTAAACAGGGTGCAGTGCAAGGGGTCCCAAATACTGCTTTTTTTGCACTTTGCCTTTCAAAACACAAGAACGTCAATATGCCCCATGTTCTCTTGCTTGCTGTTTGGTGTGTTAAAGAAAGATTAATTCTTTGTTTTCCTTTTAATTCAATCTGCTAAATGCAATCCAGTTAGTCTCAGTAGAGACTGGGAGGCCCAAGTTGAATGTAACAAGATGTTAAAAGGTCAGTGAGCTCCATGAACATATTCAGAAATGTCTGCTGATAGAATTATTTGCAAGATTGTCACAAAGAAAAAAAGTGATGCCCTTAGGTTGGCAGGTGTTGGTTATGTATTCTGCTCTTCTTATTGCAGGCATTTACTATGAGTGTGTCAATACAGATGTAGTCTATTCAGAGGCTTGGGGATCTGTACTTGTTCATTTTCTGCTTTTTTTGTTAAAAATAGGGAGAGGCCAGAGGAGTGTGGCCATTTGTCTCTACAAGTGGTGATAGTGATGTCCCATCATGTTAACAGTTAGGGGTGAGAACAGTGTCACCCTTTTCCCTCCTCCTCCCTCCATATAAGTTAAGGCAGATTCTGCTGCTTTTAAAAATATATTAATATGTTGGAGAACATGGTGATGAAAGCTGCGTGGAAAGTGTTCAGCAGGAGCTAACTGCCTGTGATCACCTATTTTGGGCTTTAAAATGTGTTTCATCTCAGTTTGGGAGAAAATCAAAGATCAAAAGAGCTCTGGGCACGGGAGGAGGAAGTGCAATGATTCCTTTTGCAAACTAATAGGGATGGTGCCACATTATCACGGTCACATCTGTCTTTGGCTCCTGGACAGTCACCGTGAGGCTGAGGTCACTTGGAGTCACGGGGATGGTGGAGGTTTTTCCAGACACGGAATTGCTGCAGTGAGCACGGCTGGGCAGTGGGAATGGCCAAGGGAGCTTTTCTCAACAGAGTTTAGCAATGTCCTTTCCCAGCACAGGTGCTTTCAAAGTTAGATTCCACAGGGCACACAAAAAGGGAAAACTTATCAGGGGTTTTAAACTACATTGCTTTAGTTTGCATGGGGCTAGGTGCAGTCTTCTAAACTGGCTCTGGGTGCCCTAATAAGGTGCTGTCCTTTCTTTGCTAGCCAGGCCTGGAAACCACAAGTTCCAGTAAAGCTGATGCATGTTAGAGGTATCTGAGATATTGTGAAATTCAAGCTAACACCTCAAAAGCCAAAAAAAAAAAAAAAAGAATAACCCAGCTTCTGTACAATGGAAAACAGTGAGAATAGTTTTGGGGCATATTCATGATTACAGCTCTCTAATTTTTAGCTATTTCTTTTTTTAAAATATGTTATCTTGAACATTTTCTCTAAAGATATTTAGAGTCTCCCAATGAGATCAAGGGAAGAAACTCATTTGAAAAGTTCACTAGTGAACTTCCGTACTGCATCTTATCCTATGAATTGCTTGTACACAGAAACAAAACTGAATCCCAAATTTAATTGATGTTCCGGAAAATTATTGGTACATTTTTGTCTGAACCTGGCAAGCTCAGTCCCAATATACATCTGACAGGTCATGCTGTGATGTCAACTGGAGGAGAAAGAGTGCCAAATACATTCCTGCTCTTTCCTAACATTGATTTTCGTGGCCATTTCACAATTGTTCCCTTAAAAAGTGAAGTTACAGAAATGGACGTATTTCTCTGCCAGGGAAAATTCTTTGTGGCTTTAGCAGCTGCAGAATTAATTTTTCTAGCATAACTTTGCCTGCCTCAATCCTTAATTCAAAATTGAAGTGCGGAACTGTATCTAGAGCTGTTCTGAATAACTCAAGTACAGTGGAATGGAAGTTTTGAAACAATTATTCTATAGTAAATGTGCAGCTCTGTTTCCCTAGGTATAGATAAGGCCTTCCTGCCTTCAGCATCCAGGCAGCTCTTTAAATCAACAGATAGTTTCTCAGTCTTAAAATTCTGCAGAAAATGAATCTGAAAATCAAACTGGGTTATGTATGCAAGAGTTATTTTCCATCTTTATGGAACTTTAGGAAAAAGATGTGTGTATGTATACATATATATATTAAAAACCTTTAGGATAAATTTCTTATGCATGGTCCTTGGGTAAAAAGGCTGTGATTAAGAATGTGATGTAGATTTTTTTTTTTCTTAGCGCCCAGAAAATTGCTGATGTGTTCTACAAACCCTTTGCTGTCTTTCCTTCCAACAAATACACATGGACTCTGTCTAACAGACAATCTGGTACACCGTGGGTTTACAGTGAGGTGAAGCTGACCTGCAAAATCCCATTTTTGCAGGTTTTATGTTAAGCCTTGTGGAAGATGCTGCTTGTTGCCTTGAATATCATCTTTTCAATCCACTGCAGTTCATCTGGACACTTCCAGCACATGCCTCAGCCTGTGTGTTTAGTAGGAATTTAAGGCCAAGGCCCTGGTGCCCTTGGTCCCAGCAGGACTTGGAGGGGTTAATGCCAAGCGGTGCCATGAGCCAAAAGGGGAGTGCTGGTGGTTGCCACCAGGGCCTGGACACCAGCACTGGGGCTGTCTGTGCTGCTGCTTGGCCAGAAGCTTTTGCTAATCCATCCCGGGGGCGTTGGAGGCCCGAGGGCCTCACAGGCCGAGGCACGGTCAGAAACGCAGCAGTGGGCGCAGAGCAGCAGCTCGAGCCGAGGCTCTTCCTTCCCACCGCCCGCACCAGAGCGCGCGGTTCAACTTGCTGCCTGGGTTGATTTTGCTCGTATCAGGGAAGCTTAACTTATATGGAGAGAAAAATATTTCATTAAAAGGATTTTTAGTGAAAGATGACTGCAATAATTGCAGGCAGTTAAATTTGCACATTTGAAAGTTAGTGTAGTGCACTCGCACAGGCAAATGTCTAGGACAGACTATTCTGTTTTTAGGAACAGCTTGATTATTGTAGAATGGATAAGTGAATATAGGTGAAAAAGCAAAAGCCCAGCTGGTTCTGGTGCTATGAAAGTCTCCGTACTAGACTGTAGAGAACCACATGCTAATTTAACTTCTGTGCATTTTCAGAAGTGGCAAATAAGTTTGTGCAGAATAAGAATTGCCCACAACTAGCTCATGAAGAGGGATTCAAATCAGTCTGTCTGAACCCCATTTTTTTTCTGGATGTGAAACTTGTATTGAAGGAGGGGGAAAAAAATACAGGTCAATTTGGATGCATGTCCACGGTGGTGGTTCTGAGCAGTCTCCTTTTAAGTCTTGCATTGTAAAAACAGGCACTACATATTAAAGAAAATGAACATGTAGCACAACAGGGAAAAGGAATGAGTTTCTTATAAATGAATATGTCTATATGCGGAGCCATAGCTGTGAAATACTGACCTGTTCCATCCCTCTGCAGAGTGCTGGCAGTTCCAGTCTCTTCCTTTCCTTTTTGTGCTGTTGGAGCTGCAGCAGCGTGGCCTGACTGCTGCTTTGTAGTTTATGTGCAAAAACCAAAGATTGGTCCCAGTGAAATCAAGGGAGTTTGGCCCTGCAAGGGAGGTGGGGAAGATTGGGACTTGGCCTTGATAGTATCCAGGGTATTTAGGCAGCAGGATAAACATGCAGCCAGAGCTCCACACTCCTTTCTAAACACTGCTCCAATGAGGATTAGTCAGTGGGACGTGCACTGGTTATTGCATCTGTTAGACTGTGTAATCTTGACACAAGGGTGCTTAAAACCAGCTCCTTGCTGCCTTTCCATAGATCTTGTGCCTGTCACTTGTAGAGATAAGGCACCTCTTGCAAGCAGTGAAGTCAGATGCAGGCTGGGCTGGCTGCTTGCTGAAGAGCTTGTTGATTGTGTTGTGATGGGTGAAGAGCAGGAATGGTTTTGAGCCTCAGTTTTCCAGTGGCTTTTTCATGGGTGTTGCAACAGCCAAATTCCCTCACTGCATCTTCATCTAGGTTACTGCCCATTGGTGTGTGATGAAAGGACCCTCTGTCTGCAGGCAGCGGGAGGAAAGATGAGATTGGAAGCTGTGGGCTGAGTGATTAGTTAACTCTTGAGTTTATTGGACTCAATCCTGCTTTATCTTTCTTTGGATTGCTTGCAAGTACCCAGCAGCTCCTGTTGGGTTTGGAGAAAACCACAGCCACTCTGCAGGCGAGTGGAGCAAATGCTGTTGTCTGCCCAGGAAGACATTTATGCATAACTTTTAATAATAGAAAAGTGTGAGGTGTTTTTTTTGTTTGTTTTTGTTTTTTTTCTTGCATCTTGCCAAACTCACCTAATGCTGCTAACATTTAAAAGAATGAAACAGATCCTGCCCTGTGTGCCCATGCTGACCTTTCCACATCTCACATTTCCCAAGAGGGACCCACTACAGTAATTTGTTGCTGCAGCAAATTTTTTAGAAAAAGTCATGGTTCTACAGGAAAATACGTGATTTCAATTTCAGTGGAAATCCTTTAGTAATTATTTTTTTCTTAATTGGGGAGAAAAAGAACTACCTCAAAGCTGTTTCAGCAAACCAACTTACCAACCAACCAACTGCAAAGCTGGTGGTTGTTTTCTGTTTCCTCTAATAAAAAGTTTCATGGAGAATATTAGACTTTCTCCAATATAATACACAGAGTGGAGTCAGTCACATTTATGTGGCTAAAGTAATTGAATAACTGGTTTTGCCATTATTTCTTTATAGTAATTATATTGCACGTTTGGAATGAGTAGGCATGTAACATTTGCTCAGTGCAGTATTCCTGGTGTAGTTTCTGAGACAAAATGTAAGCAGATCAAACAGACGCACTGCTGATGCGTGTGTGCACCTTTAGGTGGCTGATCTGTCCAATTCACCCAGCCATGTGCTGCCTTTCCTTCCTTCATGTTTCTTAAATGAACAGAAACAAGACTGTATATAATCTATAGCACACTTGTCTGTTGTTCTTTGGTTATAGAACCAAAAACACCATTTTTGGCAATATATACTGGCTGTGCAACAGAGGAGGAAAGCCTCTCCTGAGAGGAGCGAAGGTTTCAAACAGCAGATTGGGCAGGATCTTCTTGATGACACTTTCTGACTTTAAAATATATAGGTGAGTGTCAGCTCATTGTCATCTGCCTGTATAATCTTCACCAAAATGACTGCAAAAATGACCATTCACAACTACACTGGTGTTCCCCTGGCAAATCTTTGGAATGTGTTATTCTCTGTACTCTAATTGCATAATGTAATGTGCATAACTGTGATGAAAGCCCGTGCTGAGACAGAGTTTAAGCCATGCAGAGGGGTGTTTATGCATCTGACTGAAGAGGGAAGATCTGGATGCGGGAGTGAGCTGGACATCCTGCATCTAGGTGTAGGTTGCAGCAATGCTTTTGTGGATTTGAAATTTGCAGGCATAGAGGGGAAAATCTAAAGTACAATGCTGACATTTGAAGGTCGCAATCAAGTCTGGTTTATTCTCAAACAAGATTTTACAATATTACAATTTTACAAGTCATTGGCCTTAACTGTGGAAAATAGTATTGTGCATTGTTAAATCATCTTTAGTGGAATGTTCTCATCATCAAACCTTACACTATAATTTTCCTGGTAACTTAGTGTTATAAAATCAGCATCTTCAGCTGGTGAGTTGGAACCTCAGCATCCCCAGTGAGCTCTGGAACGGATTGTCCATAGAGGTTGTGGAGTCTCCTTGGAGAAACTCAAAAGCTGTCCGTGGGACTTGACTTGGATGCTCTCCAGAAGTCCTTCCAGCCTCAGCTATTCTGTATGACTGTGTGGCCAAGCTCAACCCTCACATCTTTGGGAAAGAACCTAACTTCATCTACACCTACAGGAATTTAATCAGCATGTCTTCAACACAGATATAGAGCAAGACAGTTTGGAAGGGTAAAGGGTCTAATTCCCTCTCCGTCTTGGTTGTAGAGCATGCAGAGGATATTGGAGTGACAATAACTTTTCTCTCTGCTTTCTTTGAGGTTGCCAGGGTTAGTGGAGGAGGAGGAGGAGGCAGGTGACCTGGAGCACATGCCTTGCAGTGCTGCAACTTGCTTGTCCCACAGTTCCCTCCTTGCAGATGGTAGGAGGATGCTCCTTCTCAGGAGGTTACTGGGAGGAACTAACCAGGAATTTCCAATTGAAATGGCTGTGTTGTAAAATGCCAATCCACCAAAAGCAAACCTGCTTTTGGGAGACGGCTTGTTACGAGGCTGTCCTGTCACATTTCGTCTTTTTTCTAGGAAAATTGTAGAGCCATACTCTTTGAACAATTTCTTTTGTGAACTATGCTGTCTTTGAAGCATGTAAATGGAACTCTAAGCTGAGATAAAAACAAACTGAACAATTTCAATGAACATATTGGAGATTAATTTTTCATACCAATTTAGATGAGAATTTTTAATATAACATTTATACTGGATTGAAGACTTTCTCATTTTGTTTTAAAAATGATGGGAAAATACCTAGCTAAAAAAAGGAACAGAGCAAAATAACAGTTAATTTCAGTTCTTCGTAGAGTGAGTTTTAACTCGTGATATCCTTAAATTAACATATGATGTTATAGTTTATGTTCTTGAAGTATTCTCGGGACTGCAAGAATCCCTACCAGCACATACCCTTGCTATGTTCTGCTGGTGTGTGACCTTTAAAACTGAATCCTGCGGACCTGAGCGAAGATGCCATGAGAAATTCAGCTCAGTAGGGAGTGCAGATTCAGTACTAGGGATCGCTCGCTGCTATCCTGCAGTAAATCTGTATTTCTAGAGCAATTTTGGATACAGCTGTTACCCAAAGTGGTAGATCAGCACAGTGAGAACAGCTCCCCTGGTTTAGCGAAGATAGCATGAGGGCAAACTGAGTTAATAAGCAAATGGTCTATAAATGAGTAAAACACGGCACTACTCCATGAAGGTGTCAGTCTTTTCCTTACATCTCTCATTGCTGTTTCTGCACAGCATATTGGTAGTTAGAGAACAATTCTGAAAATCAAAATCGATGTATATTAATGTTCCCCAAAAGTCCAGTGGAGTTGTACTTATTCACGCTAGTTTCTTAAAAGGAACTTGTATAGAAATGATTGTAGAAGGCAATGGAAGTGGTAACCCTGTTAACCTCACTGTCTAAACTTGGTTCACCTGCTACTGCAGCTAAATAAATGTAATATGAAGAATCTGCTGAAAGTGGTTTCCTCACCTCCTTTGTAGAAAGTAAAGTGTGATGCACACTGCTATAGCTCTAACTGCTGCATGTGGGGCTATATTTGCCTTTATGCTGAAGAATAAGGAATGGGGAAAAAACACCTTTTTTTTTGAGGTGAGTTTTTATGCAAAATACAGCCTTGGTTTATGGGCATTTTCAAAAGCAGCTACACCACAACTGCCTCTCTTGCACAAGAAGGTATGGAGTGGCTATGGCTGGGAGGCAGCCTGCTTTGTTCAATACTTTTGTAACACCATTCTCTCCAGAGAGGTTCCCTTAAAAAAATGAGAGGAAAATGAAGTTATAGTAATTTCTTATAATTAACAGCAATAGCATTTAGTCTTGAAAAAAAAATCTTTTTGTGAATAGTGAGTAAAAATACTTTTTTGTAGCCTTGCAGTAGTGATCCGAGCATGGCATTTCTCATTATCAAACCATTTGTGCTCAGGGAATTTGAGTCTAACTGGCAAGCCCACATTGTGAGATACCTTTCTGATACGGAATCCTTGATTCTGTGTTGAACAACAGTATAGCAGTAATATTCTTCTTGCTTATCAGATGAAACTTTGTGATCATCTGCTTAATGTGTATCTTCTAATCTGGCATGGATGCCGCTGGATTTTCAAGGAAATGTTTAGACTGAGTTAGGGAAAAACAAAGCTTACAAAGCTGTAAATATGTCAGAGCTTCTAAATAAAGAGATGGCAAGTGTGCCAAAATCTGATCCCAAAATGGGACTGAACCAACCTGAGGGCTACATTACAGCTCTTCCTCCTACTGTTAGCCAAAAGGCTGTAGCCAAGCCATTGCCTTGTATAAATTTTAAGCATTTAGACTGTTTAAAGTGAACCTGAGCCATGTGTTCTAGATGTCCCTCCTTGAGCAGGGAGGGATGAACTAGGTGATTGCTGGAGGTTCCTTCCAACTTCAGCCACTCTGTGAGACTGGATTGTTGGAGCGAGCAGGGCATTTATATTTTCAGTAAACTTGCACAGCAAATGGAAAATATAATAAGTCAGTGCTGGGCTTCAGTCAGGCATTTTACACCTGCATTTTAGAAACATTTTTATTGTATGATAGTACATGGGGAGACAGATTTGTTTTTTCTTTTCTAGATGTACCTCTTTTGCATCCAGGATAGTACTGAAGGTGAATTTGTACAGATTGCTAATAAATCATGGCATTCCTGTCATGCGAATGCAGATGTTTTGGATGAAGTAAGTGAATGGCACTGTGGCAGAGGGAACTTTCTTTGTATTACTTACTGTTTTGATTAGAGCAGGTTTCCACAGACCCCTTTGGGAAGGAGCCATTCCCTTTCACCAAGGAGCTCTTGAATTTTCTCAGCCTTTCTTAGCTTTTGAGTTGTAGAGCTCAAAAACCTCATGGGAAAACACAGCCTGACACCAAAGGGTCTTCACTTGCTTTTGATACTTGCTTGGGAAGGCTTGATGGCACAGCAGGGTGCTTTAACCCCTCTGTGCTCTGTGTGTGGCTGGGGTTGTCACTTGCTCCCTGGGTGTTTTCCCCTGGAATGCTTGTGCAGCAGCAAAACCTCATGGACAAGGCATTAGCACTTGTTACCACAAAAGTGGTTGCATTTCAGCAAATGAGGAATGTAAAAATGTGAGGCCTGTAACACTGATCCCCAAATAAAGCTAATTTTGGACCAGTGGAAAGATATATGATGAGATTTGTCATGGTTCTTGGCTTTTGAAAAGGCCATGGTTCAGCTCTAATCCTCACCGTGACCCTCACAGCTTGTTTGGGACTGTGCTTCCTTGGTACTTGGATCCATGATGAATTTAAGGTAAGCCCCATCCCAGCAGGCAGTATCTGTGAGGCCTCATCCTCATCTTTTCATGGCCTGTTTGTTGGCTTCCAACACACCTCATTTCTAAATGATATAATTTAGAGCTAGGCACAGAGTGGGATTCAAGGAGCAGAAAGATCCTGCCTGGGTTCCCTGAAAACATCCTGCAGTTTGATTCTCTCAAAGCAAATCATACTGCACCACCGCATTTAAACATGGGGGGAGCATTCGTAGGCAGACTTCTGTGGTATAAACATCAACAGAAAAATGTAGCTGCCCCTAGTGAGAGGTCCCAGCGTGCAGTACTTCTGCAAAAGCTCTCTTGAAGCAGGGCTTCCATATGGCAGAAGCTGAAGGTTGTCCTGTCTGGTTCGTCTGCATGTCTGTCTGTGTCTATTACAGATACAGAGTGTGGAAGGGCTTGGAAGGAATGTTTTTTTTTGTGCCGGCTTTTGACCAGTGATTGCACTGTGAGCATGGGAGCCTCTTCCCAACTCATGTTTCATTGAAGCTGATGGTTTTTTTCCACAGAAAGCGTTGGTTTCAGCAAGCTAGCACTTTCCAGGGGAGGAGTGTTTTGCCAAAAAAAAATCCCCAAATATTTAGCTGTGGTTGTGGTAGCTCCTCAGCAGGGGGAGTTCTGGTATGCTTAGTTATAGGTTTGTGTCCAAGTGGTTGGTGTATGAAGGAAGGAATAAACTCACTGGGATTTCTGCTCTTTCCTGGACTGCCTCATCTCTCTTGTTTTTGCATGCTCCTGCATTAAGCACCTACTCCGCGTTGCTCCATTTGGATTTCCCTCAAAACAAATTGTTCTAGTGCAAGCACCTACCTGGCACTCAGCCTACTGGAGTAAAAGCAGTGAAATCTGGTGGCTGTTTTGCTTCACCTTCAACTCTGTCTCTGTAAACTCATTTAAAGCGTTATCCCTGCCTTGGATTATCCTATTTCCAGTTGTTCCAATTTTATCCTCCTTTCTGCTAGTGGTGAGATGCAAGGCAAACAGCTAAAAGTAGCCCGACGCTGGGCCTGTCCTATAGGGCTCGCTGGGCCTGTCCTATAGGGCTCACTGCGCCACTGCTGTGAAAATAAGGGGAATATGCCAAAAATCAGCTTCCTGCCGGGATGCCACTTTTTGCTGTCCCTCCACCCAAAAGCCGCATCTGCCCCGTTGCCTCAGCTGGAGCCGCTCTCCCTTTGCGGCCTGCTGGGCTGTCCGGGCCGCTTCCCGCTCGGAAGCCCCGTGTGCTCCTCTGCCCTCCCTGTTATCTGGGATTACAACCTCATTCCACTTGGGTTACTTTGTGTCCTCCTGGATTTGGGCTCCGTGCAACAGCTCCAGAGATCTCCTGGTTTGAACTAAATGGAGTAAGAGTTCATTAAAATAGATACCAGAAGAGCGTGAGGAGCAACCTGAAGGAATCAACACTGAAATTCAGAGACTTGGAGCATAAAGATGAGTCCGAGACAGGCAGAAAGGGGGTCTTGAAAACAGCCCCTGTATTATATGCTCTATTTAAACCTGTCAGCTCTTTGGACAAAGACATGGGTGATTATAACAACGAGAAGAAGCAGCTTTTGGGAGGGGAAGGTCTGTGACCATATTATAGCATCCAAGATATGAATTTCTCCCTTGCTCCCTAAAGCTACGACGTTCTTCATGTTGCTGTCGTTGTTTACAGGGTTCAGTGGCAGGGGAAGGCTGTGGTTTAACCCAGCAGTGGAAAGGGTTTATATAAAGCAAACGTCCTAGGCAGTTGACTACCTCCTTCCACTTGCTCCCCTCTACGTCTCACTGGCCCATTTCTTTGCTCAGCTTATTTTCAGTGTTTGTAATGCTCCATTTTAAAATATCACAGTGGTTTTTCCTCACTGCCTTAAAGAACTCTTTGTTCCTGAGCGCAGCTTTTCTTCCTTAGGGCAGTCAGATTATTACTGCTAAATCTTTGCTCTTAAAATAAAGGCTAAGTACCCAAAGAGAGAGAGTTTTAGGAGAACAAGAGTTTTTCTACCTCGTAGAGGCCAGACAGGAAGCAGCAGGGGAAGCTACACAAAAGTCTCATTCTGATGTTTTGCCATCAGCATTTGCCTCTGTCAGAAGCAGGATTCAAGGTGAGATGATCCAGTTCTGCAGCTCTTAATGTTCATCACTGAATTTGCTTTGGCAACTCCTCCCCTGCAACATCTATGATTCTGCAAATACCGTATGTAAGGCAAATAAAGTATTCACTGGTCATATGGTGCAAAAAGTAATCTGAAGGTGCAAAACCACTCAAAATAGTTCTCTGCAGAGGTTTCTACATATGTGACATTTCCATGATTTTCACACTTGCAAATCAAAGCCTGAAGCAGTTACAGCTGACTCCCAGGTGCCACAGAAGCCAGATTCTGTGAGCGAGTGTGTGTGTGTGTGCATATGTGTGTGTGTGTCCTAACTGCGCAGTGACTTCCATGCCTTCATGTTCCATCCCTCATTTTGTTTTACATATACCTCAAATATTAAAGGTGAGAGTTGTTGCCATGCATGCTGCTGTATCTTCTTCTCAAGGAAGAACAAGGAGTTAAAAATCTTGCCCTGCTTCAGAGGATGAGAGTTTTTTGAAGTGTTTGCTGGAACGTACCATCCACACTAAAATGGGATGAGATACTGGAAGAGCGAGCCGGCATCTTGGAGGCTCTGAGAACAGGGTGGCTGCCGAATCACTCTGGCTCCTTTATCTCAAAGCAATCGTGTCCAAAGCGTGTGCTGAAGAAGATGAGCAGGGGGGAATGGAGGGGCTGGTGCTGACAAGGTGCTGGAGGACACGGAGCTGGGAGCGCGGGTGGAGAGGCTGGACATGCCTGCTCAGGCCTGCTGCCTTGCACAGAGCAGTGGCCAACCTTGTTCCAGAGAAGCTGCCTTTCCCAACCAGAATTCCTGCCAGTTCACCTCTGTTGCTCTTAAAAGGGGGAGGCTATAGCCAGAGAGCCTTTCAAAGGCCCCTTTTGTTGCTAATTTTCCATCACAGGAGCTCCCTGTCCATGTGGAGCTAGAGCACAAAGCTTGGACTAGTCCAACAGATAAGTAGGAATTAGTCTCTAAGGGCAGATTGGAGCTTCTAACCCAGCTTCAACGGCATCATTCACATCATCACCACCTAAAGTGCTCCAGCAAGAAAAGAGCAGGGCACTTCCAGGTCCTTGTACAGAGTGAAAGGAGCCACAAGACCCATCCTTGCCCTACATCTATGTTAGGCAGGAGCTGCTCTACCTAACAGTACAGCTGTGCAGGCCTGACATTGCTGCACCAGGCATAGGAGAAGCATGGCATGGTCACAAGGGTACTGCCACCTGTATGCGTGAGGGTCTTCTGCAAATACAGGGCAGATAAGACCTTCCTCTCGTCAAGATACAGAATCTGATTTATTTGTGTGAATTACTCAGAATGTGAGAGGCAGCATGCAGGGAATTCCCTCTCATGGTTTTCATCTGGAGCCAAACCTTGTGAATGACTGGATCCCATGGCCCAGCAGAGCATACAGGATTTCTTCCTATGCAATGGGCTCGTTCCAGCTCTGGAAGAGTTTGCTAGTTTACACTTTGACCCATTCTTCAGGAGTCTCTGAATTGCCATGAAGTCATACACCCAGCCTACCACTCCCTGAGTATCTCCCATGGGTGCTGCAATGAGGAGGACGTGTGGTGTGTTCTTCGTGTGGGAATGCAGCGAAGGACATTCAACCAGGTACTGATCCACGTTTTCTCACAAAATCCTGTCCCTACCAGCATGTGCCTTCTTGCAGAAAGAGCACAGGCTGCTGCCTCCTGTGCTGCCAGGAGCTACACTCTCTTATTTCCCTGGGCTTCTAGAGAGCAGTGACAGTGTTTGCTTGATTCAGTGCAAAACAACAAGGTTAAGGGGGAGAAGTGGACAAATTTCACCCTATTTCTAATCCTTAATTTGAGGATCATTAACTTCATGCTATAGCCCTTTGAAGACAAGGTCACCTGCTTCACGGACTTGGAAGGTGCTTTTGCAAATAAGGATGTTTGTTCAACATTGCTGATCCCTGCTGATCCGTTATGAAAGCCACATTAGTTATTGTACCCACTCGTTATGTACAGTCATGTGATGCTCGAGGCCTGAAATACATTTAGCAAGTCAGAAGAGATAAGGCAGGCTACAATCTGGCTCTCTTCCCTTAGGTTTGCACAATGTGTTTGCAGATGTGTTGATCTTTAAGAGGCTGGCAGGAGGGAGCAGGGATAATTTCTGGAATTGCCTGTTTCAGTGGTGCCACTGAAGGAGAGGATGAGGTCAACTTTAACACCTCCATGGAGACATCCCTCCCTCAGCCCCAGCCACACGTCTCAGTTTTGCATAAAGCCTCGAGGAAGAGGACATGCCTTTGGCCACCTCTCCCTGCTTCGTGCAGACCCAGCGAGCTGGACCGGATCCGTATCAATAATGTTAATTACCGCAAACAGCTAATGAACTCCTGAGCTCCCCCGCTCAGGAAGCTGTATCTGATCAGCACCTTGGCGAGGCACCTTTGGTCTCTTAGGTCATCCAATATTTTGGTTCAGCGGTATCTGTATCACTTACCTCTCTTTGGTTAATAATTGTTTTCCCTTCCGAACATTGAATGCTTCCAGGAAATTTGTGGGAGTGATGTGTTACAGCACCTACTCGTTACTGAGAATAAGGGATACACGAGAGTGACTATACCTTTGAACCAAGGGTATGAAGAAGTTTTGTCAGTCAACAGCTACCGGAAGTAAGAACTGGAGGGAAACTCCAGCCGTAAATCATCAAGTGTCTCCTCCCAGGCTTGGCATGAACAAATCCTGCCTGCCCTGGATGGGGATGGGGTTGGATTGGGGAAACCACGGTTTGCTGTTCTTCTCCCACATGCACTTAGGACATTAGCTGTTAGGTGTCACTGGCGTGTAAAACCCAGGTAGCAAGCGTCGGGTGAGGTGTTTTCATGCCTGACCAAGGTATTTAGTGGTACAATCCCTGTCTGCAAGCTGTCTTGTAAATGGTTTATTGGTGCTCTTTGCCATTGCTCGGGTTAGCAGGGACACAACTTGCATGTGGGCAGGAATTGCATCCACGTGTCCTTGTGCTGGTCCAGCCTCCCCAAGCAGCCGGGATCTGGTGCAGCTGCGAGGTCCCCTCCTCTTCCTCCTCCTCCTCCTCTTCCTCCTCCTCTCCTCACCTCGGCTGCCTTGGGAGCAGGAAACGTCCAACCTGCTCAGCCCACTGTGTACTTGAACAGTGAATTAAAGCTCTTCATTAGCTTGTTTGGTAGTTGAATAAAATGCTTTGAAACACTGGCATATTAGCTGCAATCAACTTTTGAAAGGTCTCTGGTTACTAGAAGGAAATTAGCTTGATAAATCGCTCTTTTCAATTAAACAAATGGCTAATTTTTCATGAGCAAGCCCAGAAGCTATCATCTAGGAAGGGATTTTTTTTTCCTTTTTTTTTCCATTTTTATACATGATTTTTTTCCTTTAAAGGACTGATTTCTTCAAAGATACTGATTGTTATCAAAGTGTAAGGCAGCAGCTTGCACACCGGTCCCATCCATCCACCTCATGATCCTCATGAGGATCCTCATGGAGGCCTCATGATCAAGCAGCAGCCTAGCAATGGCACTTTCAGAACACTAATAACGCTTGGTGTGACCTTGGTTCCTTTCTTGCCTCCCTGTGCCTCTATTTACCCATTTGTGTGAAGAAGCATTACCCTCCCTGGGTCGAAGAGGCCTGTTTCACTTAAGCAAAGAGTACCAGCATTATTATAGTTACTAAGTAACTTTCATCTCAGAATAAACTGGTTAAGGCTGTTAAGCAACCCCATGGCTTCCCTTTTGGTCAAGGCCCACGACTGACCTGAAGATCCTGCCAGCTCTCAAAGCTTTAAATGTGGCTGCTTTCAAAAAGGTGCCCTCTGAGCTCAGATGCTGAAGCGAGTTGCAATGTCCCCTGTGTACCGAGTCTGAAAGGGACCCCAGAAACATGCACTGACCTTGGTCAGAGCTGCAGACATGCTAAGGCCTTCATATGCTCCGTCTACTATGGAAAAGCAAACTATGGAAAAACAGCTGTGACACTGGCCTCATCTTGCCTTGGGCGTATTTATCCAGTGGCATTACATCATCCACGTTAGGATTTGTCTTATTTGTTATTTTAGATTGTAGAAGCTGATGCGAGTCCTAGTCAGAGGTCAAGATGCTGTTGAACTTCAGACGTTTCTGAAAGAGAAGTGTAATTCTGCCAAAAGCAGAGAAGTATTGGGTTTGCAACAGTGCAATGTCATACAAATCATGTGAGAGACTTTAAATTATACTTCTTTCTGAAAATGAGACTTTATTGCCAGGAATTTAGATTCTGTGTGCTAAAATCCACCCATAAAAGGCTCTCATAGCTTTATCTATGAAATCTAAATAGGGTAATTGGGGGCTTTTTATGGTACAGAAGAGACCACAAATTATTTAAGAACTTGCTTACACTATCTAAACAAAATAATATTAAAATATCCAACTGTATTTTGTAGTAACTGCATAAAAAATAATGACTCACTTGATCAGAAATCCTCCCTTTTCCTTCTCTGCATACAGTGCTGATCCTGGTGAACTGTTCACCACTGGGCATAATTACATTCTTTTCACCTAAATTGTTCCTACATTTTTCACTGCTTTTCCCTGAAACACCCGTTGTTGTTAAGCATCTCAGTTGGGTTGGGAAGCAATGTGCATGCAGACATTGGAGTTCCAGGCTGCGGTTCGCTTTGAGAGGAATTTAACATTCAAGTCAAAGGCTCGCGATAGCTGGAGTCCCCCGGAGGACTGTTGGTGACCTGGCTGAACACAGTGGTTCTTGATATAAAAGATCAAAGCCCGGGTAACATTCTCCCAAAATACAAGTCACCTCCTTGAGCTACTGGTTACCATAAAGCATTGGGTTCCTTCTGAGGACCTCCCTTCTAGACAGTAAGTGCCACAGGACAAACGAGGTAGCTGCTCCCCATGAGAAGGTTCGTGCAACCATGAGCAGATACTGAGAGGCCTGAGAACTGCCCAGTTGTTCAAGTACAGTCTGTATCAGTCTGTACACAGGGAAGTACCCCAGTCTCAGGGCTTCAAAGCCCATGCTTGTGTCATCAGTCATCTCTGACTTAGACCCCTTGCAAAACTCTTCTCCAGATGACCGTGTTCAAGAAACATGTAGATGTGGCACTTAGGGACATGGTTGAGGAGGCATGGTGGTGATCGGTTTACGGTTAGACTTGATAATCTAACTTGATATGATTCTATGGCCCATAAGTGCTCCACTCTCCATCCAGATGGGAGATGCCTGAAATTTACTTTGCTGCTATCTCATCTTCTTGTTTTCTTGTCCATTCTCTTCATTACTTTGTTCTTGTTGCCCACTGTGTGTGGTGGCAGCCAATACTGGAAGCCGTGTGGGCAGAGCATGTTTATTTTTAGTTAAAAAAAAAAAGTGCTTACATCTTACACAAAAGGGCCCTGCTCTATGTCTGGGCCAGGAGTCCATTTGGGCTGCAAAATGTGAAAGAGCTGGGACAGCAATGATAAACCAAAAGGATATCATAGAGTCCTATCTATAATAACAAAATATTCCACTGATTCCTGCATGAAATGTCCCTGGTAGACCCGGCAACAAGAGCAAGCGAGGTCCGAATAGTCACCACAGCGGGAACAGAGGCACCCAGCGGGACTTTGGCTCATTGCCAGGTTGCCTGCGCTAGAAAAATCCGCCCGTGCTGAGCTAGGCATATGTTTCATGGACAGAAAATGGGGTTGGGTGTTGGTGGGGCTTTATTGTTTCCCTAAAGCTTCCCCTGGTCAAGGACATGAAGGTTCATGCAGCCTTGGGGGCTGGCCCGGGGCCTGCAGGTCGAAGAGGCCTTGGGCCTTCTTTGAGAAACTTGGAAAACTCAAGTGGTTGATCAGACTCAGGAAAGAATTTGCAGTTTTGGAGAGCAACAGATGTAAACTTACAAAACAAAGAAAGGTTCTTTTAATGTTTGTGGGTTTAGGGGGATTTTTTTTTGCTCATTTGCTTGATTCTTCTTTTTCTAGTAAATC
Organism: Tinamus guttatus; assembly: GCF_059628265.1. Lineage (NCBI taxonomy): Eukaryota > Metazoa > Chordata > Aves > Tinamiformes > Tinamidae > Tinamus > Tinamus guttatus. The sequence goes on from NW_028288890.1 coordinate 2,577,370, forward strand.
CAGATGACTTCACTGAGGGCCTCTTTTTCCTTCCCTGCAGGCAGAGCAAAGGTTCTGATGATTCACATGCTTCAAAAGGTCCCTCTGATTTTACCTTTGGGCCCACTCTGCCATCTCTCACTGTCGCGCTTAAGCATTTTCAGTGGTAATTAGACTGGTAATCGTGCAATCCCTGGTGGCTTTCTGGGACTTTCTGGCCTCGCTGGGCTGAGAAAGCGCTGCTCGGAGGCAGAATATTTTAACTTAAAGTGGGAAGGGGAACATTTGATAACTCTACACGCCTTCCTGCTCATGATGGAAAATCTTGACAAAGAGGAAGGTTTTGCAGCGTTTCCTAGAAGCAATTTGGGCTGTGTTGCTCCTGTTTCCTTGGGAAGCTCAGAGAAACCTTGACGGAGCCTGTTTTGTCCCTGGCCATTTCCTTTGGCCCGCGAAGAGCAGAGATAAGAGACCCATAGGGACAGAGGCAGGTGCCCGCGCTTCTTGTAGCTGAGCACAGACACGCTCAGTGCTTTGAAGAGCAAGACCTCCAGCTAGTGCTGGGATCAGATTAAAATCTCCTCCAGCTTCCCAAATCGCAGGGCACAGTCATTCAAGCTCCCAGGCGAGGCAGAAGTGCAGCCATCCCACGGGAACGAACACCAGCAAAACAGGCTGGAAACTCCAGCTTGGCTGAGTATCTCCAGAGCATAACTCAGGATTCCTGCCAGCCCCAAAATTGGGATTCACAACCACTGATGCTGCCCTGTCCACACGGGGAAGGAGAGCGGCTGGAGAGGTGCTTGACCACCCGTGCTCTAATCGTGCCCCCTGGGACACAGGTCTGTGCCTTGGTTTACGTCAGTACTACTTTTATGCAAAAATTGCAAAATGCTTTTTTAAAATTTATTTTGCCTTTTTTTTTTTTCCTATACATAGAATACATAGGAATAGTCCCAGGCTCCATATCAACCAAATACAGGAAAATAAACAGGGCAAGGTGCAGATATTTTATTCCCTAGTAGCTACCAAAACCTTCACAGTTGCACCCTTGGGGATTTCCTAACCCTCTGGCACCAGGGTCAAAGTACAGGATGCAATTAAAAGGAGAAAAAAATAAAAAATAACATAAAATAACATAACATAAAATAACATAACATAAAATAACATAACATAAAATAACATAACATAAAATAACATAACATAAAATAACATAAAATGAAATAAGAAAAGAGGCGGTCACTTGAGGGTGGGGATGAGGTGTCACGGACTACAAGTCCCGTGGTGCCCCGCGGCGCCGCGCATGCGCGCCGGGCCGCGCTGAGTGGCAAGTTGTTTGTTCCCGGGTAGCCCAGCTGCTCGGCCCCGCGCCCCCGGCCCGGCCCGGCCCGGCCCAGGCCTCCTCGGTCCGCAGCGGCAGCACGAGCGGGAGGACACGGCGGGACAGGCAGCGCCCCTGCACGGCCTCCCCGTTGCCATTGAAAAGCCCCAAAATAAGCGCCGCGGGTAGATGAACTACAAATGAGAAAGAGGAAACGATGGAGCTGCACATCCTAGAGCACCGGCTGCGCGTGGCCAGCATCGCCAAGGAGAGTATCCAGCTGTTCACCTACGGCCTCATCAAGCTCGCCTTCCTGTCCTCCAAGACGAGGTGCGGGCTGGGGGCGGGCAGCAGCGCCCCCCCTGCACGGGGGCAGGGTGCTGGGGGCGACCCCCTGGCCAGGCGGCAGGGAGCTGCCCGCCCCCTTCCTATGGGGCAGGGTGCTGGATGGGGGGCACCCTCCCTGCAAGGGGGCTGCTGCCCTGGTTGCTGCGGAAGGGGGCAGGGCGCTGGTGAAGTGGGGGGCCCCCTGTTTGCAGTGGGGCAGGGTGCTGGGGGAACCCCCCTTGCCCCTGCACAGGGCGCCGGGCTGAGGGGCGCAGGGTGCTGGGGGACCCCTCGTCGCTGCTCCCCAGCAGCGTTTCGGGGTGCAGCGTGAAGGGGGACCAATTGCTCCCCTCCTCCCCCCGCCCTTTCCCAAAGCACCCCCTATTCCCAACGCTCTGGATCCCCCCCCCAACCTGTCCCCCCACCCCGGGGTGCGGGGAGCAGGTGGGGGAGCCGGGGGGCAGTGGGCGAGCAGCGGGTAACAAAGACCCCAGCGGCAGCAGCGGGAGGAGGAGGAAGGTTTTGCCTCCTCCCCCCGCCGCCCTCCCCCCCGGGTTGTTGTTCTTGCTTGCAGCACTTATTAAAAAGAGTGAATGGTCCAAATGCCTGTTTGTGCTTAAAGGTGCTTTTCCAGCACTGCAGCAGGGGGAAAGGCAGGTATTGTACTCGGTCCTCCCCAAAATCCTGGTGCTGATAGGTTGTGGTAGCTTTCCAGGGGAAAAAAATATATATATTCCACTATATATACAGTAGAAGATGCTGTGAAGAATATATTTGCTTAGGGGGGGAAAAAATAGCTAGGCTTGGGCAGGTTTATTGGGTGTCTGGAGTGTGCCTAGGCCTTTCGGAGCAAAACAACTTGGACTGCGAATGCGTTGTGGGTGCTCGGGTCGCCTTGTTGACTTTGTGGGTCTCTTCCAGAAGCAGAACGGGAATGTAAATAATAGAAGTCCAACTCTTCTTGTTTTTCCAGCCCCATAATTAGCGTGGCGCCCTTCTCCCCAGATAGCGTTTTGGTGCGAAGACGAGGGCTGTTTTTCCTTTGGGTGGCAGGAAAACAAGAAGCAGACCCTGGATTTGCGTTTTGCTTCGCGGAGGGTTTGATCCCGGCCGGCGCTCGGAGCCGCTCTCGCCACGGCCGCACGCGAATGAATGGAGCTGTTTGTGCTGTAATTTGATTACGGCCCCTTATCTTGCCGTTCAACTTGGTGCGTTGAAATTTCACTCCGATTTGGGGCTCGTCCCACTTGGCCCGTGTGAGCGCTGCCTGCAGGGTAATGCATCTCGGCACCTTGTTTACCACGGGCCCTGCCTGCTCAACAGGCTATTAACGGCTCCTAAATCTAAAAAATCCATTCTTAAAATATATGTTCTTTCATTTAATTGAAAGTGGTTGCTGATTTGGGGAGGGTGCTATGCTATTTCTCAGTGTTTAAAATGTCAATATTAATGTCAACAATTAAGTCTTTAAACCTGGGGTTTCTGATGCATAGATAGGTTTTTTTGGGGTGCATTGATATTTATTTCTTGCTCTGTTTTGAGTTCAGGGCTGGTCCAGTTGTGTTTCTGCCTCCCCTGACGGGTCCCACACGAGGGCTGGGTCATGGTGGTGGCCCTGTGTGTCCCTTGTTCTCCCGGAACATCTTGCCTGTAGCGGGAGCAGCGCCGGCTGCCACTGCTCCCTGTAGCACTTGTGGGGCTTCGTGTCCTTTTGGGGACAGAAATTCGGCTTGTGGGAAGCTCTTGTACTTGGTATTAGAAACTTCTCTATCTCTTCTTTCTGCTTGTGGTGGTGACTCTGCAGCAGGTTTGGGCAGAAGGGAAACCTTCTTTGGGCCTTTTGGGGACAGCTGGTCGTACCCAACTGTTGCTATTATGTTTTTTTTTTTTTTTTTTTTTTTTTTACATGCCATGCCATGGGGTAAGGACCTTCTGCTCTGGGGGCAGCGTGTGGACAAGCCAGGTGAAGGTCTCTGCGAGAAGGAGCTGGGTTTATGAACATGCTTTTTCTTTGCCCAGCACATGATTATTTGGTGTGTAAGGGCCATGTCCTCTTCCCACCCACCCCATCCGAGAAGGACCAGGCAGGAGGTGATGGGGGACAGTGGCCTTCAGCCCTCCTCATCATCTCAGCTGAGATAACAAAGATGCCAGTTGCTTTTACCCACTATGTTCTTTATTCCCAGTGAGACCCCAAGCAATTTTTACCTGTGCCACAAGGTTGCCAGTAAGAGATAATAATTGGTGGGACAGATGCGCTCCAGAGTGGTGGCAATGACATCATTTGTTGTCCTAATGTTAGCAAGGCAAGAAACTCTGCAATTCTGCATAGGCTCTTCCTTCGTAGGAGTAATCTGGGAGGAATTTGAATCTCTCTCACGTTCTCATACGCTGGGGAAAAAGGCTAGAACAATTTTGAAATCTTGTACATTTTTCTTAATCCCCTTGGGAAGGGAAAGTAACAAATCTCCCTTTTTTTAGTTGGCCTTTTGCCACTTAGAGTCTGCCCTCGTTCATGCCATGAGTCTTTTAATTTAGCTTCTGTTACAATAGCAGTATTTTTTTTTTTTTGAACAAAGAACAGCAATTTTGGAACTACTCCGATAGCCAGAAGCAAGAAAGCAGTTAACGAGGTGAAGAGGTGAGACCAGCGGTGAATAAAATGGTGGGCTGAGCAGCACTGAAAGAAAAATGCTGCTAATCACACACGTTGATTTATGCAAAGTTGCACTAAGGCAGGTAGCCCCATAATAAATAAGAGGGAAGCTCCTGAGGGGCGATGCTCTGCTTGGGTAAATCAGTCCCAGGTAACCTGGGGTCACACGCTGCAGGTTTGCACTTCTCATCTTCTCGCTGTTGAGCTCAGCGTTAGCCCAGAGTGTCTCCACTTTCCCTGGCCTGGCAGGTGGTCGGTGACAAGGACCTTTGCTTGTCCTGAAGGTGCTCCGTGCACTTGTGTGAGCAGGAATAGTGACTGCTGCCGGGTTTCAGCATCGCGTCCTTTTGCTTTTGTACGTGCATGATGGTTGGGTCCCTCTTGCCCGAGCTACGTGTTTCCTTTCTGCTGCCTTGGTCAGCCTTAAACTACTTCTTGCTCTGGGGTGACGGGCACAGATGGCCAGTTTGAGGATTTGATGGACACCCTAATGTGCTGCCATACTCCTTCCTTGGATTTTTCTTCCTGCTTTAACTACATCTCCCTTTAGCACCTGGGATTAAAGCTTACTGCAGGGGAGGAAGGAGCTAAGGCTTCCAGTGTGAGTGCTAGCGACGGCCAGATGAGCCTGACCTTGTCTTCTGAGCCTATATAAAAATATATACAGCTGAGGTGAAGTCCTGAGATGGTCATGTTTTTGTGTGCAGGATTGGTCCCTGTGTTAGAATGGGTTGATTGAAGCAGCCTGAAGAGCTGCAGGCCCTAGGATGGTGGCTTGGAAGGAGTCTTCTACAAGGACCCCCTCTTTCCAGCTCTAGGTGCTAACAGGGTCCTTAAACTCCACCAAAGTGAGCAAGATATGGACACGGTGGTGATGGGTTTATGGTTGGACTTGATGATCTTGAGGGTCTTTTCCAACCATAAGGGTTCTAAGATTCCAAGTGGGGTGAGGGTCTGCCAAGCCCTATGCCTATATAACGTGCTAATCATAGAATCATAGAATGCTTAAGGTTGGAAGGGACCTCTAGAGATCATCTAGTCCAACCCCTGCACACGCAGGGTCACCTAGAGCACGTGGCACAGGACTGCGTCCAAGCGGGTTTGAAGATCTCCAGAGAAGGAGACTCCACAACCTCTCTGGGCAGCCTGTTCCAGTGCTCTGGCACCCTCACTGGTAAGAAATTTTTCCTTAAGTTCCTGTGGAACTTTTGGTGCTTTGGTGCTAATCCTTTGCTTGCCGCTCGCTGGCGAGTGCTGCGGAAGGCCATTGAACGCGTGGAGTCGATGAGCTAACGCAGAGCCTTGGCTTTCCTGAGTCCGGTGCAGAACATGAAGATTTGGTGGTAAATGGGGAGATAAACTAGACGGGGGAGCAAGGCATCATTTCAACGCTAAGGAATTGGTACCAGAGCTGGCCTTGCTCGTCTGGAGCAAGGGAGTGTATCATGCAGTGGAAAGGTGCTGAGAAACATTCCTTCCTCTCCAATGTGAGGAGGAGCAAACAAGGATAAATGAGCTGGATTTTCTGCGGTCTCTGAGCAAAGGGCAAAGCTGGGTCTGTTCTTCCTGCTAACTCTGCCATGGTATTTTTGATAATCTGTCCCTTTGGCTTGGTAATAAATGACACCTCTGCTTATGAACAGTGTGTTGTTACTATTAATATAAGTGTTTCTCATTCCCTGCTTGCTTGTTTACTGTCTCTGAGTCCTGCAACTGGAGAGGCGGCGATAAAAGGTCTATTTTGGATTTTTGGAGCACAGTAGGACAAACGAGTGCTTAAAATGTATCCATGCATCATTTGAGGACATTCAGGAGATCAGCACTCCGTTGCTTTTGGAAACTTAGATAAATGAGCGTTGTTTATCCTTTCTGCTGGAATAGAGGCTGGTCTGCAACTCTGGGGATCTTCTGGAAAAGACAAGTTTCTGTAATAGTTAAAACCTTTTTTCTTTTGTGAAAGAATCTACATGAAGAATGTAAGCTCTTGAATTATGAATATTTGCAGTCTATACTTAGGACTGTTGGGTGCTGAAGCTGCTGCTGCAACTCCAAGGACCTTCTCCCATATTTTAGTACCTAAAGTCTTGGGAGAGCAGGTTTCTTTCCCTATGGTCTCCTGTTGTTTATCCATAAGTGCTTAGAAACTAAACGAGATACAAGGGGTGAAACAAAAGCACTGGATCAATCCCGTGGCTTAATGCCAGAGGGCAATGTGTCACTGGAGGAATGGTGGTGTAGAAGCTGGTCATTGTTTCAGGACTGTTTGATTTTTAAGATCTCCTTTTATTTTTATTTTTTTTCTGCTCCCCCCATCCGAACTTGGATGTTTGCCTTCTAAATAAATAAATATCTGGCTGCAGTTTGAAGTGTGGCAGTTGCTATTCCTTATTTACCACGCTAAACTGTTTCTGTCTATTGGCAGGGCTGTTGCATGGACATAACGAGTCATCCGGGCATGAAGGATGAGATCAGTGGTGTAAAGGCAATGCTGGTGCGCACTGGTGTTGATCTGAGAAATAAAAACATGGAAAAACATATTTTTCCATGCAACTCCTTAAAATACCCTTTAGCTGTACATGTTTGTATTGTTTCAGGTGGGGGTTGATGTTTAAATGAAAGATTTGGCCTTTATGAATTTCTAGACAAGCACTTCTGCAAGCTCGGTTGTTCCTGCGTCCTGGGAGGAGAGGGGGAGCCCCGCAGGTCTGTGGGAACAGCCCTCCTGTCGGTGTTTGTCATCACGAGGCAACAGTTGAGTTGTTCCTTAACACAATGGTCTGAAGCCACAGGCTGTTCCTGCCACCGAGTTATAACTTAAATTAGGCTCTTTTTGATGGCTGGAGCTATTCGACAATGCCCTGTTTGTGCTCCGTAAATATGTAAATCTTTCTGCTTACTTCAGCTCCTTCTTGTTGAGCACGCTACCTTATTTGTGCATTATACAACTCCTTAATCATCCTGCACATTTGAACCTTTTAATATATTTGGACAAGGGCTATGGGTGTTATTTTGGAGGAAATAGTGCAGATTTGTTCTTTGTTTGTTGTCGACACCGGCAGGAGCTCCAGCCCTGATCCGCTGAGAGCTGAAGGCCGTCGGAGGAAGAGCGTTGCGAGAGGAAGGTGAGGAAACGACAGAGCCCAGCCTGCAATTCACGGGTAGCCTTTCCAAATGGAAAGATCTGCCTCCCCCTCGATCCCTGAGTTCAGCTTGGTTTTGTGCAACTGCCTCAAAGATAGAGTTATTGAGAGAGAAAACCATTAGCAAACAAAATACTTTGTTGTGGCACAAGAGAAGTTTTGTGTGTGTGACTGTACAATCCCCTGCTTATTTCATATTTTCTATGCAAAGTTTTACTGTGCTGACTGTGCTAACAGAGACTACCGATTTCATTTCTGTGGTCTGACGTATAACAAACATATTGTACTGATTGATAAAGTTTTATTTTGGCCTCCCAAAAAAAAAAGGCACTGAATGGTTAAACTTCCTTACTAACCAGAATCTACTTCCTTACTTCGATCTGTTAGATAAACCGGAATTTAAAATAGAAAGTCTTTCTCTGAGCTGTGCTGAGATATCAAATCATGTTTTAGCACCAGGCGAACTGGTGGGTTTAGTGATGCCAACCATGGGTTAACTTCTGGGGGGCTTCTGAGATGCTCCATTCGGGTTTCCCCAAGGGGATGGACTATCTGTTGTAGGGGGTCCCTGCTGCCTATTTCACTGGGTGAGGAATGGGCTGTTATTTCTACTAGGCTGTCCTTGACCCACATTCTTACGATACAGGTTGTTTATGAAGTCGGAGCCCAACCATTATGTCAGTGTGAGCGTGCGTTTGATCAAGATGTGATGGTGAAGGAAACAAAGAAAATGTTCCCGTTGTTGTAGACAAAGTTGTGGTGTCCTAGGCTCTGAGGGCACTAGAGACGTCATAAGGTGTTGCGAGCCAGGACACCTAATTTAGAGTAAAAGGCAACCATTAAGTCTTATATAAAGTATTCAAATAGATGAATTAAAAAGGATGCTGGGGGGAATTTCTGAACATGGGAGGGGAAACCTTGCAAGTTTTGACACCGGCTGAACAGTTAAGATGTAGGTGTGAGTTGTCTTCCCTGTCTTTCTGTTCCAGCTTTTCAGAAATATTATATGTTGGAGAATGTGGGTTTAGTGATGACTGCATAGTTATCCTAGGTCTGTGGTTGAAAGATTGGGATTCACCCCTCGACTATGCCACAGCTGTATCCTGCCTTCCAGGGCAAGCTGAAGTCGACGACTCGGAGCCCGTGACTGCAATAGCCCCTGTTGACTGCAATAGCCCCTGTTATTTCACATCTGTAGTTTTTATTTCTCCTCCTGAAGAAAGACTCACTCTCCTCTGGTGATAACATTTAAAGCACTTGTGTGCAAATAAATGTAGTCTTGGCAGAAGGCAAAAAGGTTATCCTTAATAAGGAGAAGGATATATTCAGTATGCATCTAAGCAGCTGTATACATTAACATAGATTTACTCAGCCTTTATGCTTTTTTAGAAGATGATGGATGACTTATTTATTACGTGATTAATCTTTTAGCTGTGATCTTTTTCAGGCTGCTTTTGGGTGGAAATTGGAGTATGATTATAACATGTAAAAACATGTATTTTCACTTATTGTGTATTTTTTGATTGTTTATTTTTTTCTTAAACTAAGTAACAGTATTACATGTGCTGAATACTTAAACTATAAATATATCTGAATCTATTTTGCATTTACAGCTAACCAGTTTAGTAAGGCTGTACTTAATGAACAAAGCTGGTAGTGACTTCAGCCTATGTTTGTCAAGACATTAGAGCTACTCATCTCAGCCTCCCACATTGCCCTCTTGTTCGCAAACCGGAAGAAAAAAAAGGTTTACTTGCTTTTTTTTTCTGGTTTCTAATTTGTTTCTCAACCTGGAATGAACTAATGATCATCTTGAACTAAACTGAGTAATTGGAAATGAAACATTTCATCTCCTTGCTGAAGATGCTATTGCTGTCAAAATCTGGCTTATTGCGTAAGTGGCTCCATTCCAGTTGCTCTGTCACTGATTTCTCCTCAATTGACTTGTTAAGTTTTCTTTGGAGTTTCAGCAGCAAACGTGCTTCTTTTGAGTATTAATTCATATTTGCATTATCTTCTGTGCACCAGGGTTGACATTGCTCCAGAAATGACTTTGGATAGTTTTAAATCAGATCTCTGAAGTTAAGATGTGCTTTACTTGTTTTCTTGCCCAAATTCCTTGACTGTAGAATGGGAACATTAGAATTAACCCTCATCTCACCAGTACAGGGATAAATATGGAACAGTTTCTGCTATGCTCGGATGATGTTTTGTGTTACATGCTCTTAGCCATTTGGGTGTGAGTGTGTGTGTGTGTGTATATATGTGTATATATATATATATATTTAAAGTTCTGCAGAGCATAAATGTGCAGGGGTTGTCTGCTTTGCCTACCTTGCACGGGGTAAAGCTGTGTCCTGGTGGCATGTCCTCTCCTGAGGCCACCAGAATAGTCACCGCCTGCTGTCCCTGGCGCGTGCTGGCAATGTGTGCTTTGCCATACTTATCTTTTAAGGACTTTTAAGGGGATGCAGACTGAGATGGATGGTTGGTTTTAAGTGGCCTTTTTTTAGGCAAAAGTCAGCAGCATAGACTGTCTGTAAAGATTTCTGTGCAAAGGAAATTAATAGATCCTTCTGGCACGTGAAATGTATTTGGGCTGCCAACGCTGCAGGCAGTGTAAGGGTAGTCACAAATGCACACAACAGCTGTATTCCTAGAGAGCAGAGCATTGTTTTCAATGCAGGGGGGTTTGTTTGCTTTGCTTGATATATTTTTTTTTCCTCCCTTTTCTCCTTCTCCAGGGTCTCTGGCATCCAGGTCCCATAGTGTTTTGAAAGTCTCTAGGAATCACCTCATTAGATGAGAAAAAGAAGAGTGCAAAGAGGTTAGCAAGAATTCAGTTTTACCAATGCTGCCTCTATGATTCCTTCCATGCCTTTATGGAGAGCAGGCATGGAGGTGGTGTGGAAAAAACAGGCAAAGCCCAAGGATGACCTGGGAAATGAGGAGAGATGTCCTCAACAACACGGCAGGCGGTAGTCCCGCCTGAGCTTTGTGTGGCGCTCGCCCTGTGGTACCTCGTCATCTTCACAAAACGGGAAATCTTCCCAGTGTTTGAGGTTGGAAAAGCTCTCCAAAGCTCATCTAGTCCAACCCCAGCTCGAGGCAGAGTCTGCTCAAGCAGCTTGGTGAGACCTTGTCCAATTGGGTCTTGTACTTGATGCCATGCAGTTGGCTTCGTTCTTGTGTGTCAACCAGCTGTTGATTTTGCTAACACAGTTTTGTTCTGTTTGGTATCACTTTCCATGCAGCATTATAGCTTGTGATTTAATATCTCATGTAAACAGGACAGAGGTTTGTATTTTTGCTGTTTTGGGATTTTTTTTGAAAGAAGAATGAGATTAACAACATCTTGGCATATTTTGGAGAGAGGAGCGTCTGTACGTAGGAAAAAAACATCTCTACTAATTTATTGGTCCTTGTTTCTGCATGAGCGTTTCACATGATCCTCCCTGTTGGCAGCAGTAAACCATAAAAAACCTTGCTGACGTTAGAGCTGCCTTGAGGCCGCTCCGACTTCAACTGGAAGCCGCAAAATTCTGTCGCTGGATGAGAACAGGGCTGACGTGGGAAAGGCAGGTGCTCCCGCGGGACCAAATTCCCACCCGTGAAGGGTTAGCTGGAGGTTCTGGCCTAGTGAAGCTACCCCTACCCCAACCATCTACATAGGAACCTTTTTGGCATCGGTGCCGTGTGTTTGGGAAAGGTGCTCAAATGCAGTTCAGTCCCCAAGTTACGTGTCCATTTGCCTAGAGCGTCGCATAGGGTTTGTGTTGAGCGCCGGATCCCCGAGCGATCCCTGTTGAGAGCCAGAAATGCTTTTCCTTGGCACAGGGGTGTGAAATCAGCCTGGAATGATTAATGCAAGGGGACTTGGTGTGTCCTGGACCCCTCTGGAAGAGGGGATGGTCTCTTTTCAGTGGTGGCCACTGATAGGACTAGAGGAAATGGCCGGAAACTGAAACATCAAAAATTCCATAGGAACTTAAGGAAAAATTTCTTACCAGTGAGGGTGCCAGAGCACTGGAACAGGCTGCCCAGAGAGGTTGTGGAGTCTCCTTCTCTGGAGATCTTCAAAACCCGCTTGGACGCAGTCCTGCGCCATGTGCTCTAGGTGACCCTGCGTATGCAGGGGGGTTGGACTAGATGATCTCTAGAGGTCCCTTCCAACCCTAAGCATTCTATGATTCTATGATTCTATGGAAGGCTTCGTTCCTCTGCGTGGTGCTTGAATTGTAATCTTGGGCAATAATTTAAATATGAAATGCTCCCGAAACAATGTGATTATCTATTAGTTTTTAATGATCTTGTGCAGAACTGGGTTTTGAATGCCTCTCCCGTTGTAAAGGTAGTAATGACCTAATGATTCAAAGGGAAAAAAGCAGGAAAGATGTCAGGAATAACAAGTAGTGTGTGTGCGCATGCATGAAGTGCTTTGTGTAAGTTTGTTCTTTTAAGGTGTATACGAGCATACACTTAAAATTCATTTTTCTTCTATGTTTACAGTGTTTTCAGAAGTTTAAACCAGCCCATCCTTGGCTGTTGATGCATGCTTGATGGCCTCCATGGCAGGTTACTGCTATTCTGTGTCCCTCAAAGCTCCCGCTGTCTGCAACCACGCATTTTTCATAGGGCCTTTTGGATGCCCATGGTGTTTAAAACAGTTAACTCTGATCCCGAGTCACGGTTCCCACCTCCAGTGTTGTGGAGGTTGCTGTGAATTTGTCAAGCCCCTTCCAGGTTTGGGGGAAAGCCCTTTAGGAAGCCAAACCGTTCGGATGATCAGTTTGTGGCGCTGGCCCAGGGACAGGAACGATGGCACTGCTACGGGGTGGTTAATGTTGATGTTGGAGTAGAAATGTTTGTTCTTTCACTTTTCCTTGCTGCCCAGGGATGCGCTCAGATGATGAGGTCCCGTTGCAGGGATGGAAATAACTTATTGGTGAAGAAATGGCCTGTGGGGATGGGGATGGTCGTTGTCGTGTTCCAGCCTGTAGGGCAGGCGCATCCTGCCTGTGCTGCCAGTAGCGTGTTGTGAATGTTCCCCTTGCTTATTTTGTGTTTTTAATTCCATCTCTAAAATGATTTTTTTTTTTGACTTTGACTTGAATCTTGTGTTGGAAAAACCCAATGACAGGAATAGAATAGCGCTTGGATTCAGAATAGAGCGGTGCTTGTCTCTGACTTTGTTTAACATGTTGCTGATTACACATTCCTCGCAGGATCAGCGCCGGGAAAGGACAAAGAAAGAATTTCATGGTGCTATTTAAGCAAGTCTTACATAAGGCAAAGTTTGAAATGAATCTGGACCTGCCTTTAAAGCACTTACCAATGTTCCCAGCATCAGCTTTTCTCCCTATTTAGTGTTCATTCTCTATCACATCTAATGGGAGGTACACAGTAGTATTTTCAGCATCTCCTAAGTCCCATTAAAAAGAGCCTGCACCATCCACTGCAACAGCCCCTTCTCAATAGGGGAGTCCAGTCCAGGTTTACATTGGCCTCTTTAAATCCTCCTTGTCTGTCTTTTTCTTCCCTCTTCTGTTCCTAACTTTCCTGGTTCGTTAGATGTGTGCTCTGTTCACTGTGCTTAGAGAGAGAAACATTAGTAGGGTTGAGAGAAACCCACTTGGGCTTCCAGTAATAACGGGAACCTTCCTGAGAGGCAAAGCAAGCAGCTAGGAAGGCACTTGTGCGTCTGTATCTATTTTTTATATGTGCATATATGCACATATGCATTAAGCATATATCTAGCTATATATGCAGATCTATATATGTGTAAAGATACATGGATATCTCTATGCATGTCATTCCCAACTGTGCATGCTCTCACAATGGAAGTTCGCCCTGCAAGGGAGGTGGCAAAGGGAAGGTGTGTTTTTCAGGTGCTCTGGTAGCTGTGTTGAGGATGGGCACTGCTGGGTGACGGCTGCACCAGAGGCAGCTGGTGAGGCTGGTGCTCGCTGGCCAGCGGGGCGCCTGCGAGGACGAGCATCGGTGTGCCCTGCTCTTGAGGAAACTGTCTACGTGCCAGTGTTGGGAAGCAGAAGCCAAAATCCATTTTCTTTATGAGCATTTGCAAGCATCTATCATAGGACGAAAGGCTAAGCGAGTTGAGCCTGCTTAGCCTGGAGAGGAGGAAATTGAGAGGTGATCTTATCAATATGTATAAATACCTGAGGGGAGAATGTAAAGAGGACGGGGCCAAACTCTTCTCAGTAGTGGCCAGTGACAGGACAGGGGATGATGGGTGTAAATTAAAACCCAGGAAATTCCATCTCAATGAGGGAGAACTTCTCTACTGTGAGGGTGCCAGAGCCCTGGCACAGGCTGCCCGGAGGCTGTGGAGGCTCCTTCTCTGCAGATCTTCAAACCCACCTGGATGCCGCCCTGTGCCCCTGCTCTGGGTGTCCCTGCTGGAGCAGGGCTTGGACTAGGTGATCCCTGGAGGTCCAACCTCAACCCATCTGTGAGTCTGATTCTGTGTGATTTGAGGGCAATGGTTTCTGTTCATCTATGGTACCCATGCTCCTGCTAGTCGCTAGCAAACATAGCCTCATCATGGCCCACTGCAGTGGGGCTTTGAATGAGACCCAGAGCATCCCAGCATCTTTCCAGTTGCTTGGAGTGTTCCGTTTGGTTTCGCTTCTCCTGCGCCGTGGCTTGGGAAAGACGATTTTATCTCCGAGTCGGTGACAGCTGGAACTAAAATAGGAGAGAGCCTTCTGCTGCGAGATTTATTGCCCGACACGTCTATGTCGTCTGCAAAGTGTTATCTTCCATCGTGATTTAGGGAGGTGCTGGTTGACCCTGATATGTCTGAATTGCATGAGAAAACATTTGGCCATGCTTATTCTTGTTAATTAATGGCTCACTCTTCTAGATCAAGTGACACGGGTCTTTGTTTATAGCGTTGAAAAGAATAGGTCTGGCCTCTGTGAAGAAACACAAAAGATGAAGTTATTGCAAAATAGTGCTTTGCACAGAGACCTAGCTTTGCATGCACTTCAAATAAACTGCTTCTGGCAACAAGAAGAGAAAGAGAAGTGCTGAGTGGGCATGTCTTGTCCCCAGGACCAGGATTTGTAATCAGAAAATACTAACAATTAAAGGTGCAGCTTTTTCTTTTCCATGGGAATGTTTCCCACTTCTCCGGGAGTTTGCTGCGTTACTTTCCAAACAATTGAATATTGTTCAGGTACTTTCCAGGGGCGCAAAAAACAAACAAACAAATGGCTGAGCGACTCCATTGCTTTGCAGCCAACAAATGACATTAGGCCCCAAGTCTGAGGGGGTGCCGGGTAATTGCACTGCATGGAGCTGAAAAGCATTCCCAGGCAAAAAATAAAACCATCGGTTTGAATTGGAGAGCCAAACTTAATGTGAAATAATGCCGATATGAACTTGAAAAGAGCATAATTGCTGCATGACGAGAGTCCTTTCAGACTGATATTGGTAAAGTCAGCTATGGAGATCCAGCTGCCGGGTGGGGAGCACGAGGGTGCTGATGCTGCAGATGAAGCGGCCAGCGCTGGGCTCTTCAGCCTCTTCCCCTCTTATCGCTGTCCTCAAGACTGAGGCTGCCTGTTCAGGGGTGGCTGCTGACAAAATAACTCCATGGTGGCTTCGTGCTGTGTTCTCAGAGCCCAGCCCTTCACCAGCTTCTTGATGGAAACGTGGTGAAAAGAAATACTTTTGTTCCCTGGACTTGAAAATGACGGTTAAGAGCTTAGGAGAACTTGTGTGCAAATTTTAGGTGGAGCTTTGGCTTAAAGCAAAAAGCAGTAACTATCTTGGCATTAATGTAATGAATAGGATGGATTTTGTCCCTGTCTGAAAAATTTGAGGGTTACTTTCTTGCTCCAACGTCTTTGCAAATAGGTAAAGGTCCTGCCTGCTGTTCCCACAGCTCTAGGATAAAGCTTGAGGCATCAACTAAAACTCCATGACAGTTGCCCTTTCCAACCTCAGGTTAATCCAAAGTTTGTTTTACAAAAATCCAGTGGATTTTGACACACCTTAGGATGAGCTGGCAGTGACTGGCCTGGAAACTTTGGTACACTATTGGATTTCTGTTGTGAAGAAATGCCAGTGTTTCTGAATTTTAACCTAAAAGATACCTGGTGTTTTATTGTTTATTGATCTAAGCAAAGAACGATTCCTGTGATATTGTGTGACCTGGTTCTCATGGAAGAATAACTGCCTTCCCCAAGGAGAGCTTGGCCTGGCACTGTAGTGTCCCCAGGAAACCTGTCAAACCTTGGCCTCCCTCCTTCAGTATATGCAGTGAGCCTGGGGAGCCAGTGAGCAACTTCACTCCTGGATTTACAATCTACATTGACCGTGTCCCTAGGATTTGGATCAACAGGTCCATAAAGCCATTTTTCATATGGTTACCTGTGGATTTGTGTAACAAAATGGCACCTCCTGAAACGATTGTGTGCGCAGAGCAGCCTCCCAGTTCTGCAGAGGACAACCTGGGAGCATCCTTCCTTGGTTTCCATATGCGATCCCTTCCTTTGATGCCATATAGAAAGCTGGTTTTGGGGAGTTTTTTTCCTCTCTATTGTATTTCCCTAAACTAGGAAATGTCATGTCTAGTTTCAGGTTGGGATGTGCACTGACTGGCTTTAGTGAAAGGCATCCAGCATTCTGGTTGCTTGGTGGCTTTCTGGCTTTCTCAAAACTCCCGAATGCCCTCTTCCTGTTCTCCTTCAGGATTAACCTGTTTTTCTTGGTGTAGATTATTGATCATTAAATAACAGCTTCCTTCATGAAAACAGCTTCTCTGCGTCAGAAAAGACCACGGCTTCGTTTTTCTCCATGGGCTCATATCAGAATTTGTTCTTCTTGTTTCAGATTGTGTTGGTGTTTTAATAAGAGTGCAGACTGCTCAAGGATATAGGGATTGCATTTATTTATTTTCAACAAAAGATTCCAGCCTCTCCATTAGCAGTTAGTCTTCGCTTTGCAATCAACTGCAAGGACCTTGCGGACAACCCGTCCATCTGCCAGGCAAGACAAGCAGTGAGTGGCAGGGCTTGTTTCAACATACGTAAACCATACCATAAGTGCTATACCTTGCAAAGTCTTGCTGTGTCGCTGCATGCGGGAGGCTTTTGGAAGGCCATTGTATATTTTTTCTCTGGGCATTGAAGGGATTGGGTTCTTCCCCAGAATTGCTGGTTTAAAGAAGTGCTGCTCGGGCTCAGCCCTGTTCCTGGAGCCGTGGGGCTGGGCTGGAGCCTCTGGCTGCCGGGATGGTCCGTGCGAGAGGCTCGAGTGCAGGATGGGAGATGCTGGATACGGACAGTGGGATGGCAGCAGGATCAATGCTGGAGCTTAGCCAGCAGTTACAGGCTCAATGTGGAAATTACTAGATCAGTTTTCTCTGGTCAGCTGTAATTACCAAGTCTTTCATTTATTTTTACTTTTTTCTCTCTTGCTAGAAATCCTTTTTTCCTTTTTTTTTTTTTTCTCCTTCCCTCTGTAAAACTGTGCAAATGAAAAATGCCGTTTTTGTGCAGAAATCGGGATCAGGCGTAGACGTTTGCAAAGCAGCAGCGTGGGCTTCACTGTGGGACACTTGTGTGACCTGGCACCCATAAAGGGACTGATTGATGGCCTCTCTGATGGCCCTTTGGAGCGTGTGATCGCTGGTCAGTCTCATCCCAACACAATTCCATGTGATCATGGAGGCTAATGCTGGAAATCTCCACGCTGGGCTTGCCACGTGTCCGATGTGCACGGCCCTTGCTCTGGATGCCAGGGTTGGTGCTGCTGGTTTGTGCCCTCCTCATGCCCACGGCGCTGTGCGGCTGGCAGTAACTTGGGAGAGCTGAAATGGAATGGCCACAGTGAACTCTGTGTTCACTGGCCTTGCATTGATTCCCTTTTTGCCTTTCCCAAAAGTGGATGGGGACACTGCCTCTGTACGGTGCTCTTCCTTTAACATAATCTGAGCTGAAAGCTTAAAATAAAATGAAGCGAGTTTAAAAAAAAAAAAGAATTAGGAGTTAATTTCTGTAGTATCTTGCAAGATAAAAGGACACAACAAAAAGGGGCAATAACATGCAAAAACCCGTACTTTCAAATTTACCTGCACTGTATCCTATACCTCGTGCAGCTCTGGTATCTGGTGAGTGTAGCATCTTGCTCTCCTCCACCTCTTGGTGCAGGAGCAGAGGTGGATTAAGCTTCAAGGCCCATAGCAAAGTAATTGCTAGCAGGCTTTTTGGTGAAGTATCATCCAGAAAAGGGTCTGTCCCAGGGCTTGTGTGTGTTCGATGGACAGGGGCTTTACAGCAGGCAGGCCTTGCTGGTGAACGTGTGGGTGCAGCAGACTGAATAACTGGCTTGTGCGCCCCGTGGCCAGGTCAGCATCCTCCTCCTCTTTCCTCATGGGGAAATTCTTGTTCTGCCCTGTATGACAGGCTGCTTCTGGGAGCCAGGAGTGCAAGGGACCTTGGCATCCGTAGTTGGAAGCTCCAGGGTTTTCACCTGTGGTGAGCTATGTGCCTATACATTTAAGTCTGTACAGAAATCCACTGGTTTCTTTCCAGGTTTATAGCTTTTATAGGTGTGTGAGGCAGCAGGATGGAGCTGCCACCAGGACTGGTGATTCTAAAATCCCAGCAGCTCTCAGAGCTGGGGGCAGACATGTCCCCAGGACCCCCCACGTCCCCTGCACTAGTGTGGTGTCCATTCCCCCCTAAATAGTAACAAATGTTCCCCAAATAATGAATGTCACTCCACTGGGGATGGTCACCTTGCAGCTGTGCTTTGGAGCCCTTGTGTTTCCAGCAGGCCCATGTACTTCAGTGAGGTCCCTCATCTTGTCGCTTGGCACTTTAATACAATTCCTAGTGTATTTTTCTCATCCTCAAGGTGCTGGAGCCTCTTGCTTTGCTGCCTGCTCTGTCCCTGTGTCAAATGCTCTATCCCACTTCAAGAGGGTCACTCAGAGCCAGGTCACTAACGCCGTGACCAGGGCCCGGAAGCTGCCTTGGCCCCAGGGCTCAGAAGTAGCTCTGAGGTTTCTGTTCTCTCTCCCTTTCTAGAAAAACTGCTAGGAAAAGGAGTTTTGCCCTGCCATTCATACACTGCACTAGAGGAGAACCTGAAGATGTGCTTGTTTGTAGCCTGGTCTTCAATAAGTTTTGTGGATTTGATCCGTTTAGGATTTTGACTAGTTTGCCCAAAGCTAAAGGGGTGTATTGAGCTCCTTTGTACACTTAGAACTTTGTTTCCATGATTTTTTTTACTGTACTTTCAGTTATGAGTTATATATATTAAAAAATATATAAATGTGTGTGTGTGTATATATATATTTCATTTTATGTTCACTTCCTTTTGCTGGCACTAAAGCATCATATGATTTAGGCCTTTGTTTTCAAGCTTGATATGAAGGCTAATTACTTCCTTGCATTCTCCATGTTTAAAAAAAAATAAAAAAAAGAAAGAAAGCGTGGAACTTATCTTTGACAGCAGAGAAAGCAAAGAAAGATGTTTTTAGTGCACAAAAGCTTTTGAGTACCTCGGTTTAAATTGAGACTTTTCCCAGAGCTCATGACAAGGAATGGTTAGGAGCTCAGCTCTTCTCTCTGTGCACACTCAGGTTTCTGTTGGTTGCTCGTCCTCACTGAATCTGGTTATGTATTCATAATTCATCCTGCAGCTGGGGGCTTCTAGTGATTAGGGATACGCTGGGTATTTACATGTTTGTTTTAAAACGCCAGGATGCATCTGTCCTGTTCTAGCGCTGTGACTTGCTCTGATTATTCATAGTGCTGTAGGTAGTTAAGCTCTGTGCTTTCTACCTGCTCTATTTCCTCATGTTCTTGCTTGTCTTAATTTGATAAGAGAGGGAGAAACTGCAGGAGGAAATTCAGAAGTGGCAGTGAGACATTTCAGTGAGGAAGCGCGTGAAGGTCTCGTACAGAGAGGCCATCGGAAGATCCTGCAATCTGAGAAGTTGGGCAAAAAAAAAAAGGATTCTTGCTTTAATGGGCCTCACTGAGTGTTATTTTAATATAACCAAGAGAGCTTCAACTCTTGGGACAACGGATGCAATACAGAACTGACAAAAATCATCACATTTCTGATCTAAAACTTCTTGTAACCCTCCAGCCAGTTACCATCTATATGTAATGATGGAAAATGTGCATTAGAAAAGGCAGGATGGTCCCATAACATGATAAACGGGCAATGCAAGTTGTTGGTAGAGAGAAGGGAGCTGTTTCCCAGCCCTTCATGTGGCCCTCGTCCCTCCTGCGGGGGCACAAGCCGTGGCACTGGTTTGCGGCCAAGTTCCATTCCGGAGCTTTTCCAAAGCAAGGACTGGAGGAAAAGCCAGGGATTCCTTCAGAAATGGGCTTGGGAGATTAAAGGTGGTGAAACCTGTAGGCCTGTTCTAAAACCAACCAAGTTTCAAAAGCCAGTGATATTCTGCAGAATAAAATTTAGATGAACTCCTTGTGCATGGCCGTCTCAACCACCTGCAGCGTTTTATACTTATTCCTTAAATGTTCTACAGAAATAATAACTTTCTGTAAGTGCTTAACTTTTTCAGCAAAGTATAGAAAGGTGTCATTAAAAATAATAGCAACTATTTGCGGCAGCGACTTGCAAGTTTTGTAAGCGGGGAGTTTATACAACCCCATCGTGCTTGTGACTTCTTCTCCTTGTAGGATCCTGAAGATTAAACATGCAAGATAGATGGCTTAAAACATTTTCACTTAGATCAGCTATACATAGGCAATTGGTCTTCCAAATGAAGTGAGGTTGATTTGAAAATCTTAAGAATAAAAAAAAAAAAGTGCAGTTATTTTTATTTATGTTCCAGATTGAGCCTCTGTAGTTACACATGCATCACGTGTACTTTATCTCCCTCCTGTTCAGATGCCTAGGATGTATGTATCCTTGAGGTTCTTGTGATTTATTTTTACAGTGTGGAGTTTTAAGAAAAAAAGCATATCGCAAGATCAGAGAGAACAGAAGTGGCAACGCTGCATCGTATTCCAAGTGGAATCCCAAGTACAGTCGTCTGCCCTTGAAAAATGAAAACTGGAAAATGCAAGAGAAGAAAATTACTTTTTTTGAGCATGTTTTATGTCTTAACTGAATCTTTAGCTAAGGAACAGACTCAGATCCGACTCGGTGATTGAGGGCCTGCTTGGAGCCCGTGTAGGATTTCTGTGCCTCTTGGCCCAGGTTTGGAGAAGGGCAGGTCCATGTGGATGTTCAGGTTTGACCCTGCACCGTTCAGACAAGTAACCCCGACTTCCAAAATTTAGTGTCAATTGTGCAGGAGGCAACATTTAAACACAGGCCTGTGTGTAGGGACTTGGGTTGTGGCAGTTGCATCCTGATGGCTGCAAAAATGGGAGGCCAGGCCTCATGAAATGGGAAGGATGGTGTTAAAAGGTGAGTTCCGCTTCAAAAATACTGCGTTTCTGTCCCTGATTAGCTCCCAGACTTCGTGATTTGCCTGCAGACAAGCCTGGACCTGTTTGTTCCCCTGTGCTCAGTCTTGCATAACCACCTTCTAGGTAGAGATTTGGGGAAAAGGTAGCAGCTTTCTTAACCAGGCTGTGAGGAATGACGGGCCAGCATGGTGCAGGAGCCTGGGAGAGGCCAGCTCGTTCCTGAGCTTCAGTGCCCCATGATTCACATCCTCTCTAGACTTACGGAGATCACTCACGTGCAGATGATTCGTTGGCTTTGGAGAGGAAAGTTCTCCCTTGCCTCCAGCTGCCCCCCGCACCGAAAAAGACCTTCACGTTCCTAAAGAAAACTGGTAGGGAGGCTGAAGAGGCCATGTTACCTCACGTAACGCTGGGGCAGGGCACAAACGTGGGCTGTCAGTAGAGCCTGAGCACTCGTGAGGCTCTGCCTTGTGGTCAAGGGTTGTTTAGCGGCCCCACCGTGGCCCAGGAAAGGGCAGAGCAGCTCGGGGCGGGAAGCTGCTGGCGGCGCCAGCAGGAGGGCTGCTTGAGGAGGCCATCTTGTTCTGCACTTGTTTTCCACAGGACCAGTGTTTATGTTAAAGTCAAGGTGAAGCCTCCTGGCAGCTTCTGCGTCATGTCCCATGACGGTAGCTGAAGGTGTGGTTGGAGCCCACCTTGAAGGTAGAGCAGCCAGCCCAGTCTTCCCTGGCCTGTGTGGTTCCTGGACCAGGCTGGAAGCTCCAGTCCCTGACCCCGTTCGAGTGTGGGTCCCACCTCTCCTTGTAAGGAAAAGAGGTCTAATTCTGGTGTCAGAACAGTTCCCCGCACAAATCCACACCCTGTGGGCAAGATATAAATGTTTTTTTTGTTTGTTTTTAGTATGTTCTTTGAGAGTATATAACCCAAATCTCACTTTTCTAATATCATGTGCTGCACAAACTTGCTGTTGGCCCCTTTTGATGAGGTGGTTTTGGGGCAATGGCAGAGACCAAAAGTATCCTTAATAGCATTTTTAGTCAGAGTAATTTCCTTGTCTCAGAGATGGGCTGCCTGGTGCGTGTCCTGCTCACAGTCAAAGCCCGCGCGGTGAAGGGCTGCCCTGCGACTCATGCAGCTCAGCTGTTTGCCAAATGCTTCCAGAGGGGAATCAGCCTTCTATTTTGGCGCGTGTCTCGCTGGCCTCCAAGGTATCTTCTTTCTGGACACTTGCACTTTTGCATTTTCTGGTGCACTGCCCTCAAGCGTGTGAAGGAGCTTCACTGACCCACGGCGGGAGAGAGATGGGCCCAGCCACGCGGAGCGCACGGATCACTGGGACCTGCCTTAGTATGTGGTTTTGGGGGAGGAGATGCTTGTGGTTTGGAAAGAGTGTTTCCCAGAAAGTCACATTGAATATGTTGGGAATATGTTTGGAATACTAGATGGTCCCTAGAGGTGCCTTCCAGCCTCAACCACTCTGTGATTCTGTGAATATTTTTTTCCGAACTTGGTAGGGCTGTTGTGTGTCACCGCACGTGAAGGTTGTGTTTGGGGATGGGGCAGGTAAACTTGGCTACCTCTCCTCTCCAAAATGCTCCTTGTGAAGGATTTTCCTGTCTGGTCCCATTGGAAGGGCTTCTAAGGGCCCTGGTGGGCTGATGTCAACCGGAGCCCTTCCTCAAGGGGACATCTTGCTGGGCAGGTGTGTGGTCCGTCAGCCCATCTGCCGAAACTGGAGAACCAGGGGAAAATCTCTCACTACTCAGTAGAGCTAATCAATTAATTAGCAAGGGATGAAGTGCACCAGCCAATCTGTTACACCAGATGGAGGCTTCAGTATTAATTCACATTCTCCAAATAACTGGACATAGATACACTCGGCACTGTGTCCCAATCCTGCTTTTGCTGCGCTTGATGGTGGAAATTCTGTTGGCTTTAGTTAATCCAGTGCATAGTTCTTCAGGAAAAATGTGTTTTGGCATGCAGCAGGGACATTAAAAATGAAATGACTAAAAGATGTCCGGAGCAGTGGATTCTACCTTCCTAACAGGCGTAAGTTAGCACAGAACCTGAAGTTTTGCTGTTATCTCCCTAGAGCGTTCCTGCTACCGGAGTGCCAAGAAATGAGTAATATGTTTTTTACCTTTTTGGTTCTTACAACTAAGTTTTGAAGTATTTAAGTACACGCTAGTTCAGGCTTCCTTAGTGCTCAAAAAGTGAAGCTGAACATTGCTTTCTATTTGAAGGCACCAGGAAGGAGACTGCAAGACAAATATATATATATAGCAATCAAGTTGAAAAAATCTTGGTGGCAGCTTATTCTATCACTTTTGTTATTTATTTATTTTAACGAAGGGAACTAGCTGCAGACTTCCTCCCATATTTTTCTTCTATCCTCTCTTTATTTTTTCCCCTCTAGCTTTATATAGGCAGATTTGGTGCACCCAGCAGATTGATTTCTTCTGAACTGCCACTTGCCAAAGCAGAGAAATCGCTGGCGACCTGTAGTGAGATTTTGTTTGAAAGCTGCATCCCATTACTGCTTGTGGGAGGGGAAATGTGGTCCACGGAAATCGCAGGTTAGACTTGAGAGGAGCTCAGTGTCCCACCAAGAGCTGATTCCCACTTCGGGGTGCATTCCCAGGAATGGCAGTGGGTTTGCTCTGCCGTGTCCTTGCAGGTGACTGTTAAAGGTTTTATTTGTAGAGCTGGAGAAAATGCAGGCCTGCAAGGAGGGAAGAAACCTGAATTTTTCCAATTTTTCAGCAATTGAAAATGTTGATGATGCATCTTACAAGGATTGACCTCTAAAAATGCCCCTCTGCACACTCCGTGCTGACCTTTACCTGTGCCCAGATGCTTTGTGGTTATTTGCAAGATACACTGTGCAATTAAAAAGCTGATTCAGATCACTTTTCTTCTTGCTCCATTAGCATGCTTTAAAAATAAAGCACTGTTTAGTATGCACACCATGGTCCCACCGACTTCAGTTCTGCTCCCAGTGTTTAACTAAAACATTGAATTACTTTTACCTTTGTGATACTGTTAGGCTTATTTTTAATTAAGCGAAACGTTTTAACATGCTCTAATTTGTTTTTGAGCAAATGCAGCTACCGCTTGATAGAGAGGGGCCGGTTCTGGGAACACGACGTGCTTCGTCTTGCCTCGTAGCTCAGCCGGGTAAACGCTCCCGGAGGAGCTGGGAAGGAGATTGATGGATTAGCTCCTGCCTGGCCATGTGCAGCCCCCGTGTGCGATACAGGGAAGAGCCGTGCGCAGGTTAAATGCTCCGGTGTGGAGTCGTGTTGGAGGAGCAGCTTTTCCCCTCTGTGAGCAGCGCAGAACTGCTGGATTCGAGCAAGCCATTAGCTCATTCGTGTTCCCTTATGTCCTCGCAACCTACTTTTAAGGTTATATCTGAGCCTGAGTATATATTTCCCTGAGAAAAGCATGGCATAAATAATAAAGTATTTCTTCAGCAAGCAGTTCTGTGCTTTTTAAAACAAGGCCATCGAGACCCACTTGGGGTCGAGCCGCTGCTCAGGACTGGTGCCTGCTTCTTCCTGCCAACCAGGACCTGGGGACACCCCTAAGGATCCCATGCAGGAATGTCACGTTGGGAAATGAGGTTTGGCCCTTCCATCCCTGATCACTTTACGAAAAGGGCATATGACCTCGTAGAAAAAATAGATGAAATTGGGAGTTTTCTTAGCAAAAGCTGTTATTAGGGGGATTTAAGTGAGTCTCTACAAATGCTCTTGGCCTGAGTGTGGAGTCATTTAATCCAGAGGAGGTTTGACAGCGCTGGAAAAAGAGGCTGCTGTCTGGTGGCAGTAAGAACAAGGCTGACGTGCATACCGTGGTGGGACCCTGTGCCTTTGCTGCAGCCCAAGTGAGGCTTGCAAATGCTAAACTTGTCTTCATTTCTGTTCTACAGTTGTCTAGAATTATAGAATATCCTCGACTATTGCCTAGTCTGCAAGTAACTTTTCAGTGCAGGAGGAAAGGGGATTTAGGATGTGTGTGAGAATAAGAACTTGCCAAGTTGGTTTGTTCCCACTTTAGGTGCAAGTGGGAAGTTTACCCGTATTTCCTTATTCAGAAATTCACCTCTGAATAGGGCTTTTCTCCCTCTGTGCTGGCTGAAGACATTTGAGTTGAATATACAACCAGGTGGCATCTTAATCTTATGTTTGTAGCTTCCAAAAATTCTAAGGGGCTAAAGAATATTTGTGTTTGCTGGGGTTTCATGGAGTGGGGGCTGAAAGGTGGATGAGAAGCGTTGACCTTGGAGAATTCATGTTGATAGCCATCCCGTGCCAGCTTGCTCAATAAAACCCCTGTTAGATTTCCAAGAGTACCAGGAAACCTCAGGCAGTGCTGGGAGAAGGAAGGACAGTCGGCTGCTTTTTATAGATCAGGTTGCAAGAAAACTTGAGTTACTCTGCAGTTGTATTTATTGCCATAGCGGAGAGGGTGTTAAGTACAAGCAGACAGATGCATCACAAGTGATATCTGGAGCTCGCTGCTGGCATGGGGCCTGAGTGAATGAGTGGCACCTGGGTCATTTTGAGAAATGATCACTTCCCTTTGCTATGGGGTTATGTTCTGTCTTCCTGCCTGAGCCATCTATGGCAGCAACCACTTGCTTGCTGCAGAAAACTACTGCCTGGTCTTCTGTAATGCAAAACCCAGGGGCTCTTCAGAGGAACCAGCAGGCTGCCTCCCTAGGAGCTGGGGACACTTTATGGTGCCTGTGTCGAGATGTATTGGAGTACAACTCCTGGAGCCACACCAATAACTGCAAGTTGGGCCCTAGTCACCGTACTGTGGCAACACAGCTTAAATATATAACAACATGTCTATGGCGGGGAGCCTATAACTGCACAGGATATTCACTTAACAGGTGGGAAAAATTACTCTTGTGCATCTCCTCGATGGCTCAGCTGGGGTTTATCGTCATAACTAAGTAATTTTGTAGTAGCAAGTAGCCATTTTCTCCTATTACAGCTTTTGGATACTTGTTTGGAGGTGGAAAGGCAGCCCTGGCATCGCTGTGGCTGCGTCTTTCCTGCCTTTTCTGCAAGGTGGGGTCACGTCATGACCAGGAGCACCAATGTCCACACACTGTGGCCGTGGTGGCCGTGTCCACCAGCTGCTCTCCTTGATCTGACCTCCTGGCAGAAAGCAAAGAGCTTCTGGTTCCTCTGAGATGGGAACCTTGTGTCCTGCTACCCCCTCTGCTTTTTCCTTCACTTCCACTTCCAAAACAGCAGAATTAATGGCAATGGATGTGTGAACGTTTGGGCTGGCTATGTGGTTCCCTTCATGCTGCTGTTGCCCTTCCCTGTCCGTGGAGCAGGATAGCTGTCCTTCCTTCCCCACGCCACCCGTCTCGCCTGTCTATACGTACAGACTGCAGTCGTGTCTGTGTGTGGGCCACGACAGACACCTCTCCCAACCTTCCGCATGTCCATGCAGGATGCAGCCAGCAAGGCAGGAAGGACGTGTGCGGTGCCGGCTCCGCGCGGTGCCGCCGCTCTCGCCTGCTCCCTCACGTTCGTTCGTGTGTTTCCCCCTTGCCGATTGTGCCGGGATTTCCTGCCTGGCAGCTGTAGCCCGGGAGCAGGGCCTGCTCCTGATGGGCATCCCGCAAAGACCATGGCCGATAAGCACCGATCCAGGGAGGACCCGCTGCCCCCTCTGCCACCAGCTGCGTGGCCCATCCCGAGGAGCGGGACCTGCTGCAGTGTAAAGCCCCCCCCAGAATGAACGTTTTGATAGTTTCTAGGTAGATGAACTTGGCCCTAGCTGCAGCCCAGTAGCACCTGCTGGGTATCAGGCTGAGGTTCACTGGTGTTTCTGAAGATTTCTGGACCTGCTGGTTCCACGGCAGCTTTTCGTGCACATTTTCAGTCCAAACCATCGGGCATCTGTCCTGGAAGTGCTGTTGTTTTGGAGTCCTGCATCCTCCAGCCCTTTGGACCCAGCTCCCAGTGTGATGCAGGTACTAGAAGGACCCAGGGTTAAGTGACCAAATGTTTGGTTTTTTTTTTTTTTTTTTTTGAGTTAAACAGTAAAATGCAGAGATGAATTATGATTTGCCACTTTTCTGATTCTGCAGTAAAGCCTGTTTTATCTTTTAAAACACATCCATGATCTGATGACTCTGTTTTCAGGCATCACTGTCTCAATTCAGGAGCTCCTAAGTTTGCTTCGTGGCTGTGCCCATGTCCAATTCCCAATACTGGGACTGCAGAAGCCTAGCAAGAGAACTGCATTCCAAACAGGCAGCTATGGAAGAGCATGGGATGCCCAAGCCAAGCAAGGGAGCACTGGCAGGATGGACACTAAACTTGGTCTGATGGTTTCACCTATGCTTCCATGTGTGCCATGGAAGTGATGAAGTTAAGGACAACTTGCACCCGCTTGCTGCAGGGAGATGCAATGAGCTGTTTGTAAAGCACCTTTGCAGGTGATGCACGTCCTGAACTGGCAAGGACCAGGCAGTAACGGGACCTGGTCTGTCCAAAACTGGTGAGTGATGCTGGAAGCTGCGGGGGCTTGTGGTGTTGGCCTGACCCCCATGCTTCCCTGGCAGCACTGAGCAGGAGTTTGCCGCTTTTGGGGTGGCTTCAGAAGGTCTCCTGAAGGTCCTAGTGACCTCAGGCCGCTCACCAGCACAGAGCCGTGTTCCAAGATCTCCAGGCTGGCTACAGTAATCAGTTATTTTTAAGTATCTTCTTGTTCTTTAAACCTGGCTTCAAATGCTGCGGTTCTGCCACAGGGGTGTAATTACATAAACCATAGAAACGTACTTCAGTGACCAGTCAAATGACTTGGTTTTTGCCAGGAGTTTAAGCTTGCTATTTGTTAAGCTATTGAAGGAATATAATTGAAATTCATTGGGAGTTTAGCCTGCTATAGCTGCGTGCTCTTGCCGTGTGTTTGGGTCACCTATAAATGGCTTGTTTGGTTTGTTTTCCTGAAGGGATTTGCACAGAGGGGCAGCTGTGTGAGGAGCAGCCTCTGATCCCAGCCATGCTCTGCAGAGGGCACAAGTGTTGGCGTAAACATGTGCAGTAGTCGCCTTCAAAAATAGTGGTGGAAGTGCTTTCTGTTTACATTAATTTTGCTATAATCCTTTGCATTATTCTCTTTCTGGAGACAGGCTCTGGAGATCCAGTGTGATCAAGGGTTTCAAGGCAGTTCTAAGAATGTTACTGTAGTGCTGGCCAATGCTGGGAGATGTTGTTGCCTTCGGGTGTTGCTTGGGCTCTTTTGCCCTTGTTTTGCATGTTGCCCAAACTTGGAGCTTGCCCATTGGCCACGTCAGTGGTCATCTTGATCCATGGTGTGGAGCATGGGGTTGTTGAGCAGAGAAACGGTGTGTGGGTGGTACAGGGAGCCCTCTGCTAACCGGTGGGTGCCCCATTGTAACCTCCTTTGTTCCTGTCTGCTTGTCCGGGACTGCCATGTGACCCTACCTCCTGTGTCCCTGCACCATCATGTGGCCTCCTCATTTTGCCTCCTCTTCCCATGTGTAAGTTGTGAGCTCAACTTGTTTTCGGACGCTCTAGCATTGGAAGAGAACTTCAGGTGTAGAGGCTTCCTCCGCTGGGGATGAGCGTGGGCTAGGGGAGGGCTCTGCATTTTATGCTGTGTTTTTGTGTAGCTTGGATTTGAGGCGATGATAAAGTCTTTGCTTTGATGTGAGTGGATTGTTTCCTGCTCCTCTCCCGTTTTGCCTGGAACACTTGCAATTCCTAAAAGAAGCTGATAGGGGCTATTAAAATACTGCAAGCCCAGTGGTATAGATGTGCCTGTCCAAAGTGCAGTCATCTTCCCCTCCTTGTCTTTTAATCAACCTTCGCAGCCTCCTAATTGTTTCCTAGGAATTGTGCTCCAGTCTGCTGCACCTATCCCTGGAATGGGCGCAGCCTGCTCCGTTTTCATGGAGCTGCTGGACCTTGGGACGATGGGTTGTGATGCCAGCCTTGCTCAAATGCTCTTTCAGAGGTAGGTGTGAAAGCACAGCTCACAGAGCCAAGTGACTGTCCAAAGTCTTGTGGCAGCATACACAGCTTCAGACTCTCCATCTTGACCTGCAAAAACGTGGAAAGTACCATTCCTACCCCTCTCTGTCCTTTAAGGGTGAGTATCTTAAAGACCATTCAGAAAATGCAGTACTGGTGACCACTTTGTGCTCCGGCCTTTTGTTGCTGCTGTATTTCAAATGGGCTACTAGATTTCTCTTGCATCAGGGATCCAAACGCCGTCCTGGAGCAGCTCAGTCTTGCCTGGGTTTTTCGGGGTGCTTTTTATTGGAGGAGACTTGTGTAAGTGCTCAGCAAAGCTGTCCTCTGTGTTGGTGCAGAGCAGAGAGGGGATGGGGAGGTGATGCTCAACCTAGACGTTTGCTGCCTGTTGGGGAGGTACGGCTTGATTTCCTCATGGGAGGTGTTAGAGGGCCTGACTGAAGCAGGCAGTGATGGAAAGGAGTAGATTTTAACAGAGAAGTGTTCAAATCGCAAGTTTCTGCCCCAGAACGCTGAGTGCACCCTTCTCCGTGGAGGTGCGGGGCAGTTGTGCTCCCGGTAGCCGCGCTGGGAAGCGTTGGTAGCCCAAGCGCTCCGGGACGTAGGCGGCCGGATCGAGGTTGCGGTTTCTGGTCTGTATCTGCCCATTGGAGAAACACAAATAAACAACAAGAGATGAAGCAGAGCGGAGAGAGGGGAAAGGTTCATGATAGCCTCTTGATCAGCAGGATTTTATGGGAGATGGACTCATCCCCAAATTGCTTTTAGGACAGCAGTGGTGGATGTGAACTCTGGTGGTGATAAACCAGCAACGCTGATTACTGCTGCCTCGGAGCCGAGCACCGCATCGATCTCCTTTGATCGGCTTGTTCCAGCCCGACAAATCTCTAGGTTTACTTCTGTTTTTCCCTGCTCCCTCCTCATGGCTTAATCCTCCTTCCCTCACTAAGTTGGTGGCAAAATCCTCATTCTCTGCATGCACAAAAAAGTTCCTGCAAACATCTCTCTCTCCTGAGGTCTGCCATCCTGCCAGGGCCCTCCAGGCTTGCAGAAGGAAACAGGGAGACCCCAACATTTTTGTCTTCTGAAAGTGGGACTGTTTATTCCAATGTCATTATTGAATCCACTTGGAGAGGAAGCTGGAGGGAAAAACTCCTTATCTAACAGCAGGGGGGATCTCTAAGAGAGATAGCGAATAGGCGTGCATTATATAGACTATAATAAGCTTTGTGCTGCGGCAGCATCCTCAGAGATGCCCCAAGATACCTTGCTCGTATTTCCTTTCCTCCTCCCCTGAAAGAGGTGGAACAGGAACAGTGGGAAGCGAAGGCATCGCAGCTTAGCGGGAGGCTGGGCCCAGCGCCACACTAAAGTGCAGTTTCTACCCAAAAATGTGAAGTAATTATATCCTAAAGCCCTAACTGAATGTACCTGGAAGTCCTTATTCCATCTATCCCCTCTCCGCACACCTCGTGTTTGTTTGTCACCAGCTGCTCCTCTTTACGTGCACAACCAGTCAATTTTCTCCGCAGACTTTTCCCAACGCCCGCGTGCTGCTCTGGACGGTGCACATGGTGCCTGGGGAGGCGGTTTGGCTCGCGCAGACCTGTTGCTTCCATCGACACGTTCTCCCTCCTCAAACGATATCCAGATCATTTAAAGGGAAGAGACAACTTAAAGCAGTCTCCCAAATCTGCACTGCTCGATAAACATTTGCCCAAGGAATTATTTGCCGAAAGGAAGTGAGGGCTCGTTTGGTAGATGATGAGCACGGTGCTTGGCAGTGGTTGCAGGGAGGCTGCTGGTTTTCCCCCGGCTCCTTTTTAGGTGTGAGAAGAGAATTAGGGCCATTCAGTTGTGGACTTTACTGCTGTTGAATGCAAACGAGAAACAATTCCTGGTGGAAGGAAAGTGAGTGTTTCAGGGATGCTAATGATCTGCTGCTGCTGGAGTCAGTATCTGGCTCTGGTTTGTGGGCTTGGATGCTCCCTGGATCTTGGTCTAGTTGTGTGTATGTGTTTTGGAGGGCTGTTTTCTTAATTTCTTCCTGGGAGTCTGGGGATGGAGGCAACCTGGAGCACTCGTGATGCATCAGATCTTCACTGAAGAACATAATTTAGCATCACGTCTGGAGCTGTGGATTGATGCTTTAAGACGCACCGTTGAGGGCTACATTAGCTGCTCTATTAAAAAGGGCCCTTTTATTTTTTCTTTTTGGCATGCATGAAGACTTATGCAGTTTCAGCTTCCAGTTATGTGAGCAGCAAGGCAGTCATGAGATCTGATAGTCAAAAAACCATACAAATTGGGCAGCTCAGAGCAGCAATAAGGTACTGCAGTTTGGTGGAAAGGTTATGGAGGGGGTTGCTCTGTCTGGCAGATACTTTCCTCCCCTTTATACCAATGCATGACCAATTCCCAAGGGCTTTGCAAGAGGGATTCTGGGCTTGCCTAGACAGTAAGGTACCAGATTAACTGGGTTTCTTTGCATCTGCTTCTGGTTTAATAATACGCTAAAGCTTTGCTTCTTCCACCTACCCTGCCTCCATGAAAGCATCTGGTGCCTTAAAATAAAACAGAGTTTAACTTGGTGACACCAAGGGACGTTACTGCAGGCTTCTGACCCCTGTCCCTCCTCTTACTTCTCCTCCGAGCTGCACAGGCAGCTGCTGTTACTTGGGCAATGACCTTGGTGGTGTGCGGGAAGCATCTGATAAGTTGCTCCACTCTTGAGAAGAGGGCAAGGCGGAGAGAAACGGCTCTTGGTGGAAAGTTTATTGAATGGCAAAGCACGTTTAATCTTCCCACCCCACGCGCGCGAGCTAAAATGCACCATTTGTCATGGTCACATCCCCAGCAGCAGGGCGAAGGAGCGATTTGTCTCCGCGCCGCGGGCTGCGTTTCCCCCTTCCCTGCTGGCACAAGGGGCTGTTTGTCCCCTCTCTGCGGGCAGCTGAACGACGCGTGTGCGAGCCCCGCTGCCACCGGGCACGAGTCGCCAAGGGCCGCCCAGCTGCTCCGCTGGCCCTCGCCATTGCCGTCCGTCCGTATGCGGCAGCAGCTGCTGGGATTCCCAAAGGAAGCATCCAGCGATTCCTCGGGATGAGCGGGAAGCAGCGGCACGTCGAGCGGCTGGGGAGCAGCGCGTGGAGGCTCTGTCCCTAGTTCGGTGCCCTCGGGTTTAGTGAGTTTTAAGGATTTCAGGAGTTTACTTCCCACTGTGTGGGCAGTGGGGTCAAGTCCCAAGTAGCTGGAGCGCCACCAACCCCTCCCCAAGCACTAGCAATAGCAGAAGGCAAAATACGTTACCCCGATCACATCTCTCTCCTGCTTTCTGGCTTTTCGCCCTGTTTTTAATGGTTTTTCCACATCTACTTGATTGTCATATGAAAAACAGAATAAATTGGCTCCCGGTGCTGCCCCTTCCTTCGCTTTGGTCCAGCTCTTGGCGGGTGCTCCTGGTGGCACAACCCGCCGCAGGCGTGCGGGGACGTCCTCGTGCAGCCGCTCCATCCCTCTCCTTGGACGTGCTCCCTCCATCCCTGCAGAAATGGCAGGCAGTTATTTGCCTGCTCCGGCGCTCAAGGGAAAAAGCTTTTGCAGTGCCCGGGCCGGGAGGGATGTGGCAGCGAGCATCGCAGGCGGATTTTGCAAGGCCCTTTTCCTAGCACAGAGGAGCTGGCCCTTTCCCAAGGGAACGGGCTGCCCTCAATCTCCTGCTCTTGAGAACAAGAGCCCTCACACACTAAATCATCTTAAAAAGAAACAGTATCTTTTAAGGGCTTTCTTTTCTTCCCTAAAGCCGCGGTCCTTGCGCCAGAGGACCTGGCACCTGCGTGTGCAGCTGCTTTCCCACACTCGGGCCGCTGTACTTCAGTCCGAGGCTTTGGATTTGGATCCCACTTTGTTGCTTTTGTTGCAGCGACAGTCTCTGCCTCTGGCCTCCAAGCACAGCGCCATGGGGAAGGCCTTCGTTTGCAGAACCATTTCGTGGTTTTGTTTCTGCACAGGTTGGAATGTAAAGTCTAAGCAAAACCCAAGGAAATCTGCTTGCTTGCATGAAGCATCAGCAGGAGATGCCGGCCTGTGTTGACACAGTGGATTAGTCCTGCAGCTCCTTGGTGAGGTACGGGGTGAAGCACAGCCTTGTTAAGTAAAAAACCTCCCCTCGGTCCTTGGAGCTTGCCCACCTCCATCTCTGCTCCTTTATCAGGCTGGTTTTCCATGCAAGCAGCTGCACCAGCACTAGCAAAGCATCCCTGCATGCAGTGCTCATGCTCCACCTGCCCCAAATCCAGCGGGATAACCCAGCGGGGTGGATCTGGCTCATCCCGCGATCAATCACGGAAGTAATTCCTATTGCCTCAGGTTTGCAGTGCTGCCCAGGGGTGGTGCCAAGGACACAGCGATCTGGATTGTCTGGATTTTATTAAAAGTCCGATTTAGATATAAAGGAATTAAAGGGATTAGGAAAATCATTTCTGTACGTCATTTCTGTATGCATTAGTGTGACTGATGTGTTTAGGAGTAGGGATGTGGCTGTGGGTTTATATAGGAGGATTTGAAGGGTGTTTATCTAGGAGAAGCAATTTCTTTTTTGGGGAAAATGAGTGAAATTTCCGCTCCCTCTCTTAGCAGAAATAATTCACTGCTTCAGAGCAGAGCTTCGCGTGGCTAACATGGGTGCTGGGAGAAAACTAGCAACACCGGATTCGGTCACGGCTTTAAATAAAAGACAAAAATAAAACTGTCACCTTCACCGCTTATATTTAGCGTGTCCATTTAAAGACCTGCAGCTTGGGCATGCGGGAAAGGGAAGCAGAGCAGTGAATTAAGCGCCCGTCGCCCGGGCGGGCGCGGGATGACGCTGTTCCGTGCGAAACACGGATGCTTTGGCACTGCACGCGCGGTGGGATCCTGCTTGTTGTGTCTTCTGCCTCCTAGCAGCTTGTGAGGGAGCTGGAGCTGGGCCGTGCACGTGAAGGATCTCTGATCAATCAAGGTGTTATCAAGTTGCTTTAACTCTCGTGACAGCCAGGGGTGCGCAGAGGGTGTTCCCACCAGTGTTCCGTGGTTTATCGTGCCCCAGTGTCCAACATGGACACGGAACTAGGTTGATTCTCCCCCTGACTCCATGGCTAAAACTCACCTTCCCCCAGCCTCCTTCCCGGGAGGTTCTCATCACACTGCGTTTGCTCAACAGCTTATAACTAATATGCCGTGATGAAACCTGAAATCAAGTCAACCTTGTCCGAGTAAACAGATGGCCATTTGCAAGGAGAAGATACTAAGGCCTCTGTGCAGGTTTTGCAATGTGGTTAAAAATCCAGGTAGTGGAGCTGGCCGTAAGCGCCGGCTGCATCATCTTGGATTCCTGAGTCATCAGCTAGTGATGCAGAAGATGCAGACCTACGCGTTTGTGGTGCTGCTGCTAAGTAGCATTTCCAGCCTCTGGACAATGACATCAAAGGATAGCGAAGATAAAAACAGAGCACTGTTGACTTTGAGAGAGCTGTTATATTTATACAGGCATATGGTGATGTAACTAAAAAAATTTTAGAGGGTTTTAATGAAAGTTTGCCAGTCCTCAACCTTTGAAAATTGGTCCTCAGGTGTTTCCTTTCTACCCCAAAATCACAGCGGTGATTCATTTGAATGACCCTCATATGAATCTAGATCCTTTGAAATCTCCAGCTCTGCCACATTTAACTGAATAGTTCCAAAGCTTGCAGAGAAGGGACAGATGTAGTGATTGAATCAACCACCTTTCTCTTTAATCTCATCCCAAATCAATGGTCCTTTCCCAAATCTGTGCGGAAATGTGTGTGCCGCCTGTGCTGTCTTTGTGTTGTGCAAATTGGAGAGCGTGATAATGACGAGAGCTTCTCACCTTAGTAAAATTGTAGTTCACTGAGTCGCCACTTCTCTTCCACACCAGCTGCGTTGGTGATTCAGGACTTGGCCACCTCTGCGTGCACAGGAGCCCCCCGGCCTGTGTCTAGGCCTTGCTCTCCATGGTTGTCTTGCAGCTGGAGCACAGTCCATGTGGGTGACCTTGGCTTGCCCTTCACCTGCCAGCACAAGCAGAACTTCCCCAGATGCCTCCTGAGCATCTCAGCCCTGCACTGAGGTTAAGCAGTGTGAATGTGCTTATATGGAAGGCAGTGATTCCCAAAACATTGGCATTTCATCCAGAC
Source organism: Tinamus guttatus (assembly GCF_059628265.1). Lineage (NCBI taxonomy): Eukaryota > Metazoa > Chordata > Aves > Tinamiformes > Tinamidae > Tinamus > Tinamus guttatus. The sequence goes on from NW_028288890.1 coordinate 2,612,459, forward strand.
CTGCACATGACAGTTATGCATGCATATATGTATATGTATATATATATATATGTACACGCACCTGCCAGTCTTCTTGCTGCTCCATCCATGGGTGCTGCTCCATCGTGGAGCAACTTCTTGATCCCTCACACTGAGTAGCACCTAAATCCACAGGTGAAGTTATTGCGTGGAGCAGCACGGACTTGTTGGTGTCACAGGAATTGGGGACTTTGAGTGCCAGTAGTACCACATTGGGGTTCATGTCTTTAGCAAAGGAGCAAAAGACAAAATGGCAAAGAAGGGCACGTGGATGAATGGTAACTATCATCTGTTGGATTTATTCCATTTCTTTGGTTTATAAATTTTTGATGGCCAGACAAATCAGTCATTCTACTTTAGGAAACTTGCTTGGTGTGTTCAGCAGGCCTTTATGAAGGTCTGTGAAAATGGATCTTGATACAACCTACAGGGAAAAATACAGTGTGGTCTAGCTTGGTTAATACACAAGTATTCAGTTTGCTAGCTTTGCCTTTGCTGCTAGTTAAGGAATTTTTGATCATACAGACTTCAGAAAAATAATTTAACCTTTGTCTCTCCTTGCACAACCATCATCACCCTCAACCTAACGATGTCTTGAGTCTTGCCTGTGTCTTCACCTCCGTATCTTTTCAGCTGGATCTGTCCCTTCCTATGGGGCAGGCTAGAAGGCACGATGCATCGGGAGGTTGTGGGAGAGCAAACGCTCTGGGTTGGGACTTAGGCTGGAGCCTGAGCTCTTGTGCAGCTGCATTAGTGCATTGCTGGGAGCGCAGTAACCGAGAGGGATGTGGGGCTGGGACCTGGGCACGCCGTTGCAGCGGGAGGTTGTTTTCCTCCTAGGCGTCCAGCGGGATTCGCGTGCTGGCGTGGGGTGAAGAGAAGCTTGTGCAATCAGCAGCGGCCTTCCTAGCACCTTTTCTGTTGTTCCCCCTGTTGATTTATAGCAGCTCCAGAAAGCAGACGTTCATTTAGGAGCGTTCGCTGTTCTGCAAACGGCTTCCATCACCTTGTTCTTTGTCTGAGCAAAATTCCATGTTGTTTACTTACTACAGCAGAAAAAAGTGGTGACTAAGCCAATTAATTGCTGCCGGAGCAAAGCCTGTGCACCCAGAGCAGCGGCTTCGCACAAAACCTCTGGGCTCAGCACAAGTGCAGCAGCCCGTCCCAAAACAGAGGTGTCCCTTTCCCAGAGCAACCCTGCATCGCCGCTAATTGTCACTCCCATCTGTGCCTAAAAACCCTAATTGATGCATATTCTCTTTACAGGACTGAATTTGATTCTTTGTGTGGTTTGCTCCTTTTCTAGCTTTTCCACCACCGCAGATTTTCTGTGGAAAGCACCAAGTCCTGTACTTTGCCAGAGGCCGCACTCCGTGCGTCCTGCTCCTTAGCAGGGATGAGCTGGTGACTCTGCGAGCGGCCTTGCTGCTGGGGCACTCAATGTTCAGACCTGTCTGGGTGCTCAGAGGCTGCTGAGAACTGCTGCTTTTGTGCTTTGTGCCACGAAGCCAGATGCAATAAAGGCAGATATCCATACCAGCTTCCTTTACAAAGTGCTTTGGGCTTTGTTTGTGAAAAGCAGCCGAGGAGCCAGGTGCAATTGCGCCTCTCTAAGAGACTTTTCTTCCTTTGTTCCTGGAAGATGGTAATTTAGTGATTCCTTATCAGGTCCTCTCGTGGGCCAGCAATAATCGCTAGTTTTTATTCTACTTGTGATTGTCTTAGCTGGGTATTGTATTTGGTTGGGTATCTTTTTGCAAGTTTTTTTTTTGGTGACCTAAATGCATTTTTAAGAGGGCTTTGGGATGGTGCTAATCGTAGGTATTTGCTGGCCCTGGAGAAGGGAGAATCGTGTTATGTGGGTCAGGCCAGGAGCGTTCCCGCTGTGTCTGCACTGTGTTTTATAGCACCCTGAGCTCAGGGTGGCAGCTCGCCCCAAGGTGCCTGCAGGGGGTTGGTACTTTGCTCATTTGGTGGCTTGTTTTTCTTGGTCACTTACCTGTATTTTATTTCCTTAGCAGAACGGGCTTTACATTAGACTTCTCAGTGTGCCTGGAGCAAAATTTAGCCCCAAGGATTGTGCTTGGAAGCATCAGGAAACACGCTGGGCAGAAAGCATTTGCACGGATAACACATGAGAATCCCCATCCGTATCCCGACGGTGGGTGGGAACGGGTGGTGAAGGTGCCTCTAACCCATCCCACGGCCCTCAGGACTGCGCAGAGCTCCCAGGAATGTTCCCAGGTGGCTGCTGGGATGGAAGAGCTGCTGCTCCTGCCACGTCTAGGTCAGTTTTAGAGGCCTCAATGCAAACACACAGGAGATCCAAGACTATTGCTCATTAGCTTCTCATATTTTGGAGGTGTCCTCTAGCAATCCTTGTATTGTTCTGTGGGTATTTATTCTTCTCCAGACTCTTAAAAAAGAGGGAGCTTTTTTTCTTCCAGCTAGACCGAGTGATTTCACAATTTTCATTTTTTTCTGTGAATATTTAACAGCGGTTATTTTGTTGCTGTAATTTTGTAATCTATCTTAGTACTTACCCTGTGCTTGGTGAGGACAGCGTGCGGACGACTGCAGCCTGCTGCGTTTCCACAGGGCCTGGCCGTCCTGCAGCCTTTGGGCAGCAGCTTCCAGAGAACATGTTTGTGGGCTCTGCCCGTTACTAAAGCAACTCCTGTTCCCTTTGCTCTTCCACCCTTCTCCGTGGGGAAGCAGGGCATGAACAATGCAGGAAAACATCAGCTGAAAGGGGGACTTGAACTGCATGTGCAGCGCTGCTCGAAAGGGTTCTGCTCTCAATTCTATGGTTTAGAGCAAAGCGGGTAGGGCAAAGGATAAGCTGTTAGTTAAAGCATTAAGACCTGCCTGGGGCACCGCATTTCCTTTCCCTTCCAAGGGGCCCATCCAGGCTGAGATGGTTGGAAATGAAAAGCTGCTGTCTGTGCCCTGGGGCTGTTACTCAGACCTGCCTTAACTTCTTCCTACGCCTCCTGGAAAGGTTTGCCCAGCATGTCAAATGTGCTCTGTTTTTTCCTATGGACCTTAAACACCTATTTAAAATGCAGACAGACCAGCACTGTCTTTTAAATGCTTTCTAATCCAGCTGCGATAACAGCTAATATTGCTCGATGGTAGCTGAAATTTCTCAACTACCACTAAAATGACAACTTATTTTCCTCTCATGTTCTGTCCCATCCCCCCTTCCCCAGCACATTAAAAAAAAAAAACCCTCTACAAAACATGTTTTTGCCCAAAGAGGATATGCAAGAAAAAGCTATTTCTTGCTAATAGAGCTCACCTGTTTCTCAGCTCGAGCTCCCCTTTAGCCATCCTTCACGACCCAGGCTTTGGAACACGGCGTCCTCTCGTACACAGGGCAAAGGGGGGTTTCGCACGGAGACCTGAGCTGCCGAATCCCTTTGCACAGCTGCGACGGTGAAGAATCACCTTGACCATAGCAGACTTCTCCCCTAATCTTGCACAGAGCCCTCAGCTCTCGAAGCTGCTCGGTCCTGGCTTTACACCGTGGATCATCCTCGTTCAGCTTCGGTCTGTGCCCGTGCTGGGCTTGCTCGTTCAGTGATTTTTTGTGCTCGTTTTGGTGCTGTAGGCTCTGGAAGGAATCCGATGCTACCTTTGCTGTTCTTCCTTTGCAGCCTGAAGAGGAAAAACATTTTGGAAGAGCATTTTTAAAAATAATACTGGCTGACATTTGCAAGACTGAAATGCTGTGGGTTGTCACTATCGACTTCCTTCAAAAAAAAAAATTCTTGCAGTGTATTTTGCCCCTCTGCTTGTGTTTAGAGGCATCAGCGTGCACAGACCAGCGCGAAGGGGTGTGAGAGCAGCTTCCTCCAGCTCTGGTTTCCAGGAGGCCTCTCCGGGCCCTCCGAGTGCTGCAGGTTTTGCAAAAAGCCAACCTTCAGTTCATGGAAATGTGGCTGCATCCAGTGCACACACAGTGCCTCCTGTTTGGGGGAGATGCCCAGGAGTGTCACAGCCCTCCCGAAGAAAGGAAACCCACCTCTGTGCTCTTAATAGACCTACATATGTATATACATATATATATATTTTTCTAATTTGGGCTCGACAATAGCTCCTACATTGTTAATGAATGCAAAATTTAGGCTCTCCTCGCAGCCCACGCTCCCCCTTGGATGGCGTCCACGCCGATGGGAGATGGCTGGGGCTGGTGGGGATGCGCGGCGGGCGGCTGGGCCTCCTCCCGCCCGCTCCCCTGCTCACGTGTTCTCACTCACCGCCTGCGCCGGAGCTGCGAGCGCTGCTTGTGCGTCTCACTCTCTATATTGAGCCTCGGAAATGTATTTTAGTAATTTGCACGAGAACTATTATGTCCCATGCTGGGAAAACTGTGTTTATGGTTCCTGCAGGGAAACAAGTTTATGAATTCCAGTCCACAACAGCTTTGCAGTTTCTTCCTCCTCTCTCTGTATCTTGGAGCAGTATCGCCAGAGCATCTCCAGCTTTGCTTGGCCTGAGCCTGCACTTCTCCCATCTCCAAAGTGCTCTGCAGTCTGGGTTGTTCAGGGCTGCCTGCGCAAGAATTCCTGTTCTGGATGCAGTAATAGATCCTGTGTACTCCACGTATTTGCCTCGGGGTGTGCAGTAGTGCTCCACTTAGGAAAACTCAATTGCATTTTGTTGCTGGTAGGGCTGCAAAGTCAAAATCCTGCAGCAGAGGGTATTAAGGGAGTAACTGAACTTGCCAAGGCCCACGTATGTTGCCTGATTAGGAAGGGAAAAGGAAACAGGGCTTTCTTAGCGTTTGTGTTGTCCTTATGGGATAATCCTTCTGGACCTAGCCTGTGAAATGAATTCAGATGTATTTGTACATGAAATCCTGCAGTGTTTTCAACTATAAACCTTAGGTCCAACATGCGCATCTGCAGCATGTTGTTTTGTTCGTTTCCTGATTTGTAAAAGATAATTTTGTGGTTAAGGAAAATTCTGACTTACTCCACCTCTCCTGCTGCAAGTGAGCTCAGCTCTGACAGTGAAGGTTCCATCGGGGATGCAAAGTTTTTAAAGCGCAGTTACCTTTTACTTAAATAAATGATTGCCTGTTTGCATGCCTGGGCAGCTCTTGTGTGCATAAGGACAGATGGACTTTTAAGAATTTTGACTGGCTGCAAGAGCGGAGAGAGAAGAGGAAAAGGTGGATCCGGATCAATTGGTTAATCATTAGGTAATAAGGAAGCCTTTTCCAATGACACAAATGAGGTTTCCTTTCCAGCTCCCGTTTCGCAGGGTTTGTTGCAGTATTCTTTTCCAAAGCAATGAGATTTCGCTGTTTTGATGTAAACATTCACTGACCCTCTATGGGGATTTGAAAAAGGCCTTCCCAGTCGGTAACTGTGATAAAGCTGTAAACGACACTGTTAAAGACCCTTTGAGGAGGAGGTTAACCCAGAAGAAGCAAATTAAAGGGTGATGTGCAATTTTAGTCATCCTTGGAGAAGGAAATGAGCACAGGCAGCACTGAACGTTAAACAATAGTTTTGGCTTTGCAAATATTTTTATGATTTTTTGCAAGTTCTGGGATTCACACGTTCTGCTACCACTCCATGGCTTTGTTTTGGATATGCTGGTTTAGAAAGTGAAGCTAGAGGAATAACAGCAATAAAACAGGAGCAGAGGGATGCCCAAGCTGCTTATTTAGTCCTTGTTCGCACAATAAATGAGAATATAGGGAGGTTTGGTGTGGGTTTATGCCTCTGTATTTTTCAACAGGGATGTTTTTAGACCCGGTTTACAAATGGGAACTGAGTCATCAGCAGCCCCGTAGGAACCATATGGGGCAGGGCGTTAGGGTCCTGGGGCTGAGAACATAACTTTGGCCAACGTGGGGTTTGGTTTGGTTTTGCTTTCCATCAGACTGGTTTCTTGCCTCGTTTCCGTTCATACTGTTAGTGTCCTGGTGCCTTTGTGCAGGTTTTCCTGAGGATTTTTTTGGAGGAGGAGAACATGTGCAGAGGCACCAGACTGGGACTCTTATCTGAGCACCAGGCTGCTCCTTCCACTGTGCCCTATCTGCCCCAGCAACCAGCACTGCTAAATATCCCGCCAGAAGCTCCGAGCTGAAGGCTGAAATCCCGTGCTGGTGCGATGGAGATGCCACCCCAGGCGCTCGTCCTTGTGCTTTGCACCCTGTCCCTTGCGGGCAGTGACCTGATACCTTCCCAACCCGAGTCCCCAAGAGCCAGTGAGTCCCTTGGAGGCAGCTGGGTGACTTCCCGGAGCAGGGAAGGAGGGATCCCTGCCAAGCCCTGCCGCGTGTGCCAGCTGGACGCCGGCCAGCACAGCCAAGCGCAGATCCAGGGTTTTGATCCAGCCCCATCCCCTAATGTAGGTGCCGAGTGATGACGTTCCTGATAGAAATCACCCCGCAGAGCACACTTGAAATAATTTATCACCCAGGAAGAAAAATGTGTGCTAAGAATAGCTTTTAATTACATCAGGTCGGTAAATTATCCCGCAGATTCACGCTCAGGATGAGCCTCGGCTACAGGGGACGTGTTAACTGCAGCATGTCCACACCTAGGATCCTTTGCTTGTGAATCGTTCTCGGTGAGTTTAGGAAAAGATCTCTGTATTTAGCTCCTTCAATGGAAAAATAACAGGCGAGCACAGTGGTACTTGCATAGTCTTGCAGTGCGTTTCTGCCCTGCAGGATGCAGGCTCCCTGCCTGCTGCCCTTGTTCTGGGGCGGGCTGGCTCCACGCAGGTGGCATCTCCCTTGCCCCTCTGTTGGGGACATGAACTTCCTGCTCAGTTCCAGCGTGTGAAGCCTTCGCTTCACCCCTTGCCTCCCTTTACTACTGCCCCAGGCAGTCTGGCTTCTCTCTTTAGGCAACACTATATTTCTGTGCATCAGTAGAGATGAAACAGATTTCTGCACAGAATTTTCTTAAACATGATGCTGGAAATGTATCAAAGAGTGGGGGAAGTGTCCCAGCTAAGTAGCAAGTTATTTTCACCTTGATTTTTCAGGAAATACTTTTTTAAAAGGCTTTCAGGGCAAATGAAGGAAAATTTCAGTTGAGTATCCCAAGGAGCAGTTTTAGAAAGAAACTTCGGAGTTCAGAAACTCCAAGCGTGTGTTTATAGAACTAAAATCATTTCTCCTGCGGTCTTGCTGCAAGATAACTCTTGCATATTGTACCCTTGTTAAATCAACAGCTTGGGAAGTCTGGAGCCAGGTCTGGCTCCCGAAAAATGGAAACACTTTCAGCATCACTGTCTGGTGTCATTCCAAACTCCTGCTAATCTTCCCTTTGCAGCAGCGGCTGGATTAGCCTGTGCTCACGCAGTCCGGGCCGCAGGGAGCAGTTTTGAAGACGACTCGAGTTGCAGCGTGATACGGGCTTAGTGAAAGCAGAGAGGGCGCCTGCCCAGCTCACATTTTAGAATAATCCTTGTGTACATCAGTGCCGAGTGTCCTGGTTGTATCAGTAAGCTGCCCTTAATCAGATCAGTATCTTTGCAAGCACATCTGCATCTTCTGTTTCTTTTGTTCACGTTTCTGCGTTGCAGATTGTCCCTTGGCGCTTGGCTTTGATTTGCAGTTCTTCATTGATGCAGGTTGTTTTGCTGTTTGCATCTCGTGGCCTAAGCGAAGGCTCTCAATAACACCCCCAGCTCCGCAGAAGCAGCAAGGAGAGGGGTGGACCGAAGTTCCCCATTTAACTGCCCACCGTGTAGGCTGTGACTTAGGCTGCCGTTACTATTATGGATTAGACAAGGCCATCAAGCTGATCATATTAGCACAGCTAATAGCACAGGCTGCAGGACTTTCCCAAATTAATGTCTGTGCAGGAATACTTGCTTTCCTTGGCCACGTATCTGTTAGTTTCGTTCTGCTTGTTTTTGAAAATGATTAACCTGTAAGGAAGCGACCTTCGCTATCGCAGCGACTCGCTAGGCTGTCCCAACTGTGTTTGCTAATGTCTCCGTCTTGGATCCGAGCCCAGCTAATGACTGCCAGGAATTCTGCTGCTGCCCTTTGACCATCCCTTGCAGTGCTGTGACAGCGTCAGGGTTTCCCTTGGTAGGCCTGGAAGTGGCAGCTTGTTTAAACCAAAGTAAGTTATGAAAGAAAGACCTGGGTGTCACGGTGGACAACAAGTTGACCATGAGGCAGCAGTGTGCTCTTGTGGCCAAGAAGGCCAATGGGATCCTGGGGTGCGTTAAGAAGAGTCTCCAGCAGGTCGAGGGAGGTGATCCTGCCCCTCTACTCAGCCCTGGTGAGGCCACATCTGGAGTATTGTGTCCAGTTCTGGGCTCCACAGGACAAAAGGGATGTGGACCTGCTGGAGAGAGTCCAGCGTAGGGCTACAAGGATGATCAGGGGCCTGGAACATCTGCCCTGTGAGGAGAGGCTGAGGGAGCTGGGCCTGTTCAGCTGGAGAAGAGAAGGCTGAGAGGGGACCTGAGCAGTGTCTAGAAGTACCTCAAGGGAGGCAGTGAGGAGGATGGTGCTGGCCTCTTTTCGCTGGTGACCACCAACAGAACTAGAGGTAATGGCCACAAACTGAAACACCAAAAGTTCCACAGGAACTTAAGGAAAAATTTTTTGACAGTGAGGGTGCCAGAGCACTGGAACAACGGGCACCTCCTGCCAGGGGCTGTGCGCTGGCCCCAGGGTTCAGCAGAGCTGTGCCTTCTTCCTCGCTCTTGCCAAAAGGTGGCACAGTGTTTTGGCTAACAAACAAACGTGCTGTTTAGAAAACACCCGTCGCGTCACTGTTTGCAATTTTCGGTGCCTTTTGACTGCATAGTCTTGTAATTAGATGGTGTAAAATACTTAACATGTTACACAAATATGTCAAAACGTATTAACAGCACAAATGTTCTTTACTACTTTCCTAAATACATTTCACAATGTGTTGCACTAGAATCCACCTCTTGTCATTGTTTATAAAACTGCAAAGAAGTTAAGATCACCGGGAACGAGATGATTAGCATCAGCCTGTCTTTCTCTGCTAAGAATATGTTTTATCATGATAATGTACAGAGTGAAGCATACAAATCCTTTCTCATCTAAAATGAGAAGACAGCCTGGAAAAAAATCCAAAAAATCATGTTTTTCATCATCACTCAGATTAGCTTCTTGCTGCTGCTGAATTCCCATTCAGAGCAAGGGCTTCCCTGCAGGCTTGGGGTTACCCCCAGGCCTTGCAGGCCTATGCACTGGATGTGACCCAGGCCCAAGGGGAGTTGCATGAATTCCCATGTTATCGCCCCTGTGATCTAGAATCATTGCCATAGAGTCACTATGGTTGGAAAAGGCCTTCAAGATCACCGAGTCCAACTCATGTAGGCAGCCCTGGGGAGCAAACATCTCCAAGAGACGTTTCTGGTCCAGACCTGCGAGCTTTCCGCCTGCCTTCTTTCCCCGTGGAGAGTTGCATGCTGTTTGCAAACTGAAACGATGCCGGTGCCACATCCTACACACGCTTCCCCGCGCTGTGCAAGCCTCAGGATTACTTCCATACGCAGCATAAGCTCTGCCGTTTCAAAGATCTAATCTAATAATAGATTGGTCTACATTTGCGGTGCTGCCAGAAAAAGACATATGTTGTCAGGCAGTCGAAGTCAGCAGCGGTGCCGGAGTGGGAATGTGCTGAAACATGAGGACGGCAGAAATCCAGAAGAATCTATCTGAGGTTTGGCCATCGGGCAACTAAAAATATTTTCTTCCTACATATATGCTTTCCACTTGTGCTTGGAGAAATACCATTTAACTGATGTCTCAAACCTAGTAAAGGGCAATGCCCTTCCTTTATTGGCTCTACTGTGAGAACAGAAGATGCTCTTGGTATCCAGCTTTTCCAGCTCTGAGTTAAGGGGCAAGAGGAATAGTTGGAGCAACTTGAATGAAGATGTAGGTATAGGTTAGCTCAGGAGAGCAATACAGTTGGAGGCTGCTTCTGTCACTGGTGGCTCCAGACACACAATGCCCGAGCTGTGCTCCTGGTGGCAGCAGGTCTGTACACATCCATGCGCAGGCACAACTTTGGGATCTTGGGATTGAGTTCTGCTAGTATGAGATGGTAAGAAATTCTGTTCCATGCAGTGTTTTGTTGTATAAAGGTTTGCAATTCAAATTCTTCTTTACCCCTCCGAAAAATACATTGTGGGCTTGCACTGAGTGAATGTATTCCCCAAGAAACCTCGTTTTCTTCCGTGCTGGTGAAAAGACTTTGCATTTGAATTCAGGTATCTGTGTGCTGCTGGCCTTTCCCAGAACGGCCATGAGGAGAGGATTGGGCTTTGTGCTGGTACATGAAGATGTGAGGCTTTGGTGTGCCTTCTGAGCCAACAATTATGGGATTTCGTCAGCACACATCCCTTAAATATCATCATTTTTAGATGTGTGCTAAGAAAATGGCATCTGTCACGTTCATACCCTTTCTGCTGGGTCAATGTGTGCATGCAGATGTGCATTACAGCTGTGGAACAAAATTTCTCCATCAATGCCATCGCTGATCAAGAAAACTGCATTTTTAATGTTAATGTTTCCTCCTTTAAGGCCGCTGGTTTCTCTCCAGTCAGCATGTGTGACTAGGAGAGTCAGTGATAGGGAAGAATTTGAATTCAGTGACTTCTCCGAGGAATTCATCACTGAATAATAAAAGAAATACCCGTATCTCCTGGGATCCACCTGGAGTATCATCCCTCCTTCTGCAGCACAGCTCTCCTGCTTGGGTCACCGGTCTCACAGGGCCCATTCCTGTGCAGGTCAGACGTGAGAATGAAAAATTCAGGCTGCTGCTGTTTTCTGCTTCTCTTGGCACTGTTCCTGAGGAGAGCTGAGTTAGTAAATGTGGCTGTCACAGTAGCTATTACCAATGACATAAAATAATTAAGTTGTGGTTTCTGCTGTGGTGGGGCCACTTCTGTGTTTCGTGGTGATACATCTGTGCTAGGAGGGAGAGTGTCACGCTCGATTGGCATGACAGAGGCTTCCAGGGAAGGAGGACAAGTCGCTTACGACAGGTTGTCTGATCCCCTCAGCTGCACGGTAGCAGGCTTAGAGCTACATGTTATTTCTTCTCGTTTTTCTCGTTATTTCTTCATGTGGCGAGGTGGTGGGGAGGGCAGCAGCTGTCTCATTTTTCTCTTCATTGTTTTCGGAGGGCTGATCTTCATCCTTTCCAACAGAAATCTTGGATGCAGACCTTCTGCAGCGCTCCGAAGTAGAGGCTTTCCTTGTTTGTGTGTGTGCAGTGGTAGCAGAGGTGTAGTGGGGTGGCGGGGGGGACCGGGATGCTCCCCTCCAGCGGACAAGATGATCCGGAGCAGGGGGAATGGATACCAGGATTTCAGATGGGAGATGGCACCCATGACACCTTGTCAGGGCACAAAGCAGGGGCAAAGAGGAGAGACGGGTGGTTGCAGATGAAGCACTGGAGGGTGCTCACCCTCTGTGGAGGGTGCTGCTGTCTGCAAGCCAGGTCCTCGGCTCTGCACATCTCGCCATAGGGCATGTGGTAACTAATAGAGTGGCTAATAACCAAGTAATAAACATAATTTCATAATAAAACTATAATAAAATAATAAATAAATGATAAAAATAAGTATAAAATAATAAAAGTAAGTATAAAATAATAAAAATAAAGTAATAAAATGAAGTAACAAAAGGTGTTTTACCAGATCTGTTCGTCCCTCAGGCTCCTCCTGCGCTTGGCCGGGGTGGGTGCAGGTCTCCGTCCCGAGCGCCGGGGCGGCCTCCCCTCAGCCCGGCTCCTAACCCTGCTCTCCTGCTCTTTGCCTCTGCCAGGTGCAAGTTCTTCAGCCTCACGGAAACCCCGGAGGACTACACCATCATCGTGGATGAAGAGGGCTTCCTGGGTAAGTGGCGGCATGGGCCACATCGCTGCGCATCCGCGGGTGCAAGAGGAGGGAAATGTGTCAATTCCCGCCAAGATCATAAACCCGAGTGTTTGTAAAGCAGGTCTCTGTAAGTACTAGTGGCACAGTTGTGAGAGGTGCTTTGATCACTTAAGCGCGCTGTCTCGGTGCCGTGCGAGGCGTTTCCTGTGCAGAACGGAGGGAGGCTGGTTCTGGCACAAGGGCGTACGGGAGTTTTAACAAGCAGCTCGAGCACGTTTGGGAAAGCAAAGCCGCTTGTGCGTTGTGGGCTGTGTTTGTGCATCGCTGCTGGGCTCCATCCTCAGGCCTCCGCAGCAGCCGCGTCTCCTTCCTCCGCCCCAGGGTCTCGCCAACCTCCCCCTTTAAAACTAACCCTTAAAGATGAGTAATTTGCATCATCCTCACCCTGACAAAATGCAGTGGGGTTGCAGAGCAGCCCCTTTGTCACTGGAATCCCACGCTGTGTCGCACATGGTGACTCTACATCTCTGCCCATGGTGGAGTCGTGGGGGTGCCAAGGAAGGTCCCTGACATGGGGTTGGGAGCTAGAGATGCTCGGCGTTGAGTGAGTGAGAACAGCCTGGCTTTGGCAATGGAAATAGCTGGTAATAACATTTATCATGCGGGTGGCTGGGTTTGCAGCGGTGGTGGAATGAGGAAGTGTTGGGCAGCTCGCATGATTTCACTCTTGCTGCTGCTCTTTGCAGTCAGTTTCTGAAGTCTGCAAAAATATACCAATTTGGAGGAAATTCATTAAAGTTGGAAATAGATGGATTTAATTCATGACTTAGAATTAGCTGTCGAGTGGCTACTGGTGACGTTGTAACACTCAATAGTTTTGTAATATCAAAACCCTAAGGAGAAAATTGGAAAGTGTGACATGTTTATTTAGTACACAGTGAAAGTTTTATATCCAGTTGCTTTGCTGAATTATTTCCCTCTAGGTTTGAGAAGTGCTCGTAACAGAAAAAATCATCACATTTTAGAAATCTATAATGTGAGCATAAATATTTTCCTGGGTCGAGACTAGGCAAATGGGTCTTTAAGATGCTGCTGTTTGCAGTTTGGGAGCTGGTGGTGATTGGAACTGCGAGTCACGTGTCCTGGTGTTGTTTCCAGAAGAGCTGGAGTGACCTTTATGTTCCTGCTTCCCAAGCGTGTTCCTGTGTTGCACGTGTTCCCGTGGCGCGTGCATGGAAATGTGGAGATGTCGCTGCTACCGGCGGTAGCATCAGCGTCTCTCCTACAAGCAGTTGGTTTGGATTTGGCTTCCAGGTAGGAGCAGGGAACCAAGCCTGTTCCAAAGGGCTTGGTCTAACACATGGAGGGCTGGATACAAGCGTGTCCCCGTCAATTAATAAATGGGGACGCCCGGCGCCGCAGCCTTTCTCCCCCGAAAATATCTGCAGTGCAAAACCGTAACCTCCCTAGCATTTGTGGACCAACTGCAGCCTAAATCTCTGCTTAAATAGCAAGAACCTCGCCTGTTCCCAGGGCTCACTCTTGGGCCTAGCCTCTGAATGAGAAAGAATTTTACTCAGCAAACAATGAGCAAAAAGCTCTTTGCCTGGCTGATATTGAGATGCATGAGGAGGAGTTTGGTTATGGGTCCTCCCGTGTGAAGTGTCTCAGGTATCGGGGTGCTCCAACAGCTGTGTAAAATCCTGACGTTTATCCCTGCCATGCAGTCAGCACGTGCCAGGAGAGCTGAGTGTCTGCTGCTCCCAGAAATACAGGACATTTTCTGTTTGGTTGGTTTGGTTTGGTTTTTTACCTTTCTTGGCAAAAACTGCGCAAAGTTTGGGCCATTTGAAGGGCAGCAGGGCCAGTATCCCTGTGTCAGCTGCACCAACCTGCACCAGCTTGGGTGTTTGGTTTATTTTACTTCTCTTTTTCATATTTTTCTCAAAACGTGTAAAAACGTCCTCAGATTCAGAACCACCAAACACTTTAGTGCCGCATTGAGTCGCTTTTTCAACAAGGTCAGGATGTCAGATCCCATATATAAAACAAACGAGAATTCAAGCTTGCCAATAAGCACAAGCCCTGAGCCCAACTACCTGGGAGCAGGCTCCAACGACCGTTTAAAATGTGAAGGGAAATAAGCTAACAGATGCATCTGCTTTTAGAAGCATTTCTGCTATGAAATCTTTCTCCTTTACGTTTTTATTGTGAGGAGGCCTTTGTACATCGAGGTGCTTGATTTGCTGCCTAACATTTGCAGCGGTAAATTCCTGGGCAAAGCCAGACGTTGCTAGGGAGAAGATGTTTTTGCTGTTAAACACGTGCACAATCTCTCCCTTTTTTGGATCTCTGTATTGGCCAGGAAAGACTGTCTGTGGTTTTCAGGTTTTTTTTTCCAAGTAATTTGGTCCCAATGACCTAAATGCAAATTTAAAATGTGGGGAATTGAGAAGTGAGTGATTCGGAATAGGTGTTTTGTTGGAAAGGTCTTTGCCACAACACATGGATACTTACATTGATTTAGATGCATGTCGAAGGCCTGCTACATACACGTGATTTCCATCCTCTCCCAAGAGGCAATGTAGTTCGGTGCTTTTGAGGGAAGGGGGAAGGATGGGAAATAGGGAATATTCCTAGGTCTGGTTTGTGTCACCTAGCGAAGGGAGCTCTTGAGCTTCTACTCAGAGCTTGCGTGTCTGTGGATTTGCTAATCTTGATAGTCCTTGATACCATTCCTTACGTTATTACCTGCCACTTGATGTCTTTTAAAGACCTATTTAAAGAAATACTGCATAAATAACACCTATTTTCCGCTGTTTCTGCCAGCAGATGGGCGTGTGTAGCAATCTATTTTTGTGTCTCTGCCCGTGGTGAGAGAGCCCAGACATCTCTTCCTGAACCACTTGCCTGGCCAGGACTTCTTCCTTTAAACTGATTGCATCTTGGCTGTTTCCTGGCCCTTTTCAAAGCTGGAGGTAGATGAGATCCAGGCAGAACTTAAGGGCAAGGTGGTTTTTCTAGTGGTTTGGCACTAACCACAACCTGCCAGCTTGGTGGAGATGAGCCAGGCTAGCAGAACGAGTAGTTGTGGGGCTGTAATTGGTATTTTTCTCTGATTTTTAAGGGAATTTGGCACTGGGCACGCTGTGCAGGATGAGGAAGAGCTGTTTCCCCCCTTCACAGCTGAGGAACTGAACCTAAGGGAGAGTTGAGGGACTTGCTCAAGAGGGACCAGCTCTACAGCGGAGACACAGACCAGACCCTCTTCCCAAGGCTGAAGGCCCTCAACCCTCATATCCCAAACTTGGCTGGTTGTGACCCTTCAGGTTTTAAGTCCTACTTCTCTCAGCTTCGTGACCTGGCTGCTCATGTCAGTGACTGGGTTTCCAGCCACCTTGCCATCCTCTCTGTAAAGGCTGTGGCCCTGGTCTAGAGAAGGTGAGTCTGCAATAACCTTCCACAAAGCAATGCCAATTTTGGCAAGCAGAAACGCTTCTTTACTGATCAGCCCTTGCAGGGTGCAGGCATGTGGCAGTCCCCAGAGTTGGGATCTGAGCAGGTTTGCCAGATTTGTTGGGTTTTTGTAAAGCATCCTGATTTTATGAAGACTCCACGGTTCGTGTGGCAATCCTGCTGCAATGTATCTAGATTTTTGGCTTTCTCTGGAGTCAGTTTTAATTGGTGAAGTTGTGAGGAATCAGAACCGTGAGGATGAAGTTTCTGTGTCTGCTCCAGGCTTATTTGTTCAACCTTAGACTAGTCCCTTGTTGTGGCTCAGTTTCCTCATCTGAAAAATAGGGATAATCCTATTAAATCACCTCATAACAGGCATTATAAAGATTAATTAGTGAACATGTGGAAATGTCTTGATAATGTAACAGGCAAGAGCCATGATAAATTGTAATTGAGGTAGCTTCTGTCCCAAAGGATTCCCAAGGCCTCTTATAATGGCTACATTTCCAGACCTATAGAATAAATCATCGCTGCAGTGGAGCAGACTAGAGATTATCGTGAAAAAAATAATACTGTTTTATAGAAAAAGAGTTGCATAATCTTTTACAGTCTCATATCTTCGTATTTAATCTTGCATAGGATTAAGTCATGCAGCCTCAAGGTTACAGTTGCACAAACTGTTAAGAATTTGGCAGCTTCATCTTCAAGTCCTGTTTGGAATGTGGTTATTTGCACTGCTCTTTCCATCCAGTGGAATATTGTCTGAAACACAGCTTTTGTTTTTTTAAGGGATTGTGTACTTTTTCATTTGAAAGTAGAAAAAGTGAGTCAAAGCACGTCCATTTCCTTATTTTATCTCCTATCTCCATGCCCTTAGTTTTTTGCTTCAACATGTTTGGCATTTCTCCTTGCCAGTTGAGGCGTCCGTGTCCTCTCCCAGTGCTCGTCCAGGCCGGGTCCTCCCCACCCTGGGCATGCGGATCCCGCCAGTGAAGCCTTTGCCAAGATGTGTCAAAACACCAGGAAAACTCTGTCAGGAAGCGGAAAACCCAGTGATTTCTGCACTTGGTGCATCCTGATTGCTGGAGACAAAATCCCGGGTTGTTCCAGAGCCTGTTGGGCTGTGGGCAGCGGGTTGGGAGGAGCCGGCACCCGTCGTCGCACTGTTGTCAGTGCCATCATCGGGATAGGGATGCATCCGATGGCATCTCCCGCTGGGCTCATCCCAGCAAAGGCCAGTCCAGGCTCCTTCCATGTCTCTTAGGTGCCAGCTCCAGCTCGCGCAGGTCGCGTCTGAGTTTGATTTTCCAGGTTAATGGCGCGTTATCCCATGAGGAGGAAGGAAGAGAGCTGCCTGACCTCCAGCTGTGGCCTCACGTGCGGTTCCCTCGCAAACCCTTCCCCAGCGCGGGTGAACGTAGCCATTATTTTTGGAGTTTACCTTAGTACTCGGTGTTTTTAGCCAAACATAATAAGGCTCTGTTTCTTCAGAGCGCGTTCATGCTTCCTGTCACACGATAGTCCCCTGAGGTAAGGCGTAATTTCTTCCCCCTGCACAGGAGGAAACTGATACATGGAGACCAAGCGGCATGTTTAAAGCTGCACACACGTTTTTGGTGGTATTCTGCACTTTTTGCCTTACCCATAGGTCCAGATTTCCATGCACTTCAGAGTGAGATGTTACTTACAGATGTATTCTCAAGAGATGAGCGTCTCCTCTAAAATACAAACATAGGGTTTTTTAGCAATCTTGCCTGGTAGCTGGCCACACGCAGGCGAGAAATGTGTTTTCATGTCACAACAGGTTGTGCATCATGCTGTGACGTTTTCTGTGCAGTGCCATTTCTTGGTAAATCAGGGTCTGGTCTGGCACTTACCCTAAGTGTTGTGTGTTGCAGGAAGCTACGAAAGGAGGCCACTCTAAACTCACTTTCCAAAGGGACACATTCCTGTGCACTTGACATGCTTGCGCCGGTCCCCTTGGAAATGCACTCCTCTCATTTTGTTTAATTTTTAAAAAGTCACCAGAAAGGCATAACCATCTTCATTTCTACGTTGCCATCAAAGTTTAACGGTACAGGGCTTGCAGGGTGAGCAGCAGGCTGAAAGTGAGATCAAAGCTGGGGACTTCTCTTAGTCCTTGGCGGCTCTCCTTGTGGGCACTTGTACCAGGTCCTTTGCTTGGGAGCCCCCGGTAGCTCAGGGGGTGCCAAGGCAAGGCCTGTGCTTATCGTGTGGATTCACGAGCTCCTGGGCTTTTATGGAGCAGCACGGGAGCTGCGCTGGGACAGCAGCACGTTGTCCTGTGGCCCCGTAGAAGAGGGGAGCCCCTTACGCTGCAGCCCCTCGCCGGGCACGGAGCCGCTCGAAGAGCCACGGGGCTGCTCGTCCGAGTTGGGATTTCAGGATCAGGCCCTGTGTTTGCACAGCTTCCCTCCATTCCAAGTTACCCTGGAGTTATTTAATTTCCTGACAGCTGCGAAAACAGCGTTTGCAGATAACAATGGCCTCTAATTAGGCAGCAGGCCTGAAAACAGCCCAAGGTTGTGTTGGACTGCGGTGCTAACACCTTGCACGCAGCTAATGCATGAACGAGGCCATGGGGCAGGCTGGATTCCCAGCCCCGTTTGGCAGAGATGGGTCAGTCTTGTGATACGCTGTGCATAAAGCCACTTCAGGACTGTGGTATCTATAAGGCTGCCTTTCAGCTGCAGCTGCCTTCCAGGAATATGTTTTTTTGCAGCCGAGGCTGCCAAGCATTTTGGAGACAAGCAGGCAACAAGACCTCGTAGGAGATGGACGTGTGTTTGGGGTAGAGGGGCTCTGCGGGGTTGTCCGTGTGCTGGCCCTGCGGCGGGTGCACGCGCTGCACAGCGGGTGACAAAACCACAGGTCACCCCTTCTTCTAAATCATTTATTCAATTCATAAAGGGTTTTTAGCATGAGGGGATGTTAATGAGGTCCAGGCTAAATCACGATTCCAGGTATGCTGGATGCCTCGATGGAAGTCTTGACCCCTGAATTAGAGCCTTGCTAATTGGTGGTTGGAGCTTGCAGACGGCGCAGTCTGTCTGCATCCTGTAGCGTGATGCAGAGGGCTCCTTTGAGGAGGACGTTTGGTATGGATGCTGCACACTCGTTTGCTTTTAGGTGACTGCTGTCCTGCTCAAGTACAGGGACGCGATGGAAGAGATATTGCTGCATCAATTACATCGTATAGTAACAGTGAAAACAACTTGTCTGCATTAATCTGGACCCGTGGAGATGCTAATCTGTCTGCGAAAATCGGGGATGTCAGCTCAGATTGCCTTGCAGCTCAGTGAGCGATGCCCCTGGGAAGCCCTTTGCGTCAGGCCTGCAAGGACAGGAGACAAGCGAGAAGGTTCATTTTGTTCCTCCCCCTGCATAGACACCCGCCAACCAGCAACCCAGGGCTTCCTAAAGCACAGGCTGAATCCACGGTACCGTATTTGATAGCTGTGAATGTACCAACCCCTGTTGAATTTGTCTAAACCCCTTTTGAAGCTGCTTCGTGCTTTCAATCTCTGGGACGTTTGGGGCAGCACCTTCAGTGGTGCCTGTTTGCAGGTCCCTTCCTTGGTCTTTTCTCTCAAGGAACCTCGTGTGAGCAAAGGCGTTTGGTTGGCAGTAACCAGCTTCCTTCATAGTTGCATGTAAACCAAACTCCTTTACCTTCTCTTCCATAATCCCTCTCCTAGCTCTTTGCATGTTATCTGGGCATGTCCCCAGTTGGGCATCTCACGGGTTCTGTTCATTCTATTTTGGGTTTATTCACTGGGATTTCCCTCACCATGACCCACTGAAATATTTTCATCCTTATTCTGCAAGACTTACTCATCCCTCTCCAGTTCCAGTTTCCCTTCTTCCACATTTACTGAATTTCTGAAGTTGGAACGAACTGTTTCTACGCGCTCCTGGGCTGCATTTCTTTGAAGTTGCTCTTGGAGTATGTGAAATCCGGGAGTTTTGCACATGGAGCCGCTTCTCCAAGGGCCGGGGGTGTCGGGAGCTCCGGCCACGTGGCTGGCAGCCCTGGAGGGGTCCCCGACACCTCCGTTTCTTTATCCTCAGGTCTTGTACAATGCTGGGCGTTGTAAGTGCTAAATAAATGGTAATCTCAGGAGTCCTGCTGAAATAACTGTGTCTCCAAGGTGTTTATTTCACAGTTGTTTTTTCCTTCTGCTTCTCCAGATTTGAGTTAGATGTTTATTTACTGAAACACTTGGAGCTGAACTTGTGTAATTAAGAGTTGCTGTTTTTAATATATAGATACATACCTTTGTGAACATGCATATGTTTTGTGTGTGTATATATATGCATACATATATATATGCATTCTATATGTATTCAGAGATACAGGAGGGGATTAAGCAAAAGCATTTTTCAGCTGTTCTTTTTCAGAAATCTGTCCTAAAACTCTGGCTTAAGGCTGCAAAGTCTTAAGCAGAATATTGTTTTTTCAAGCTTTAATGCATGCAGTGAGAGCATCTGGCTGGAGTCAGTGGTCCAGGATCAAGCCTAGGTTTTCCCTAGCTGGTGAAGGAGATGGGCAGCTCCACGTGGATTCCCAGCATCCCAAAGAGGTTCCGCAGAGGACGGGATCGCCGGGAGCTGCCTGCAGGGTCATGCTGCGGTGCAGCTGAAGCCCATGGTGATGCCAGGTTTGAGGTTTGGCAGATTAGTTTAAAAAAGGGAAAGAAAAAAGCAAAGGGGTGACCGTGGATAACCCCACAAGGGCTCTCTAGGGGGCTGCCAGTTACGGATGAGGGTCGGGGGCTGCGCTGGTCAGGATGCGGTCCAGGTCCTGGTCCAGGGCTGCTTTGGCATCACAACCAGCAAGCAGAAAACAAAGCAGCCTCTGGCATCAGCTCGTTGCTGTCTGCAGCAGCCCAGCTCCCACAGACATCTGCAGCGTGTCCTCACGCTCCGAACCGGAGATCCTTCTCTCTCCAGACAAATTCATCTTTAGCATTTATATAAATAGCTTGGTGAGCTAGGTGGGTGTTTCGATGTGCCCCCCTCCAGCTCAAATGCACCAAAGGCATTTGTGTGCACTAGGATTGGGACAGTCCACGCCAGCTTCTCCCATCCAGTTGGATGAAGGGAAACCACAAAGAGCAGCCAGTTGGCTTTCAACAGACCAAGCAGCATCTCGTAAACACGGAGTTCAAAGGAGCTTCGAGTGCAGCAGCCCCAAAGGAAAACTGGTGGCACGAGGCGGCCTGCAGCAGCAGCCATCGCTGGGCAGCGCCGGCGGCGCCTTCCGCGCGTTGGCACCTGCTCCATTTGAAGCATTTATGTTCTGCCACCTCGCGCTGGAGCCAAATACGGCCCAAATCCCTGCACGGCTCCGTGAAAGCTGCGGATGGCTTTAAAGGGCATAAAGGACTTCGGAGGAAGAGAAGGCAGCTGGAGGGAGCCTGGCTCTCCGCAGGGCACATGAATGTCCCACGCACGATGAGGACCATGTGCTGTGCTCACATCAAGCCCCGTTTTGTGGACCAGCCCTCTCGGGGGCAAGAAGGAGTTTGACTAAAGCACCCTGAACAATGTTGTATTTCCAAGGTGAGACAGAACTAGAGGTAATGGCCACAAACTGAAGCACCAAAAGTTCCACATAAACTTAAGGAAAATTTTTTTAACAGTGAGGGTGCCAGAGCACTGGAACAGGCTGCCCAGAGAGGTTGTGGAGTCTCCTTCTCTGGAGATCTTCAAACCCGCTTGGACGCAGTCCTGTGCCACGTGCTCTAGGTGACCCTGCGTGTGCAGGGGGGTTGGACTAGATGATCTCTAGAGGTCCCTTCCAACCTTGAGCATTCTGCGATTCTACAATTCTATGATAAGGCAGACAGGCTTAATATGAAGAATTTCCTGTTGGGAAATTTGTCAGCTTAATGGACTCGCTCTTAACGAGCAGATCAGGTCCCTGTTGCTGGATAGCAGCAAGATGTGCTGTTTCTGTTCTATAATTTTTGGTGAGTAGATGTGCCATAATCTTCCTTCTCTGCCAGCTCCTTTCTGAAGTTATTAAATAGCTCAGAGAGGAGAGAAATGTGGGATTAGATAGTAAAACCAAGCTGGCCTCTTCCCATGGAGGCAAGGGGAACAAGGCAGCTCGTTGTCAACGCAGATCCGATAGGACCTGGTCTCCCTGGGGTTGGCGGGATGAGCAGCAGGATAAGAGCTGGCTTCGCTGGGTGAGGAGAAGGCCCTTGCGCTCAGAAACGCCAGGGAGAAACTGTGTGGAAAACTCCTTCAACTACTGGTCTGAAAAATATTCCACAAAGGCTATTTTCTGCCCTTGCTTCTAATTACATCTTAAACATTAATAGCTGGAGCAACCGGAGCACCGCGCTCGCTGGTGTCGCAGCTCACTTGTAGCGATTTGTTCTGTGAGATAATGAACGGGGTCAGCAAAAGCTGGAAACTTCTTGTATGTTGGGGCTGACGCTGCTGCCTCGCAGTGATTTTGACCAGTGATTCCCATAGAAAAGCCTTAACCCCTTCCCTGCTTTCAGGAACCCGGGACGGGAGCCTTCCTGCAAGGCCACCTGACTTTTTCAATTGCTTTTTGATACAGCAAAGTGTATTTGAGCCAGTCTTGGGAGCAGGTGGGGGGGATTTACTACCAAATACTGATGCTGTTGCCTTTGGTGAGCTCCAGCCCCTTCGTGCTTTGACACAGGAGGTGTATTTGGACCAGGAGGAACCTTCACCCTCCTCCTCGTTGGAGCCAGTCAGCCCAGGTATGGCGTTTCTGCACGCTAGAAAGAGAAGAGGCTGGTGGGTGTCAGGATCTGGGGGCTGAGCGGAACCGTGTGCCCCCTCCAGCGTGCAGCCCTCACACTCACACCACGGGCGAGCGCACGATGTTGGTGTATGTGGTGTCTGGGTGTCTGTCACACGCACCAGCAAGGACGTGTTTGTCACACACTCTGGACAGCACAAAAGCCGGACGACTCTTCCCGTTGTTCCCTCCGCTAGCTCATGTGGTGACGGGTCTCAGCCATTGAGCCCCAGGGCAGAACCACGTGCAGGCCACGATGGTGCTTTGGTGGAAATGCATTTTTTTCCACAATGTGCTACACCAAGATGGTAATTGTAGTCCTGAGCATAAGTCAGCTCTGTGGTTTCCCACTTTCACTTGATATTGCAGCACTTTCAGCGTTTTTGTGTGCAGGATTGGTCCCTGTGTTAGAATGGGTTGATTGAAACAGCCTGAAAAGCTGCAGGCCCTAGGATGGTGGCTTGGAAGGAGCCTTCTACAAGGACCCCCTCTTTCCAGCTCTAGGTGCTAACAGGGTCCTTAAACTCCACCAAAGTGAGCAGGATATGGACAGGTGGTGATGGGTTTATGGTTGGACTTGATGATCTTGAGGGTCTTTTCCAACCATAATGATTCTATGATTCTTTGTGTCTTCGTCCTTTGCTGATTTTCAGCGTGGACACATTTGCAGGATGAGCTGTCCCACCATGGGTCCACCTGAGCATCACTGAATGTGTCACTTCCCCAGCATAGGTGAGTCCCTCCAAAGTCCAGGCCACCACTGCACACCTGACCCTGTGGAGATGCTCCTGACCCTGTGGAGATGCTCTGCAGATCATGACTTGCTGTACTGAGAAGAGGGATCATCCTTTTCATTAAGGGCCCATTTATAAATAAATATAGATTTAAAAATAAGGCAAGTTATAAAGGTTAATAAATGATATATTGTTCATCAGTGATTAGAGTCCAGCAGGTCAAGAGGTTGCTTTTCCCTGTCCAAAGTGCATACTGCCCACCACAGTAATGGATTTACAGTGTCCACTAGATGTGCAGGAGCCATTTAAAGGAGCTTGGCAAAGGCCACCCTAAAAACGGGTGAAAACAGCTGAAGAGGATGGTCTCCACTGTGTGAAGCAGCAGGATTAGGTAGAACATAGGTCTTTTGCCCCCTTGAAGTGTCTGGTGCTTTGGCAGAGGTTCTGTGAGCGCCGTTTGCTGTCGTGCAGACCAAGCTGCAGATCTTTTAACGGGCACCACTTTGTGCTGCTCCGTCTTTTGTCCTCTTTTTTTTAAACCTTTGCTTTTCTGCTGTCCTGCAGCAAAGCAGATGCCTCTCCCTGCATCTCAGGAGAGAGTAAGCACTTCTATAGGGGAAGTCCTTTTATTTGTTTTTCTTTTTTAATAAGTTACTATCTGAAATATGAGGACAGCGCAACTTTTTGCTCATCTTGGAAACCTGAGAGCTTGATTTGCTGCTCCATGTGTCGCCAGGGTGACCCCTGTCTCCATAAGCTCGGGGTTTTGGAGGGATTTTGCTCGGAGCTGGTTGGCAGCTTCCTCACCAGGGCGTTTAATGGACGGGCTGTTAATGAGCGGGAAGCGCACGGCGGGATCCGGCAACTGCCATCGGCTGCTGGGAAACACTGCCTGGCAGACGGGCAATGTTCAGCAGGAAAACTTACTGGTTTTCCTTGTTTTGACGCTTGATTCTGTAATATTCCCAGGCCCGGGTGACCCGGGTAGCTCCTGGGGCTGCTTTTCCAGCAGGTCAAGAGGTTGCTTTTCCCTGTCTAAAGTGTCATATTGCTCTTTAGGGTGGCGTGACGCGGAGCTTGTGCTGTGCCGCCAGCCTGGTGCTGATTTTCCTGCTGTTTGATTTTCCTTTTGGTGGCAGAGCATTTGCTTCCGCAGCATCTCAGTACAGCGGTAGGAACTGGCAAAGGACGGATTTCTTGCCTTTGAAAACTTCCCTCTTTTTCCAGGCAGCACCTAGTCAGGGAGCAGAAGGCTCTGCTGCTCTGCCAGGATGGTGGCTCGGGGGAAAAGATAAAAAGAATCTTCCCTTAGCAAATATATATATATTTTTAAGGGCCACTGATTGGATCTGATCTTGCCGGCAGGCAGAGAATAGCTCCTTTGGTTTGAGCTCGTCATCTTTTACACAGTGCTCCCCCTCCACCCGCACTCTATTTTTGTCTTCTGAGCTATCAACAGCAAGAGATAAAAAAAAACCCTCCGGTATTGAGAAATTTGGTGTCTGTACAAAATCACAGTCTGTCCCTTTAAACCACAGATAAGCCTTAGTGGAATTTCTATTCTGGGAATAGTTAATTCTGTTTGAGGTTGGGCAAGAGAGGAGCGCTCGCAGGCTTAGTAACAACATTTTCACTCCGTTTGATATATATCTTTTTCTCCCAAGGATTTGCCTCCCACGTTTGATGGATAGCACAATTATTGATGAATCTCCCCACTAAGGAGATGATAGAAAAAGGAAAAAAAGAGAGAAGAAAAGATAGCAAAAATAAATAAATGAAGCCCAAAAGAGAGTATTTGTAGCTGTAGTGCTGTTATATAATAGCTATTATGTAATGCCTGTTGCTGCCAACTAAAAATATACTGGAAGATAACTTCCAATTCATTGAAGCGTTTAACCAGTGTCGTCCCACGGTTTCTGTGTGTGGATGCAAACTCGTCTGCAGGCGTTGCAGCCTCGGCCCCTCTCCCTCAGGTGGTCCCATGAAACCAGGAGATGCAGTTTTCCAGAGGAGGATTTCAGAGGTGCCATTTCGAGCGTC
The DNA here is from genome assembly GCF_059628265.1 of Tinamus guttatus. Lineage (NCBI taxonomy): Eukaryota > Metazoa > Chordata > Aves > Tinamiformes > Tinamidae > Tinamus > Tinamus guttatus. The sequence goes on from NW_028288890.1 coordinate 2,637,374, forward strand.
TTGAGCCCACATGCAACTCACCAACCCCTCCGGAAAGGCTCGTTCAGCCTCCAGCAGGATCAGGGAATGGCTTCATTTCCAGGAGGGCAGAGGTTCGCTCTCACGTCAGGGCTTCCAGAGCCTCCGTTTCGCACAGATTTGCCCACAAAGCCTCTCAGTTGCAACCGGGGAAGCGCTGCGTTCTGCGCCGCGCGTTCTGCTCTCAAAGGTGCAGGAGAAGCCATTAGTTCCCATAGTAATTATTGCTGCTGCTATTGCTTTATTACAGCAATATAATGAAGTATGAGCGGAGATAACTCCTGGTTAAACTCAATTTTCTCAGCAGGAACAGAAACATTGACAAACTAATGAAGGGAACCGGCGGTGCTCTGCACTCGAGCTGGCTGCCAGCCGCAGGGGCAAGTGCAATTACGTTGTCTCCAGTTCTAGGGAAGGGTTAATCCGGATTAGCAAAGCGGAGCTACGTTTTTGCCAAACGCATACTTTGCTCCTGGATGGTTGGAGCGGGCTCTCTCCTGGGAGACGCATGCAGAGGAAGAAGTCGTAAACTGGAGGTCCAGGTCCCCACCACATCTGGTCCAAACCATTAACCCTGCCTGGGTGTCCATTCTTGTCTCCAGCAGGTAGAGAGATGTGAAAGACACTTCAAAACCACAAGAAATTGGGCAAGCCAGGATTGTTTCACACTATGGTATAAAGGTTTAGAAGTCCACAGCGTCAGGCCGGCGTAATTTGCTTTCAGTGGGTTAAGATGTGGTCTGTGGTGCCTCTTACTGCTTTGTGTGTATAGATGGAGGGGGCCTGCAAAGAACCTGCAGCTGATGTGGCTCAGAGGCCGCTGGCCACTTCCCCATGCCCTCCTGTGCAAAACGTGGGTGGCAGGAGCTTGAGAAAGAGAAATGCCAAAGCCAGAGGGAAGAAGAGCCATCCGCAGCATCCTTGGGTGGAATTTTTATTTACAACAGCGTTTCATCTGGCCAGCTCTTGGATGGGAAATTAGCTGGGTTTGCTATTACGGCTGGGTTTAAATTGCATTGTTTTTCTTCTCATCTCTCCAGCCTGCTTCTTGCATGAGAAAAATCACTTAGTTTTGCAACCAGGAGATGCCCCGGCGTTTCCTCCTGCAGCGACCGCCCCATTGGCGGCTCGGCCCGGCCGACGTGTCCAGCCCCGCAGTGACCCACATAGCTGCAGGCGTTCAGAGGAGTTGTGCACATGAGGCTTTTAGGATTAGTCATGTAGATCTGCAGCATCACTGGTGGGTTGCCAAGGCCCCGATTTGTCGCCATGGCGACACGCACGGGGTTCCTGGGAAGAACAAACTGCCCCAAAGTTTATTGAACAGCCCATGGCAGCGCCGGGCGGCGCGGACACGGCCTCCAGGCCTGGGAGCTGCCTCCGCTTGGGCCTTCGGGGAGGGAAGGCGCTATTTTCTTCCCGAGGAAGAGCAACAGGATGTTTATCCCTTGCCCTTTCTTTGGTCGGATGTCTGGAGCAGTAAAACCCCGTGGTGTTGTGAGACCAGTGGGCATGAGCTGTGGGTCCCCCAAGTCCTTTCCGGCTGGTGGTTTGGCTTTTGTTGTTCCCGAAGAGCAGGATGCTGTGGTTGGTCTCCAGGAAGAAACACACCACAAATCTCCACTGTCACCTCGTTGGGTGTGGGTCTGCCTAGTGCGGGGAGAACTGCCTGGTCCTTCTGCCCATCTTCTAGTCCTTTTCCAGACATGGGAGAATAAGGCTTTAGGAACAGGAGTTCTAGAAACCCCATGGTGCCATTCCTGTAGGATTTGTTCTGCTCTGTCGTTGAGAATCCACCCCCATGGACCTTTTTCATTTTCTGTCCCTTCAGATGTCTTCTCCTAGGACATCTAACATACATACACATGAGTTTGCTTGGGAGCTCATGAAGAGAACCTGTGACTTTGGTACCTGGCACCTTTTCCCCATGCTTCTGAGGAGGGTGTTTCTGAAAGAGGCTCTTCCCATTTGAAACACGGCAAAGGTGCCCGCAGCTCATTCCTGTCAAGGGCTCCGTGCCTGGGACTTGCTTTTCCTTGGTCCTTCTCCCACCTTCCAGCAACAACGCCCAAATGCTCCAGTGTGGATCATGCATCACAACTTCATCACTGGAACAGAGCAGCACCCTGGGCTCCAGAAGCAGCTGCTGATTCCAGCGCACGTGTGGCCTAAAGGCAAATGCCCTGTTCCCATCAGAGCTGGGGTGATCTGGAGGGACGAGGGTGGCCGCAGCCCAGGAGGTGGCACACGCGTGTGCAATGCCGCAGAGCGCCGCTGCACACACGTGCTGTGTGTTTATGTGCTTGCAGGCTGCCACAGCCCTCCTCCTCCCTCAGCTTGGAGGTTTCCCACTTAAACCATTCTGGTTTGCCACAGATGTGTTGCTCTTACCTCTAATTTCCCACAGACGGTGGCCAAGGAGTTCTCCGTGCTGCTGTCCTGAAGGTTTCCTTCCCTGGAGCTCAGCGGCTGCTGCACGAGGCCTCAGCTTGTGCTGAACTCACCCTTTTTTGCTCCTTATCAGGCACCACGTTGTTCACTCGCGTGGTTCTCTCGGCAGCTCGGTGAGGGGCAGGGGTCTGGGTGCCATCTGCTTTCCCGTCCTGCTCTACATTGCTGTTCGTCTCAACCATTCGGGATAAACAGAGGAAAAACTACTGCAAAAGCAGCCGTTTCAGCAGCAAATGGGGGAAGCGAGCGCAGCTCCCTGGTGTGTTGTGTGTCTTGGGCCCCTGCCTTCCCCAAGAGCCAGTCCCCGTGCATCCCTACCCACTCCGGCCGTTGGATCCGCATCATTTGCACAAGGCCTGAGTTAAAGCGTCGCCCGCAGCCTGCAGCACCGCAATGCCTCCAGTTTTGCTGAACTCGTCCTTTTTTTGCTCCTTATCGGGCACCTCGTTGTTTACTTGCACGGTTCCCTCGGCGCCTCATCAGACGTGTGCAATTTCAAAGCGCCGAGAGCGTCGGTGCCGGTGAGATCCTGGCACTCGGCTTGCGCTGCGCTCGCCGCGCTCGCATCCGACGTGCCCGCAGTCCGGAAAATGGGAACTGCGCAGACAGGGGTGCTTTTCCTCTCCTTGGAGGTCAATAACCGAAGAGCAGAGACCATTTGGGAAGGAGCGGGGCTGTCTCGCGTAGTTGCTTTTTCCTGCTCGTAACAGCGGTGACAATAATCAGACCGAGGTCTTTCTTTTGGTGAACATCTGTGCCTGAGGAGAGCGGTTTGGGAGAGACCGGTCCCTGCAAAGGTGCTGGTTCCTCTGCAAGGGGACAGGAGCCTGGGCAAAGCCCTGGCCAGGGTGATACATGCCTGATATCAGTCTGTCTTGATGCCGCTTTGCTCCTTGTGCCTACCCGTGCATCAAGCAGCAGCAGGATCCACCTGCGCTGGGCTGCAGATGGGACAGCAGCGTCTGCACCTGAGTTTGGATGTGGCCAGAACTGCGGATCGCACTTCCTAACAGGGAGGCTCTGCTCTTATTCCTTCTCAGCAGCCCTTCCCAAAACCCCTCTGCTTGCCGGGTCGTCGCAAGGCGCCCGTGGCCCCTCCGCCGATGCAGGTGCTGGTGCTCGTGGCCTTGTGTTGGATTTCCTGCAAGGAAGGTTGGTGCTAAGGCTGCGCTCTTCGAGTGTAACTGCAGTCCAGCCGTGGCAGCCTAAGGGCCCACTCGGCCGTATCCTGTTTTCCTGGGGCTGTTCCTTGAAATATTGAGTGGCTTCTCTTCTCCATCCCTGCTCTTGCATTTGGAAGCGATTCAGGCTCACATGTCTGGTAGTTAAATCCTTGCAGGCAGAGGGTGATGATTTTCCTTGGTACCCACTGCTTGAAGGTTCTGCAAAAATCCCCTCCTGCTCTGCAGAGCCCACGGTTTCTTGGCCCATTTTTCTCCCTGGGATTAAGGAGCAGGGCCAGGTTCTTCCCATATATTTTTCTCGGCAGCAGAGGCATCCAGGGCGCTCGCAGTGGATGTAAGTCCCCAGTTTGGCTCCCCCGTGCCAGCCGGACGTATCCGACTGTTGGAACAGGCCCAAATTCACGGCTGTGCCCTTGATTGGGAAGCGAGGACCGGGAGGACTCCAGAGGTGTAAATAAATCAGTCAGCCACATGGCATCATCTCAGTTCCGTGCGCCACCAAGGACGTGCTGAGCCCAAAGAGTTTTTTAATTTTAATTAGCTCCTAGCTGCATAATGAGAGTAAATACATGGCCACATGTCTGCTCATCAGGGAGCAGCATCCGCCCTTCTGTCTCCCATCCAGGTGAGCATCTCCATCGGCTTTGCTGGGAAAAGGTCGTGCAGCTTCTGGAGATGCGAAGGAGAGCAATGGTGAACCAGGCTCTCCGGAGCTCCTTGTTGTCAAGTTTGATGTAGACCCAGAGATAGTTTTTTAGTTAATCCTCAAACGAAGGAAAATCTCATGCAACCGTGCACCAGGACCAGAAGGAGATAAATCCCCCATGAGAAGCGATCCCTGTGTCTTGTCCTCACAGTCTTGTTGGGAAATGCAAAGCCCCTGTCTTTAGATCCATCCTCAGTGGCGCCGACCATGTCCCCGCCACACATGTCCCCCATGGAGCCGCAGCAATTGCCATTCTCACCCTGCTTTCTAGCACTTAAATCTTTGCCAAAGGATTTTGAGCAGAAGTTGTCCATGCTGTTGGTCTGCCGCCTTTTGTGTTGTGAAATGGGTGTAAATCTCAGGGAAATGGGTGAGCAAGCTTCAGAGGAAGGCAGGGGGGTTTTGTGCCCAGTTTAGAGAGAGGGAACTGAGGCACACCAGGTTAAAGCATCTGCAAAAGCAACAGCAGCAACGTGTTCGTGGAAGAGGCTCGAGCAGATGAGCTGGGGGTGTCCCCCACATGTTGCCACCATCCCTGATTTTCTGTCATACTCAGCTGTGACACCCAGGCTTGTGGAGTGGGGGGTTGCATTGGTTTTTTTTGCAACTTTTTCCACTTTGCAGAGCTTTTCTTTGTAAGGCCTGGCCATTCTGCTCTTGCAGAAAAGACCGTTCTGCCTATTCTGGACACACAGGGCAGGTGCTACCTGACACTGCTGCGGAAGGCAGCTCGGAAACGTGGAATAAGTGCAGTGCAGGGGACCTAAAGCCAGAAGGCTAATACAAAAAAACGCATCATTTTTTGACTTCATTATTCTTTAACATTCAGAGTTAGTGGCAGCTGCAAACGTAAACCCCGTAATGGTAAAACTGAATGAGCAATTGCTTCCTTTGGAGCAGCAGAAATAAAATAAATGAGTGAATAACAGAGGACTCTGCTGTAATGCAAAAATGTCTATACTGAGTGAAAATAAGTGCTTATGAGATGAGACAATACACCACACCAAAGGACCAGGTGAGCTCTCCACCTACATTTCCCTCACCTACCCTTTATTGTACCCTTTTAGAAGAAGTCCGAACCCATGGAATTTCGGTACGGAGAGGAAAACAAGGTCCGGTGCTGATCTGCTTTCACATAGCGTTGGGGTGTTTCACAGCCCTCTTCAGCAGTTTGCCATGCTGCCAGGCTGTAGACCTTTAGTGAATCTGTCTCCAAAATAAAGACACAACATACTGATATTTTCCCATGCTCCTGCAGAGTTGTTGCAGAGCGAACTCGTAAGTCCGGGCTGGAAACCAGCAGACCTTCCTCCTTGGTTTCTGGTCCCCCTGATGCAGACCACTGTGGTGGAAACGTCATCATCTGGCCAGTGTTTTGTACAAAACGGGTTTTGTGAAAGCGCCGTGGAGAGCATCAGCTTGCAAGGCCTGCAGCATCTCACAGCGCTCTGGAGGCACGAGCTCGATCCATAGCTGGGCCTCAGCCGATGTTTGTTGTCCTAGCTGGGACTGGGATCGATTTATTTGAGCTTAGGGGCCAATTATGGCCGATGTGACACTTGCCACCCCTTGTCCCAGGGTGTCACTTGCCATGGAGGTAGATCTGCTTCAACCACACGTTGCTTTTGCAACGTGTTTTTCAATCACACCTCTTTTTCAATCACACCTGCTTTTGCTTCACTCCGGTTCGAGCTGTGCTTCTCCATCCTGCTGCCTCGTGGGAACGGCCTCCAGAGACGGCACCTCGGGCTCTTGCTGCCCGCCCTCGGCAGCACTAATTGCATTAGGAGACGCAGGTCACCGAAGGCCCTTGTCACAGTTCCCAAGGGCTCCTTAAAGCCGTTCAAGGCAATGTGAGCGATGCTCCCTGCCCGTTACAGACCATGGGGCAGATCCGCATCCTTTGCCTCTTTTTCTGTATTTGTTTCTCGTTTTCCTCCTGCACAAGCTCTGCTGATTTGGTGGGAGAGCAGCTTTGGCCTCCGCAGCCAACAGCAGAGTGTCTGCAGGCCAACTCTTCGCCCTGGGTTTGCTTGGGATTATTTTCAAGCCGTGCACAGTAGAGGGGTTTGAGGAGAGCAAAGCAAGCGCTATTGGTTATTCGGTTCATTTAGGGTTTTCAGCACTTTTGCCACCTCGCAGCAGCGATGCCTGGGGGCTTCAGGGCAGCAAGATCATGAATTTAGTGCCTGGTATCAGGAGCTGTGCAGAAACAGCTCCCAAGGCTGTATGGAAGATGATGGAGGAATCAGGAGAGGCAGAGTCAGAAACCGGGTATGGAGACAGCATAAAGTAGTGATACCTTTCAAACTGAGGATGTGAGAGCTTTCAACAAGGCCGGTTCCCCCTGCCAGAAAAGGGAATTGAGGTGCTGGATGGCGTTGGCGCCCTCGGAAGTTTGGGATGTGCTTGGCAGAGGTGCCCGTGGGCACGTTGGCGGCGGCAGGGGCTGCACCCGGGGCCGAGCTCTGGGAGCCAAGCGCTGCAGAGCGGGATCTGGGTCTGGACTGTTGGCCAAACCAAAATCCAGAATCCAGACAAGGTTAGTAAAGTTCAGAGCTTCGTTACAGAGTCTGTGTCTGGTTTTATGGGCTGCTAATACTTTAAGATTTCTTTAAAATGGTTAAGAATTTTTATTAAATAGTTTAACTACGGGTTTTGAACTGTGTAAAAGCAAGAGATGAGAAGCGAATGGAATGGAGCTGGGTTGCTTTTAAGATTTCCATTACCTTGATGTTTGATCCCTTTACAGTCTCCAGTGTATGTGTCCATGCCTGGAAGAGCAACAGGGCTCTCACTGGCCGCATCAGAGTTAGCAACAGCAGCCTCCAGATATGCAAGAAGCTGCTGGTGGAGCAGAGTGTCTGCTCTGCATCGCCCAAGCCTTGGGCCAGTGCCCAGACTGCTCTGCCAACCTACAATTACAGTCCAGGGGGACAAAATTTAAATTGAGAGCAATAATACTAAGTGATACAAAAGAGAACAGAAAGCCTGAGCAAAGCAGTTGGAGAAATTAGGTGATGAGGAGAGAGATTTGAGTGAAGGGCCTCAGGCTACCTCTGTGGGTGATATCAACAGTGCTGGTCACCAGCATCCTAGCAAGTGGCTGAGACTTACGGCTGATTCTTTGCATCATCCTTCCAAATATTTATCAAATCTTCAGTGGAAGTTGATGCCATGGGCACATCATAAAAGGAGCATGGTATTAAGCTGTGAAGCAGTGTGGAAAGCTGAATAAATGGGCTCATTCCATTCCTGGCACTGAGGTCTGCGCAAACCATATCTGGACCATACAGTGTCTCCCTTGCGCTCTAAAACAAGCTTCTGTCCTTTCTCTCCATCCCTTTGCAGAGCTCCCTTCCTCAGAACACTTGAGCGTGGCCGATGCTACGTGGCTTGCCCTCAACGTGGTGTCCGGCGGAGGTGGCTTCTCCAGCTCCCAGCCCATCGGGGTGACCAAAATTGCCAAGTCAGTAATAGCACCACTCGCTGACCAAAACATCTCCGTGTTCATGCTCTCCACCTATCAGACGGACTTCATCCTGGTAAGCGGGCTCGGGAGGACGAGGCAGCCTGCGGTGCTGCGCGCTCCACCAGCATGGACGTTCAGCTGGGCAGACTTCTAATGACTCCGCAGGGAACAAGTTGTTTGAGGAGCAGCAGAAATACCCAAATCAGCTCTCCCCAAAGCTCTGCCTCTTGCAGTTAGGCTCTCTGGCATCTGAGAAGCCTTATGGATGGGATGAGGTATTCGTTGTGCCACTGTTGGGAGGGTATCTAATTAAAGCACTGAGCCCACACGGCAGTCTCTCCCTTACTGGAGGCACTGGTGGGATTTCTCACCTTCACTCAGTTGTGAGATGTAGAAAAATAATGTCTAAGAGTTGTAGGGAAGTAGTATCTGCCATCAGATTTGTTGATAATGGCCAAGAGGCTTCAAGGTGCTTTGGGGATGGACACACTGTCCATGATCACGCACATACTAAGAAATAAGCCTTAGGAACAGGCTTATTGGAGTCTTTCCACGGAGCTGAAAGTGCCGTGTTGCCTAATCCTACTGATATTTGCAGTAGCATCACTAAATATGCTTCTTCAAACACACATCAAGATGATGATTTCCTTATGCATCTGCTGGCTCAAGGAGGAGTGATTTCTCTACTTTTCTGTACCCTAAGTGTGCCTAACCTCCGCCGCAGCGTGTTCTCCTATCTGGCACATCCCTTCACACGCGAACCCCGTTGTCACCTCCAGGTACGTGAGCGAGACCTGCCCTTCGTGATGCACACACTGGCTGCAGAGTTCACCATCCTCAGAGTGGTGAACGGGGAGACGGTGGCTGCGGATGACCTCGGGATAACAAACGGATTTGTCAAACCAAAACTGGGTAAGTTGGATGGGCGTGAGGAATGTGAACATTTTGGTGAACATTTACCTTTTGTTTTTTTGTAGGATAGTAAACCATCTTAGGCCATGCCTGAGTCTGCCCCCGTTCAACCAAGGCTTTGAATGTCCTTAATGCCCACACCCTTCCAGGAGCAATGCTGATCAGCTTTGCTGAATTTGATCCTTGCAATTCCATTTTCATGTCTCTACACATCATGAATTCTGTATTGTCTTTTGTGGAACAGAAAGTTAAAATACAATTCATATTCCATAGCAAAAATCACATTGTCTTTAGTCCACAGTTCCATATTTCTGCATTTCAATAGGAAATAGCTTAGATAAAAGCTTTTTTAAAGCACTGTGATGATTGGTACACAGAGAATATTGGTGTTAAGGTTTCATACTTGAGTACTGGTTAGCATCGAGGCCACAGTGAGCTCAATGCCACACAAAAACTGATGTTTGCTGTCTGAATAGACAAGGATTGAACAAAAGGCACCATCAGGAAAAGGAAATGCTTAAATATGTATGTTTACCCACACACCTGAGTGTAATTTTGCCCCCGTAGCCAAACAGAGCAGCAATTAATTGTTATGAAGTGCTGCTCAGCCTGGTCAGTCGATAGCTATAGATGGTCTCATTTAGGGAAACGAGCGTTGTACAAGAAGCGTGAAGGAAGGGCACAGTGACAGGTGCACAGGGATGGCAGGTTGTTCTGTGGCCACGTTTAATAACTGCATGCACGAGTAGCAGCATGGGAGCAGGGAGGGGGAGACAGCTGAGCCTGCCAACCTTTAATGAGGGATGGCTTTCAGGGTGAAGCAAACTGTCAGTTTTCCTCACCTCAACCAGCAAGGGAATCCGTTCCTCTCCACTAAAAGCCATCTTCAGATTACAGTTCAGATTGCTCTTAAAAGGTGTACACGGGCTGTGTATGAGCCTGAAGCTCATCCAATCCAACACACGCTTTTGCCTTCCCGAGGAGGGAGGTGGATGGTCCCTAGGCATCAAAGGTTCCAAGCTTCTTCCCAGCAGAAAGTTTTTCTTTCCATCTCTTGCCCGTTTGACAACACTGTCACTTTTTGGTGCATGATGCTGTTGCAGGGCTAATGAATGTCTGGTGGGACATGGTGCCAGTGCTGGCGTGGCTACCTAGCAGTGTGTGTCTGTGTGTCTCTTGCAGTTCAGAGGCCTGTCATTCACCCCCTTTCCAGTCCAAGTAACATGTTCTGCGTCACCAGCCTGGATCCAGATACCCTTCCCACTGTTGCTACACTCCTAATGGATGTCATGTTTTACTCCAATGGGTACGTCATGCCACGGAGCGAGGCTCCTCGGGAAGCGCGCGCTGTCTCAAGGCTCAAATTTCCCCTTGTGCTTCAAGATACCCAGGAATGGGCTGTGCCCTTGGAGTCTCCTGCGCTCAGGGAGGGTTGTATTCACCCATCCAAGAGGTCTGACCTGCCAGGTGGACACCACACAGGATGGGAGGTGTCTGCTGGCTTTCTAAAGCTGAGTGTCTGCAGGTTTAAGCTGAGAGTAGCCACACGTCCCGGGTGCCGCAAATGCATGTGTGCCCTACGATCAGTTGGGGACAGGTATTCTTTTCCCCTGCAAAACCAAAACATGAAAAGTAATAAAATATGATAGTGTCTCTTCCCTAAGTCAGTGTATGAACATCTCTGATTTCAGTGGCTGTATTTGTTTTTAAAGCCTTCTTTTACCCTTTTAGCTGCAGCTAACACTGTTCTCTACTGTCTCTTCAGAGTAAAAGACTCGGTGGTGGGCAACGAAGACTCGGGACATATTCGCTTTTTCTCGTTTTCTCTCATTGAGGGTTACATCTCCTTGGTCATGGATGTCCAGACACAGCAGAGGTGAGCCTTGGTCTCCTGGGCCACAAAAAAGCACCTGGAAAGTTCTCAAAGGAGCAGGAAGCTGTTCAAGCTCATACTTGTTAATTCTGGGGAGCATCTCTGGGGCAGTTTTATGTGCCTGTACACCCTGTCGCTTTTCTGAGTGAAGTCTGGCATGGAGAAAGTGAATTTTGAGCTTGTCTGCCCAAACCCTCAGTCTAATCAAGAGCCAGTGAAATGTAGAATCTCAAGGGTTTTCTCGCTTTTGAAAGAGGGACATTGGAGCAAAGTGATTTTGACATTTTTATCCAGTTGCTCATGAGTTGAACCCTAACAGAACAAAAGAACAAAAAATCTGGTGTACGTGATTGACATTTTACTGCCAAAGAGCAGGGTGGGGACTTCAGTGATGTTGTCCTCCAGCGTGGGTTTCACACATGGCTGGGCCTGGTGCGGAGTCTCCTTGTGGTGGTCATGTACTGAGTCACCCCGGTGCAGCGGGAGCTCGTGACTTGTTTGTCTGGCAAGGCGAAAAGTCAGCCAGGGAACAAACAGCAGCTTGTGCTGATGGGTGGCTGAAGAAGTTCAGAGTGTCTGAAGCTTGTGCTGATACTTGTGATTGTGAACTTCAGCTTCCCATCACACGCCGAGCTCTGGAGGTGAGGCAGGATGCTGTACCGAGATGCAATTCATAGATTTGCTTTGCACAGGCAGTGTTGTGTTTGGGTTTGATACCTACCTGCTCTAAGGACTCGGTTCACAGGTTATTAATTGCTCTCTGAAGTCCCTTCAGCCTTACTTGGAATAAACCTCTGTCTTCCTTCAAGGGTTAAAGCAGTAGCCTGATACTTGGGGAGCCCGGGGAGCTTCTGTCACAGGCTGCCAGCTTGACCTTGTGCAAGTCACTTCTCTTCTTTCCCCTGCTAAGAGATGGGGATGTCTGCAGGGCCTCCCAGGGATGATATGTAAATAAAGCACTGAAGATGCTCAGGCACAAACACCGTTGTCACCGTTCACACTTCTCCAGAAGTCAGGGGGAAGCACCTTCTGTCCCCAGGTGTTCCTACCGCGCAAGCCTCTAAATTAACAGCCCGGGGACCTTGTAAAGCTGGAGCACAGTCTGTGTTTCGGCAGATTGCTTTTGCACCTCTCCACGTGCTGGTGCAGACTCAGAGCATCCCGTGTATATTTACCGTGGGACATCTGGAGGGGCTGGCAGGTGCCTCCGCGCCGCTCTCCTTGACCCCGTTCGTGTTCGCCGAGCGGCTGCGGCTGCTGCTTTTTGCTTCAAGCTGCGCAGGGCTGCAGGACCAGCAGCAAAACCACCAGCAGGATCCAACACACTGCTGGGTTTTAATTGCCACATTTGGTGTTCCCTTCTCTTTTGCAGATTTCCTAATAATTTGTTGTTTACAAGTGCATCTGGCGAGCTCTGGAAGATGGTGCGGATTGGCGGGCAGCCGCTCGGCTTCGGTAGGTAACATTTGGGGGATCAGTTGGTGCTCAGGTAGTTCAGGCGCCTTGGGGCTTTCCAAAATGATGATAAATCAGCACTGGTGTGGGGCCTTTGAAGAGCCAGCAGCTTAACATGACTTTGAGAGCTGAGATTTTCCAAAAGGTGGAGTCTGTCACCTATCTAATAGGTCAGCTCTTTATACAGACTTTTGAAAGTGCTACATATTCAACAGCTCTATCTAAACTGCATCCATCTGCTGGACTTGGGGCACAAGACCTAGAGCTAGGTCTCTATTTAAGGAGAAAAAAATGACCTAAAGAAGGCATGGGAAAGCTCTTTAAGTTACTAAAATCATGAGTCAGGCATGCCATATTTCATGGGTGAGACCTCAGAACATCTGCCAGTCTCTTAAATGTGCAGCATTTAGATGCGTAGGTTAGAATTGAGTGAGAATGGTAAATTTCAATCAGTGAAACTCAGATTTCACCTGGAAACAATGTACAATTGGTCTGAAATGGGCAGGACAAATGAACCATTTAAATCAGCATGAAATCAAGCCTCGGTGCTGGTGGCACCCTGCGATCCAGGATTCATGTGGCCAGGCCAAATAGCATTCAGCATCTCCTCTCTCAAAGGCAGCTAGCTTAATAGTAGAAACTACAGAGAAAAATTAAGGTCTGGCTATTTGAGACAGGTTTTGATGTTATTGTCCTGAATCGCATTAGTTGCCTTTCTTTGGCCCTTTGAAAATCATTCCAGTTCTAATGTTTTGTGCCTTTAGGAGATTTGCATTTCTCTGGAAGCAAAAGGAGGCGATAAAACCAGTTGTGCAATGCGCTGCGGTTGCCCAAAGAGCCCGCTTCTGTGGCTGTTGTCTGAACATCACCAACGAAGGCTCTGGCCTGCAGTCCTTGCCTTGGTCCCCAGGGTGTCCCCAATGGTGCCGTTCAGGTGATCACTGCTGGTTTTTGTCTCCCTCCAGATGAATGTGGAATTGTCGCTCAGATTTCTGAGCCTTTGGCCGCAGCCGACATCCCAGCCTATTACATCAGTACTTTTAAGTTTGATCACGCGTTGGTGAGTATCAGGGTGACTTGTTTGGGGTTGGGGGCCTGTTTTCCTGGAAGAGAAGTGATGGGGAGAGCATCCTTTCCCCTTAGGAAAGCTTCCCGAAGGGTCTTTGCTCTGACATGGCCCAGCACAGCTGCCCTTCGTAGTGTTTCTGTCCATTGAAGCATGGGTGATGGTGAGACTCGCACTGTCAGCAGCTTGGGGCCAAACCATGGTGCACGGCTCCCTCTGCACCACCAGTGTTCCCAAATGAAGGAATTTTGGCTGGTTATGGCCCATACCCGAGCTCCTGAACTGAGTCCAGCCCAAGGGAGACCCAGGTCAGCAAGCGTGTTCTTGCAAAGGACCCATCAGCGATGGAGGCTGCTCCAGGCTGTCACTGTCTGTTATTTCAGCAGAAGTAGCTGCAAACCCTCTCGGTTCCCCCACAGACGTGGCTGGGGGCTCTCAGGAGGGCAGTTTTGCTGGAGCGTGTCCCGAGAGCAGAGCTCTGCCTTGGTCTCTTGTCCTCGTGCCCCCCCAGTCTCCTGCCTTTCTAGAGCTGTCGGGGAGGCCTGATGAGCTCTGCCGTTTCCCACGGATCCTCGTGGTGTGCAGGAAGCAGGAGATGCAGGTGCAGTCGGTGTACCTGCATTCTGTGCTCGTTTTTAGAAAATCAGCAAAGCCACCCTTCTGTGGTGGTTCTCTTGGTGCATTTTTGTGGTTGCAAAGCAGAGCCAGGACTGGGGGCTGCCGATGCCACCCAGCCTGGCTGGGCACGTTCTGGGTTTTGTGAGGGTTTGATCTGGCCAAAAACCCAGCCTGGCCAAGCACAGCCAGGTCTCAGCCCCTTGCAGGTTTGAGGCGCCGCCTCAAAGGGAAGGTAGAGGCAGAACTGGAAATTTCTGTTTCATTTTGCTTAAATGGACCCTTTTTGTTTGCATTATACTTCTCCTTTCATCACTGCAAGCACTGCCCAGTCCTTCCCTTTGACCTGTAAAATCTCTTAGTTCAAGGCACTTTTTGCACTGCTTTTTTTCCTTTTTTTCCAGCTAATTACTTCATTTTTTTCACAGTTGGCATAAGCCATTTGCAGCACATAGGTCATATGTGTAAAGAGTAAAAGTAAATATTATCACAGATAGCAAAGGTCGAAGTGTTATATATGTTTGTCTTATTTTCTTGAATATTAACTGCGCTGATAAGATAAGCCAATAAAACACCATTTTAAAATCAATACTGTTAACTTTGCCTCGCATTCCTGCCTGTTGCTGTGGCCTCAGGTGCATGCTGTGTGCAGGGCAGAGTGCTCTGGCTGTCAGGTGATATCTGGAGAGCGAATCTCTGCCAGTTAAAATAGTTATTTCACTTAAGGTTTGCACCATCCGAGTGTGATGACTCCACAGGCAGCTCCGCCTTTTAAATATGTTTCAACCTGCTGCATCCGATTCTGGCAGTTATCAGCTCCAGAGCAGATGTTCAGGGCAGTGCAGGGGCCGTGCAGGAAGCTCTGCAGATCTTTTGTGCTCAAATCGTTTTCCCTACGATTTGTTTTCTTTCCTTGCAATTGGAAATGCCTTTTCATCGGAGCACGACTGTTCTAGCTGTCAAACCCTCCTACCAAAACGCATCAAGTGCTGATGTGCTCCAATACTCCCGTGGCAAACGCTGCTGCAGAAGCTGGGGCTGGGTTTTGTTCTTGCTTGCTCTAGATGGGGCTTGTTGGCCAAGACTCTGTCGATTCCTGCCTGATTTCCCTAACTTCACACTTGCTCTTTGCTCTCCAGGCCCTTTGACTTCTAGCAAAATCTCTCAAGATTTAAATGCCTCTTGAGGCCATTTGCTACATGCTCCCCTTCTTTCAGGTTGCTCAGCACCTGCTTTCAACCAGTAAGAGCATTTTATAAAAACTCACTCCCTTCTGACCTGATTTTTTTTTCTCTCATGTGTCTTAAGCTATTTTTTTTGTTGATGGTTTGTTTTTTTTATGTGCCCTGGCTGTTAATAGAGACTCATCCCGGCATGCTGCAGCTGTAGGATCTGCCATGGTCCTGGAAATCCAGAGCTGCACTGGAGAGGAAATCCCTTTGATGGAGAGGGCCAAGCAGGGGCCCTCCATGTCCCCGATGTCCCCAGGGTCCGGCTGGAAGCTGCGGTTGTTTCAGCTCCCTCTAGGGTACATCAGGGGGGTTGGACTCGGTGACCTCTAAAGGTCCCTTCCAACCTTAAGCATTCCATGATTCTGTGATTCTATATCTGGATAGAGCTGGTGAGAAGATTTCTCTTCCTCTTTCCAGCTGGTGCTCTGCTCTCACTGCCCCATGCTTGGAGGTGCTGCATCCAAGGATTTTGCATCTAATAAGGATGAAGGCAAAGCATCTGCGAAGCCATTTGGAGCTTTATTTTGCCTTTCATGGTAGATGCTTTGCTCTACCCTCTGGCTGACAAGTCGCACCAGTTGCACTAGTATAGAGGACTCTGAGGGGCAGAGGAGAGGTAGGACTTCACTGCTGGTGGCAGCCCAGGACTTGTTCTACCAATTAGAAGTGTTTGCACCCCTGTCCCAGAGAAAATCCAGCCCAAACCTTCCCTGTGTGATTGATACCACTGCTTTGACTTGGAGTCACGCGTTTCACAGTGCGTGAAGGTTCAGCCCATTCTGTGTAAGCAGGGAGGTAGATCCATTCCCATCAAAGCCAATGGGCCAGAACTGGCCTGTTCTGCCTTCATTTGTTCCCGTGTTGCACTGAAGGAATATCTGCAGAGACACGCTTGATGTCTGATGGGGATGGCTGCAAAAGATTGTTTTGCCAAAATTGATTCCCTTGTCTTTCCCCGTTGTCTTCAGGAGAAACAAGCAGTCACACAGCTGCTTCTAGTCTAGTCTTCAAGATACTGGGTGGAAATGATGGAAAAGAAGCAGCAGAGATTCCTATCTCGTAGGCCTATTTCATACGATGGAGATTGGCCTCTTGCTCGGGAAGAGCTGACTACCCTGTTGTCTCCAGATTATTTTCTTCCTTTCCTCTGACCTTCACTCACATTTTACCAGAGCTAGTGGCTCCATTGCTCCAGTGGAAAATTTAAAGTTCTTGTTATTCCTCCTGTATTTTTCCCTCGGTTTTTTAAAAGCCTTGTAGAAAATCACAGTACAATTCTATGCACTGTAGGAACTCAAAAGGATGTCTGAATCCAGACATCGTGCTCTGGCAAAGGACTCTCATACCATGCACAGGAGGCAGTCCCTTCTTCAACCTGACGTGAATTATTTTGGCTTCCATCTCACGGATAGTTTATTTTCCCCTCAGTCTCATTTCCACTTTCCTCTCCTTCAAGAGTTGTTAGCTGCCTGTCCCTCGAGTGTTTTGCTTGACTTTATATAATGGTCTGACGCATGTTTTCTGCCCAATGTAACATTACTTATGGTCCTCTTGTCTGGGGATGGCAATCGCTCTGAGAACGAGGCACATGCATCTTCTTGTACACAGGATTATCTTCTTGCAGTAAGTGTGAAACACAGAGACACAGTAATAATTTTGTACGTGGACATTTTATACATCTCTTTGGCAAGGTGGGATGACAAGACGTGGGTCTATGCTCTGCTGTGTGGGTCTTCCCACCAGCAGCAGATGGGCAGCAGGAGACAAGGAGCATATGGGGCATCTGCTAACCCTTGTGATCACTCTTGAACTGGAAGGTGGCTCTGCTGGAGGAGCTGAGGTGCCCACCAATGCCCATGTCCTTGGAGCTGCTTTAGCTTAGTGTTGGTTTCCTTCCTTGGCTTTTGCTGAAAAATGTGACCTTTCCTTCTTTGTTTCCTTGCAGGTACCTGAAGAAAATATAAACGGTGTGGTCAATGCACTCCAAGTCAGTCAAGCTGAAAAGCATTAGAAATCTTCTGAGCTGGTTCCAGATGCTTTTTATTATTATTATTATTATTATAATTATTATTATTATTATTATTCTTTTTTTCTCACAGTATTTCTTGAAAAATCTGATTCCAGAGAGTGACATGAAAAGAGACTGTGGAAAGATGAGCAGAAACAGCTCCACTAAGCCTTTGTTTTAATTATTATTATTATTATTATTATTTTATTGAATTTCCCTGTGAGTGAGGGGCAGGAGGCGGGGTGTGTGGGTGGTTTCCTGGTGTTACAGCTGATGTCAGCCGCCTGCTCTGCCGGCGTGAGGAGCATGCAGGATGCTGCCTGCTGCTCCCACGGCCGTCCCTCCTCGTGCACGTTGCAATAGAAGGGCAGCTGGGTTTGGATTCCCCTGGCAAAACCTGTCTGTGGTTGGAATAGAGAATATCCTTTTCGTCTGATTTTTCCCCCCTTTTTCCCCTTTCTCCCCTGGAGAAAGCCTGGCCGACGCTTCACTCCTCGATGTTTCCCAGTGGGTCATGCCCCGAGGATGCTTCTCTGGTCTGAAATGCTGCTATTTTAGCTCAGTTTTCTGCCCTTCTCCGTCTTCCCATAGTGTCACCCAGAGGGAGCCCGGTTGCTCTGGGGTCTGTTTTGCCCCCGGCGCCCCTGGGCTCGGTGACGCAGGGATACATCCCGTCTCCATCCTCCTCCCGTGCTGTCTGTACCGCTTCCACGAGGATCTAAGGCGCAGGGTGGCTCAGGGCAGCCCTGGGGTTGCTGCCGTCCTCCCCTCGCTGCTGAGGCCCGGGCAGGACAGTGGCCCTGGTGCCAGGCAGGAGCTGGTGGCAGCAGGGAGCCGTGACGTGGAAAGGCTGCGTTCAGAGGAGCTGCTCTTGCAGTCGAGCACCCAAGGATTTCTTGCATTTCGAGACTTCTTTCCTCCCCGTTTTTGTCATTAATAAATTCCAGGTCTTACAGTTTTGATAAGGACGCCCCAGCTTTAGTTAAGAGACAACTTCTCACACGGTTTTCTCAAGCCTGCACAGGGCAGGTTTCAGCCAGGGCTTTGCATTAATCCCGAAGCAGTGAACAAGCATCCCTGATATCCCCGTGCTTTATTCTCACATGTGGGACCCGCCAGCACATTCTCCACCTGCATCTCACCGTGGAGGCCTCCTCTCACTGCAGCTGGCGGAGCAGGAAGGGCTCCATGGTCCTGGTCTGGACATTTGAGCTTCAGATCCTTGGGGATGTCGTGTCGGACAGGGCAGCAGAGCAGCCATAGGCACAAGCGTGGGGAGCTTCCTAGGTAGGCCCTAATGGAGTTAAAGCCGAGGAGCCGACGTGCTTTCCCAAGCGGGATTTGTGCTGTTCCTTTCCCCGGGGTGTTGGAATCCCCGCACACCCGCTGCGGGGTCCTGGGGGAAGGTTTCTCCCAGGTGTGACACGGCTGCTCGCAGTGATGCTGTGGTCCACGCTGGCTCGGGGCGGTGGTCGCCCACACGGGCACGAGGGGCTCGCAGGGCCGGGCCTCCCCCTGTGCCCGCGGAGGAGCCCGTTGGCCCCTGCTTGTGTTGGTGCCTCCCCATGTGCCAGGGCTGCTCGCACGGCACCGGCAGCAAGGGGCTACTTGAAACGAGCAGCAACTTCACTGAGCCTTAAGAGAAAGAGAAAACAATTTTTTTTGAACTTTGCACTCAGGCTACTTTAGATGGCGATTCTTTAAATTAAAGTTTCCCTTCCTTTTTTTTTTTTTTTTTTTGTTGATTTCTTGAGAGAGTCGGCCTTAAATTTGTGGAGTCAGTGGGTGACCCCGGGGTACTTTAAAGCTCTTCACAGAGCCGCTTGATGTAGGACTCGTTCCCCTGGGGCAAAGTGTCCTGCGGGGCCGTCGCGCCGCTGCCGTCCCCATCGATCCTGCTCTCTCTTTCCCCTCTCTTCGTGTCTCGAGGCCCAGGAAGGTTGTTTCGGAGGGCGGTGGAAGCGCAGCGCGTGGTTGGGATCGTTGCAAACGTTCGGCGTGAGGGAGAACTTGAAGGATTTTTTTTTTTCCTGCCTTACTCTGGTGATGCCTGTGTCTGAGCATCGGCGGCAACGGGGAGCGCAGAGCGCGGTGCAGACGGGCGAGGGCAGCGGGAGAGCTCCCCGGGCTGCACCCGGCGCGTGTGGAGCTGCTGGGGAACGGGGCTGAGCTGAGCTCCGCCGGGCCCCGCTCCGCGTCCCCCTCGGCTTCCCCTCGCTCGCTGCACAAAACCTCCCTGCGCACCCCAACGCGGCTCCATCCCGCAGGGAGCTGGGAGGGGAGGCCGAGCCTCGCGCTCAGTCGCCTTCCCAGTTTCTCCGAGGCCTTTGTTTTCTTAGAAAGTCGAATTTTTGTCATGTTGGCTGTGGTACTGCATAGGTTTTTTTTTTGTCCCCCCCCACCCCGCCTTTTATTTCTGATTAGATTTTGTCCGCAGATTCCTTTGGACTGTGCAAGTGCGTGTGTATGTTCATATAATTGTATAGTGTTTACATAGAAATACTTAGTATGACTCTATTGTACACATATATAAATACCTGTGTTTTATGTTCGTATGGCTCTATACTGTACATAGCGTATATACTTGAGCAATATAGGTTAATATATGCTGCGTGAGTACATGCGTGCATACCCGAAGCACACGCTCTGTGTGTGTGTGTATATATGTAGTAAGCACTGTATGCACACATGTATTCACCATATATTTTTAATTCAAGTATATAGGCAATATGAATACTTAGATGGGCTGCCTGGATTTCTCCCCGCGTTTTTAGCCGAGAGCAGCTGCCCTGGGGCCAAGTTGTGGCTCTTTCTGTCCCTGCAGCCTCGGCCCTTCGGAGCGCCCCGGTCCTCCTCGGGGTGCTGCACCCAGCACGGAGGCTCTGGAAAAGTTGCTCCTTTTCCCCTGTTTCAGTTGCTGCCCTGAGTTGTTTCAGCCTACGTGCAGCAGTGGGCTGTTTGGAAGAGCCGTTCGGAAGAGCCGTTCGGAAGAGCCGTTTGGAAGAGCCGTTTCAAACCCCAGGGAGCAGCCGCTTTGCAACGGGGCTTCCTGCAAGCACAAAACGGGGACGTGCCCTGGCCGGATTTCCCAGCCTCGTTGGGCACTCGCGTCCCCACGAAGCACCAGGCAAAACCTTCCCCACTGCAGCATCCCCAGAGACAACAGGGAGCGTCTTCGTTCATCGGAGGCTGCCGGGTGGGTTGGACCTCCCCAAAGCCCCCGTGTGCTCGGCTGCACTTGCGTTTTCTCATGTCTGATTTCCCGGCTGCCTTTTACCGGAGTGGGTTTTGCTGTTTCAGAGTGAGGTCTTTTTTGATACCTGTTGGTGCTTTCATAGCCAGAAGAGCAACCAATGCTTGTGCAGGTGGCTGGTGTGGATTGGAAGCCTGGTGTTTGTTGACCTGTTGGGAGGTTCAAATCAGTGGGTTGGTTTTAAACAGATGAAAGTGGAGGAAAGGCTTTTTTCTTCCATTAGAAGTAACAGAAGCTATTAGAACTCAGTAATTGGAAATGTGTAGTCTTTGCATCTTGTTGTTGAAGGTTCCTGCTGAGCAGGAGTGCTGTTCACTAGATTCCAGATGGGAAAAGGTCTCTACCCGAAATGTCACCTGCTTTGATGATTGGGTTATGCAACAAGCGTGTTTGCTGGCGGTTGTTCCTTGCAGCTTGTTGCGTTGCAGCATCATCGGGTGCTGATTTTTTGCCTGTCCAATAAAAACATCCTTTTATAGAGTTGTGCATCTTTGTCTCTCAGAAGCTGAAGTCGGGTTGGTTTGCAATTATTAGCATTTCTGAAGGATTTTGCTCTAAGAGGTTTGTGAGGGTCTTTCTTGCAGAGGGAAGTTTTGGTGGAAGCGTTCGGCTTCAACTGGAACGCAGAGATTGTGGAACCCACAGTGGATGACTTTAGTATTAACGTTTACTTCATGGCAAAGCCATTTATAAAGAACACTCATCTTATAAACAACATGCTGCTGCTTCCAAGTTTATTTGTAATGCCAGGCTTAGTGTTACTTTCCCACGGGCGCAGGTAGAGAACGCTTTTGGGCAGAGATGAATCAATCCGTGTGTGTAGCAGAAAGCGTGTTGGTGTCAGGCCCTGCTTCCGAGATTGCAAATGGAATTCAGCAGTAATTTAGTCTTTTAAGATGTGCCGTGTGGAGCTGATGCAGATTTTCAGGGCTGACACTTTAAGGAAAACGTTACTGGAAGGTCGTGATAGCTTTGTCCAAGAAAAGCATTCAACAGAAATTACTTGTGTTTATTTTGCTGTTTTTGGAGCGTTTTCCAGCACTGGAGGGTAAATCAGGCTGTGCAGCTTGGGGGGTGTTAGCTCGAGCCCCAGCAGCAGCGGGTGGCACGGGGCTGTTTTCCTGGTGCTCCCGATGCAGGAGGGCTGTGAACACCCGTGAGAGGAGGCGGGAAGCGGCTCCGTTGGGAGCCGGCTGCGCTGGCCTTGGCCGTGCAGCCCGTGTGACCGCGCGCGGCCCTCCCGCGGCGGCAGCACCGGGGCCGTCGCCGGTGCCCGTGTCCGTCCCGGCGCTCCCGTGGGAGCAGCGGCCGCCCCAGCGGAGGCGGCCGGAGCGTCACAAACACCCGGTGGTCGCGGGAGCTGGTGCTGCTGCGGGGGCTCCACCAGGGAAAGCCCCCAACCAGCTCCCGTGCCAAGGCCAGGGCTGGGGCGGCCTCGGGGCTCCTCTGCCCTTGCACTCAGAAAGCAGCAGAGCCTTCAGCTTCCTGCCTTGGAGAGGAACAACGTGAGCGGGAGGGAGGTGCAGGGCTCAGCGCTGCCGCCGCAGCAGGGGAGTTTCCTGAGGACGGTGAAGGGAGAAATTTGTTGTTCAGCCCAAGCCTGAACATCAGCTGCTAGCTCCCAAGTGAAGGTGGCTCACAGTAGCGTTTGGTGGCAGAAAAGAAATCAATTTTTGATGAGCATTTCGTATTTTTTATGTTATTTTCACTGTTTTTGTGGACCTCTCCAGTAAGCAGCTTAAGGCATCTCACTTACCTGGTGCAGCCCTGCCTGCAAACATTGGAATGGATTAAACCGTTATTATCTGCTGGAGACTACAGCCCAGCAACCCTTTTGTCAAACAGTATTTACATTGTGCAGCATGTGCAGGGCGGGTGTTTGCATCGGCCCAGCTGTGTCGATCTGCCCGGCAGACCCGGTCCCTCCTTGCAGCAATGATGTCCTTCGGCCACCTCAGCAGCCCGGGCCGGTACGGAAACGCTCCGTGTGCCGGCCGGGATTGCGGGAGCCTCCCAGGCGCCAAACTGTGAATCTTGTGTTTCTCCTGCTTCTGTGGCCCCTCTCGTGGGTCCTTCTGCCTCCTTCCCTCCCCGATCCCCCAAGGCACAGCCCGTTCCAGCCAGCGGAGGGGACAGGAGGCAGTGACGGCCGCAGGGCCCACGGGCTGCGGGTGCAGGGGGAGCCGCAGCTCCTGCCGAGGTCCTGCCGAGCCCGCACGGATTGAACCGGGAGCACCGCGGCTGGCCCGGGAGAAGAGAAGGACAATGTTCCGCAATACAGCACAAATTAACGTGCACTTGAGCTCGATCAGCCAGGCCTCCTTGCTGCAGCGCGCGGTTTAGCCGTGCGGAAGCTCTGTGAACTTGGAGCAACGCACAGGCTCCGATTCATACAGGGAAAATAAATGACGCGTGTCTCAAGCAAAGTACATGATTCTTGTAGGGTGTGAATGTGCAAAGAAACACATACCTCTTTGGGACACGTGTGGCCACGCTGTCCCTCGCTTGGACCCGCTGGACAGCACCAGCCATTGCTCCGTCTGCTTCAGTAGATGGTTTCTGTGCTGAGGGCTAGGGCTGAGATGCTGCCTGGCAGTTCCGCTGCGATAGCTTCTCTCCAGGCTGCGATTCCTTCCTGGAGATTGTGGCCGCCCGAGAGCAGCGGTAACGCCCGGCCGGAGAGGCCACACGCGGAGCCGCGCTCCGCTCTCCTCCGCGTTGTCCCGGGCTGGACGAGTGTTGTTCTGCTTGCAAACCAGCTGTTTAACTCCACGGGCTCTGGTGTTTATATTTTCAGCCTCCTCCAGCTTTCCGCGGAATTTTGCACGTGAAATGTGAGTGGGTTTTGGCTTGGGGAGGCTGGAGTGCCCAGCAGCAATCCAGCACCACGTGAGGTTTTGAAGTATCCATGAGAGGGGAGAGGAAGCACTTTGCTTCCCTCCGTGCCGCTCGCTTAGGTCTGTCCTCTGCATGTACCACCCAAGGGCTGATCTGGGTGTCCCTTCGTAGCCAGGAGCGGTGGTTTGAGCTCTGCTCCCCCAGCCCGGAGCGCTGCGGTGCCGATGTGCGAGCGGCAGCAGCTCTTTGCACTGAGCATTTGCAGAGGCTTTTGGAGGGCGGTTGCAGTCCAGCTGCTCCCCCAGCTTTCCAGCAGTATCTCAGGTCATGGAGGATTGGAAACCAGCCTTTTGCAATTGCAGGAATAAGCCTTTCTCCCCAAGGCTTCCTACCAGCGCTTTTGTAACCCGGCAAATGGAATTTTGCAAATATCGTCTCATGCCTTCGAAATAGGAAATGTTGCTACTGTTTTCCCGAGCCTGGTGTACAAGGAGCTGGGGCTGCTGTCTTTGGGATGTGCTTCTGTTTGAGGAGAATGTGCGTCTCTGTGGGCAATTCCAGTTTCTTTTTAATGGGCATTTAATAGCTGCGTTGCTGGAAAAAAAATCAGAAATTCCGATTTCTTTCTGAAAGTTCAGGCCAGCAAAGTGTGGGCAGGGTCTGGGTGTCACAGGGCCAGGCTCAGACATGAAAACCCCGGCGCTCGGGACACGGGATTCGGTAACCGGGCGCCTTCCCTAGCACGAGTCCCCCCTTTGCTGAAGCCAAGCGGCTCCCGCCGAGTTTCCGTCCCTCCGAGCTGGTGGGAAAAGCTAAGGAGCATCGGCCACGTGTGGCGCCGATGGCGGGAGGGACCGGCATTCCTACGGGAAAAACACGTCTCCGTGTTGTCCTTGCGGGCTCGGCACCACGTTAGCACTTTGGCTCTCGCGGCTCCGCCGTGGGGTTCCCTTCTCTCCTCTTTTGCATTGAAGGAGCACAGATTTCCCCCAAACGCGCCGGCAGCTGGTGGCGTCACCCCAAGTTTCTGGCGCTTGTGCGTCACCGCTCGGCCCTTGGCCTCGTGCGTCCCCGCGGGGGCACAAACCTGCAGGACCCGCTTAGCAAAACGACCCGTTTGTCCATCGCTTTTTTCCCCGTGAGTGAAACACGGCTGCAGTTCCCAGGGAGGCAAGGGCAGAGCCCGGGACCCCAGCGGCGCTTCCAGCCTCCGCCGCCCTCGGGAACGCGGCAGCCTCTCCAGGCAGGAAGAGCAGGAGCAAAAAGCGCCTTGATTTTGTTTTCCCCCTTTAATTCCTCGGGAAAATGAGGGAGGGCGGAGGCGGCGGCCGCGGGGTGGGCGCTTGGCTTTTCCGGCGAGCGCGCGCGCTGCTTCTCTGTGCCGGTCTGACGCTGAAATCCGAGATTTATGTACTGTATGGGAGAAAAAAACAACAAAAAAAAACCCTAATGTTCCAAAACAAATGACAGTATATTTTGTACTTTGTAAAGTGTTAATTAAAATGAAAAAAAAAGAAAAAAAATGAACCATACGCTGTCTGCTTTTGTACTGATCGAGCTGGTGACCATGAAGCGGAGCTTGGGGGTGTCTGTGGGGCTCCGTGGGGCGCCGGGCGCGTGACAGGACGAGGGCTGGTGGCCACAAGCGCCGTCCTGGAGCGGAGCCGGACGGAGGAGCAGGCGGGGATGACCCGAGGTGGCAGCTCCAGAGCAGCAGTTGATTCCTGCGCCAAAATGGGCCTCGTTGGTCATGGAAGCCCCAGCTGGAGCAGGGGACGCGCTTGGCGCTAGGGCAGCATCACCTGGTTGAGCTGCTGCTGGTCTCCTAGAGGAGCATTCCCATAAGCGAACGTGGGATAGCGAAAAAGTGGAAGATTCCTGTCTGGAAACGAGCACTGAACATTTGTAAAAATGCATCCTTAATCCAGAGCTTTGGGTTGATGATTTAATCCACTGGAAAAAGGAAACAAAAAAAATATATATATATATATCTCCTCGTGAGCTTCCTTGCTGCCTCCGTGCTGCTTTTCACCAGCCTGTGACCTGCCTTGAGAACAACTGCAAATATGACTCAAGCTTTAGGGTAAATATATGGATTTCAGGTGTTCTACTGGGGCTCCCAATGCAGTACATGGCCATTTTGATCCTGATGCCTTTTCCTGTGCTTGCAGGCACAGGCTCATGTGTGTGGCCCGCTGGGTGTGTGTTGCTGAAGAGCAGAGAACCCCTTGGCAGGCAGCCTCGCTGCAAGCGAAATAAGCTGTTATCTAATTGAAAAAAAAAAAAAGGCATTAAAAATATTTTTATACAAATTTTATAAAATATTATGAAATTATAAACTTTTATAAACAGTTATAAAATCATAAACTGTATAAAACCAAGTTGGTTGCAGCTTGGGTTCAGCCCGTTTCCTTGCTGGGGGTCAGGAGCCCCTCCAACCAAACAAATGCTGGGCTCAGATCGCGGCCGACTCCCTTTGCAGCGCTGTAATAGACTCTGCTGGGTCACGACAAAGAAATATTATTTCGGGAGGACTCTCAATGCTTCAGGCTGATGAGTAGCTCTCTGAGTCATTTGTTTTTGAATGATCCCTTAGGGAAAAGAGCCTTGATGTGCCATGTGCCTAACAAGGCTGTCGTTTTGGGGGATTTGGTGCCTCTTCCAGCGTGCAGAAAGCTCCTCCTGCTCGGCCCAGCACGGGAACGTCAGCCTGTGGGTCCTGCCTGCACCAAGCGCTGCGTTAGGCCAGCTCTGCAGCCGCCCTGCTCCACGCTGCAGGCTGGGAGCTACAAGGTGCCACGGGGGTTTCTTGGCCCGAAGAGCTTTCGGGCTATTTTAAGCCCAAACTGAAAGGGAGCTAGTGGTTGGCGGGCGAGCTACTCGTGCTAATCAATGCGGAAATCAAGTAGGTTATTTTAGCTCTGATTCAAGCAGCTTTCCTGCCCTGCTCGCGGCAGGTGTGTTAGTTTGCTCCTGTGAAGGGCACGGTGGTGCACAGTGCTCTGCACCGCGTCGCGCCGGGGCTCCCTGCGCTGCGGCCGCCGTGTTCGTGCTGCTCCCGGCAGCGGCCCCGGGCAGCCCCCGCGCAGGCAGGGACGGGACCCCCTCCCGTCGGGGGCTGCTCTCATTTGCAGTGCTGGCACCGCTGGTGCTGGCTCAGGCAGCACCTCGAGGCTCAAGCTCGACCTTGGTTTAACCAAACTCAAGCTCCTCAGCCAAGGGAAATGTTTTTGAAGAGATTTTTATGAAGCAGCACTTAGAAGAAGAAGAAAAAAAAAGGCCACTCACCCTTCCTAAAAGAACCTTTGAATGGTGCTTTAATATTTCTTTTTGAAGAAGGTTTTATAGGGGGTACCTGGGCACGTTGCTGCGTCTGCCTTCTATCCCTGCATTAAAGTGCTGGCCGCGGCGCTGGGAGGCTGCACGGGGCCAGCTTGCTGAGACCTAACGGTGCTGGGACACCAGCCCCTTCCTCGCCTATAGGAAAGGCCTTGGTTTAGGGCCCATCTGCCAAGCGCTTTGAACGGGGCCTCGGCTGCTCTTCCCCATGTCAGTGCCTGCCTTCCTCCTCCTCCCAGTGCGAAACCTCTTGTGGGATGGACACCAAGTGCCCAGAGGCCGCCCTGGCCAAGGAGGAGCTGGAGAAAAGGCTCCTTTCAGGCCAGCAGCTCTGCACCAAGGCAGCCCTGGGGGGGACCCAAGACGTAGGTCAGAGGTTGTTGCTTTTAGTTGTGCAGCAAAAGCTGAGCAGGCAGGGGAAGGCTTGGTGGCCTCCCTGGACATCGTCTGCAGTGGGCCCTTACGGCACAAATGAAGCCTGAAACGCTCATCACTCCTGCATTTTACTTTTAATTGATTGTATTCCTGCAGTTCTGGGCCCTCCGGTGCAGAACGAGGATGCTGGGGCTCTAGCTATGACCAAATGTGGATGGAAAGGACCAGGCATAACACCAGGGAACCTTTTAAGAAACTGTTGTAGCTACAACGGATCTGGCCTTCAAGCCCACCCTTGGTCCTGGCTTTTGTCCATTTCAGAGGGAAGGGCCAAGAGGAACAGGATCTCCCATCTATCCCACGGAGCCTGAACACCGCACACACGAGCAGTTGCCTTCACCCAGGACTGCTCGTGTTGGACTTAGCAGAATAGTCTGTAACCAAAAAATAACCCACAGTACACACGAGTCCTGCAGGCACCGGGTTAGAGGCGCGATAGCAGCGCTGGGCGCCTGCCCCAGAGCCGCGGGGCCAGGGCCTTTCCCAACTCTGTTATCACACAGTTTCTCTAGGAAAAGCTTAACCAGAGTGACAAGAAGGTGGCTGGAGAAGCCCACTGGCCTGGAATATATCCTAAAAAAAAAAAAAAAAATCAGGACAGAAATATGAATGAAATTCACCCCCTCTGCCCTGGAAGGCTGTTGCGGTTTGATGGGGGCAGGGGCAAATTTGGTAAGTGCTGAATCCCCTCACGTTCCAGCTGCTCCTCCAAGGCAAGAGGGACTGGACTCATCCCCTCACAGGGACACCGAATACCGCGGTGACTCTAGGCCCGACTCCGGCAGCACTGGATTCAGTCTGGCAGCTGCAGTTCTGAGCACCCTCACAACAGCAAATCCAGGTCACAAACACATGATCAGCTCTAGGCCAACTCTGGCAGTGTGGGGTTCACGAACAGTCTGCGCCTGTTTGCTCTGATCGCCTTCACAACAAGGGATCGCCTTCACGAATAGCATGATTTATTCCAACGCAACATTTACAAAGCAGGTTTCATGTGTCAGCGTAGGAAACGCTCTACTACAGCGCGGGGTTCTCAGCTAGTGCCTGGTGTGCAAACACACAATCACCACCCAGCCCAGCCCCTGGGAGAGGGCTCTCAGCGTGAGGAGTCTCCTCAGGCCGCGTCCTGACCGGAGGGGAGGAAAGGGGTTCAGCCCGTCGACTGATCCAGAAGTTACAATGGAATCCTCCCTCTACCTTCCTCCTTCCCCCGTTCTTTCTATAACCCTCCTTAGTTCACCTTTTAATATATTTTCTTTTACGTCTAGGTGGAGCTTGAGCGACTCTAGGCATACTTACTTTTGCTATTGATTGGTTTAAAAAAATCTCTCAAGTTAATCAAAACTCTAGGGCGCATGTTCAGTGAGGAAGCGGGTAAGTTCTGGGATGGGGTTGTGTATTGGTTTTATAAAGCTTTCTGCTCCAGCCCAGCACTAAAACACAAGTTACAAAGCAATGCTTAAAGTAACTCTCAAAAATAACTATTTCTGCAGACTTTGTTTAACCTTTCCTATACTTTTTGCAAAGCCCTCCAAGAGATTATTTCATCTAGATAAAGCTTAGCTTTGTTAATTACTTAAGAACTATTACAGAGATGAAGGAGTCCAGTGAGTGTACATGGTATACACCATGCCTACCACAGCATGAGTCCTACAGGCACGGAGGCAGCTCAGGTAACAGGAAATATTTCCTATCATCACATCACATTGCAGTGAAACATTAAATTAAGTGCACAGCACAAGACAGAGCAGCTTCTGCCCTATGAGGAGAGGCTGAGGGAGCTGGGCCTGTTCAGCTGGAGAAGAGAAGGCTGAGAGGGGACCTGAGCAGTGTCTAGAAGTACCTCAAGGGAGGCAGTGAGGAGGATGGTGCTGGCCTCTTTTCAGTGGTGGCCACCAACAGAACTAGAGGTAATGGCCACAAACTGAAGCACCAAAAGTTCCACAGGAACTTAAATTTTTTTTCCTTAACAGTGAGGGTGACAGAGCAGAGGAACAGGCTGCCCAGAGAGGTTGTGGAGTCTCCTTCTCTGGAGATCTTCAAACTCGCTTGGACGCAGCCCTGTGCCACGTGCTCTAGGTGACCCTGCGTGTGCAGGGGGTTGGACTAGATGATCTCTAGAGGTCCCTTCCAACCTTCAGCATTCTGTGATTCTATGATCTCTGTGAACTCGAGCACAAGAATATTTCCATTACTACTGATACAAAGACTTTATAATCACTTTATTCAAAGCACATTAAACTTTCCCCAAGTAATTTACACAGTGGGAGGAGGCAGTACAGAGGGAGAAGATACAGCTCTGTCTGACATCTGCTGTACAGCCCAGGAAACAATCGGCTTCCCACACTTCAACAGGAGACTTGCTAAGTGACTGCTACACCAGGAGTACATATGGCTGCTAGGTCCCACCTCCTTTAGATACTACATCCTAAATGCACTTACCACAACTTCTCTCCTAGGAAGCTAGCAAGAAACATGGCTATAAATTCTGGTTTTTGCCTATTAAGTCTCTTCCCCATTTAGGCACTACAGCAAAGGCTAATTTGAAAGAGCTCTTTGTGATGGAGAATTGCCCATGTTTGGCAGTATAGCAAGAGCACAGGGACTCCCAGAAACCAAAGGCAGCAGTTTGTGAGGAGCATACCGAGAGAAGCAGCCGATGAGAAAAAAGCTCTGCTCATTTCCACAGCCTGAGCACGAGCCGTGCACGTAGCCAAGAGGGAGCTTGTTCCTGACCTCAGTCCATCAATACATTAGATTTGCTACAATCAGACTGCACACACAGCAGTGGCAATGTACATGATTTATCTTTCCCGGCTGTCTTCTTTAACAGTAGCTTTACTCTTGCAGTGTAAGGAACGTGCTCCTTTGGTGTTCAGTCCACGTGGAAAGCCTGCGAACGCCTGTGATGAGCACACTGTCTCCCAGGGCCATTAGCTGGGCATGCAACACCCACACCAACAACAGCCACACAGAGTGCAGCTGGTGGCAGACATCGAGGACAGCTCGGCTGGATTCCAGAAGCCAGTGCAACTTCTCTTTCATAATAAAAATGGTAATTAAAAAGCTTTCCCCTGAGAAATAGCTTGTCTCAGTCCAACACTGGCAGCAGAGAGTTGGTGACAGGGAGAGACAGTCTGTAAATAAGTGTCCTGTACTACAGACTTCATCTCATCCCAGTCTTCCCTGAGAGATGTTTGTCATCCTTTTACACAAACTCACCTCTGAGTCTGGGTCTCCAATTCTTCAGGAGCAACTCCGGAACCGGCCAGAGCACTCCCCGAATTCCCTCTCTCCTCAGGGAAAAGCACTTCCCTCCTGCAGGCTGAAGCACTTCGGTGACACAGAGGTGACATCCAGGCTGCCTCTGCTCACAGTTGCTTCTTGACCAGTTCCATTGAAAAAGTGTTCCCTTCCAAGAAGCTCATTGCCAGGTTCCCACATCTTCTAAGCACAGTGCCTGCCGAGCAGCATTAACTACGTAAAAGACTTAACCAGGCCAACCATGTGATCGACTCCACAGGCAACATCCACCACCTCACCGGGCACAGTCACCTGCAAAAGAGTAGATCATTTCTCAAGCTGGCACTTTGCACTTCACATTTGTTATTTCTCATCCTTCCTCTACTTAGTTCCTTTTGCAGAGATTCTGCACCCACCAAAGGGCCATGTTGGACACCTAGAGAAAGACAGATTCAGCACCAGAGAAGCTTGTCATGTGCATACTAGAAGAACATGCCCTTTCTCCCCTCACAGAGGCCAACAAAGTTTTTTGAAGGACAGAAAGAAAGGTCTACCCAGCAGACAGCAAGGAGACTGTAGCTTCAGCCCATCTGCTCAGCAGTAGAAACTGCACGACTGAACAGGGCACAATCAGGGTATAAGAAAACAGAATCTGCCCAAGCACCACAAGGATTAGCCTCTTCTCTCAAGGAAGAGGAAGGGCAGGCAGAGCACAGCTGAGGCTTTTGTCTCAGGCAGTTTTTGTTTTGATGCCAAGCAGACCCAGCATGCTCACTAGGGTAATTATAGCTCAAAGTCGACTTCAAAATGAAGGGAAGCAACAGCAAGACCCAAGTTTTTTCTCTTAGGCATAAGGAAGAGTAGAGATGGCAGGTTACAGACCAGCCGCCCAGTAACTGCTCTTGCTCTGATACAGTGCTGTGGTCACATCACACAGGAGATGGCCATCTGAGGGAAAACACCCCTCACTGCCTACTCTTCTGATAACTAGCATGGCGTGCCATGCATGGTGGGTCCAAAAGAATATCTACCCAGGCAAAGCAGTGCTGTTTTAGACCAATTCTGCAGTGTTTGCCTGTTTTGTTCATTTTTAAAGGAAGGAGAGGAGCATGCCAAAGAAACATCCACTCAGACATGCAGAAGGGGACTCCAGGGTGGTCCTGCCTCGTTTCCTCTTTGGCCTTAGACTGGGAACATCTGCGAGGCTGAGTGCTGAAGCCTAGAGCCAAACACTCTTCTACACCCACAGAGTCTGGCTCTCAAAGTCATCCGAGAAGGGAGTGGCTAAGTATCTCCTGCTGTGGCTACACACAGTCAGTCCAGCAACCCACCACCACAGGCAAAAGGATCAGGAGAAGGCAGCCTACTGCTATATGGACCTGCTTCCATAGGGGTCTCACTCCAGCAACTGAAATGTTCACCTAATTTAAACGTTTAACTCAATTCTTATGGGTCGGTTCTTATGACCAACACCAGCTGTTTTCTGGTACCAACACGTACAGTTGTGAAATGCAGGCTAGAGGGAAGAAGCACGGAAGAGTGGGGGCTTGGGGACAACAGGCAAATGAAAATTATTGTGAAATGATAACACAGCCGCCAGCTTCGGCTTTTGGATCAAATATTGTACCGAACAAGCAGAACCAAAAGATGCAGGTATTTACAGAACACCTCCATCTCTGCATAGGCTAGGCCAGAACCTCTGGTGAGGAGAGTACTTATATAAACATTTTACTTAGACTTTAAAAATTACTCCTTGAACTAAGCAGCAAATGAGGTTTCTTGCCCTTGTGATATCAAGGGCCAGCCACAGAATATAATCTTGCTTTAATGCCACTGTCCTTACCCTCCATGGGAAATACTGGTCTTCCATTCTTCCAATTCCCAGACATCCTCTTATATTCTTGCCCCATACAAAGAGTTCTCCTCTGTCTGTAGGAGAGGGGAGGGGGAAGAAGAAAAAAAAAAAAAAAAAGAAAAAATATGCAGAAAAGGGAGAACCAGGGCACAGTCATTAAAAAGGAAGTATTTTGGTATTTCTATTTACAGTGCTGGCAAGTGTGGCTACTGGGCTTCTGGGGAGCTGGGGAGCATAAAAGGTTATATACACAGCAAGAAAGCCACCAAGTTTACTTCCAAGTATAATAACTGAATTTGTACATGGAAAAAATTATGTCTAACAAGCAGAAAAGCAAACTGTGGGCACAAGTCTCTGCTTCTCCCTTTCACAGCTTTGCTCTGGAATTTTATTCAAAGGAAGTATATTATTTGGGGAAGAAATTGGACAATTGGCAAACAAAGCAAGCAAGGTTTAATCTAGCGACAACTGAGGAAAACAAAAGAAAACTTGTGTTCTGCAGAGCTGGAAAGAGACCATTCTTTTAAGCCACTCTGTCAAATAGGGAAATCTCAATGTTTCAATGAGCCCCATAGTAGAGAGACAACCAGAACAATGTAACAGCTTAAGTACAGTTTAACTGGAATACAGTTTGCCATGCTTCCTGGGTAACAAAGGGAAGCCAGCTACAATCACCCTCTAACCAGACTGATGGTGTCAGGTACACTGCCTTCTCAACAGGAGAAGGACACTGGTAAATAATGATTTTTGCTATCAGGTATATGAGTTTTCTGTGTTGCTGCCCTCTACTGACTGTTTTTAAATGACCTTCAGATTCATAACTTCCCTTAAAGGCCGTACCAAAAACAGTGTACATAGCATACAGTGTCCTCTGCATGTTAAATATGTAGATTTTCCCCTCTCACATTGCTTCCAAGTTGGTCAGAAGGGCCAAGACAGTCTGAATCAGAGGTAGTTTGTTAATTTATCACATGAATTCCTAATGAATCTAAAGTGCAGCTGACTTCAAAAACCTTCCTGGGTTTCCTGTTTGAGATAATTGTTTTGTTATAGAAGGGACATGTTGTCTAGTTATAGAATCAACTTTCTAAATAAACTTGTGATTTTTAGAAGGTAAGCTATGCAACACAGCCATATATCCACATCATGCCAGTTTCTAATCACAGCAGTAGCTAGATTTAGAGATAAGCTAAATTCTTGCCAACACCTGTAAATTTCCCTATTTGTTGCATTCCATCAGTGTGGTTTAAGCTTTAAACAACAACAACACAACAAACAAAAAAACACAAAACAACAACGAAGCTGAACTTAAGACTGCCAAATTAATGTAGCTAAATGACTTCTCTGTGAGCTCAGGGCTAGAAACTTACTTGTAAGCGCTGCAAACTGGCTGAGCCCACAGCGAACGCGGGCGACGCGGATGTCCGGATTGACGTCTGACCAGCCGAAGAGGCTGGGTGGGATCATCTCTGGCACTGCTGTTTCTATTAGGTTTGGTCCTTTCCCAAGGATTCCATATCCCCAGACAAAAACATTTCCTTCTTCTGCATTACAGTAAGACAATATTCTGTGAGAAAGGCTGTGCTTGTTAAATTCACGCCATGACCAAGAGTTAACTAGATCTAAACAGATATTTTCCCTTTCTCCTAAAGCAGTCTAGCACCTTCTGATTATTTAAAAGTAGCAAACAATGCACTCCTATCCAAATTCCTATTTTTCCCCTAATCCATTTAAGGGGATCAAGCTTCACAAGCAAAGCCATCCTGGCAGGGAAAAGAGGGATAACCAACACTGGAACGCATGAAATATGTCAACTTACTGTCTGATGGACAGAGATGAATGTTTTATCATCATTACTTTTCCCTTTGATGTATTGCCAAACCAGTGGTAAGTTATTTGCTCTGCCTGGCACTCTGCCTGAAGTCGGGTGCCTGGGAGAGGCAGCAGTTGGATAGCATGAAACAGAATAAATTCCCATGATTGCTAGCTACCTGCATGCTAAAAGCTCAAATATGTTGTCATCACAGTAACTGCATCATTTATATGCACTTCAAGAGGATTCTTCCTCACAGCATTTACAATTCCATCCCTTGCTCCTTTATTCTATGACTTTTGAGCTGTGCTCCTTTAACCACTGGCAATCACACAAAGGATTCAACAAGAACCCTGTTGCAGAGTGTCACTGTTCTCAGAACTCTCTTTCTGGTCCATTTAATCAAAATTTATTTACATGCCAGATTTACATCAAGTCTGAAGGGCTTTTCAAATGTTCATCTTCATTATGGGCCACACAAGCATCATGTGATTGGCAAACAAGGGAACAGAGCAACAAGCAACAACCTTGTTCTTGCTCACATTAGAGTCTCATGAGCGCAACTGATCACAATAGAACATACACAGCTTCCCAAAAACATATGCTGAGAAAAATACCTGGGGAAAATATTCTTAAATCACAGCTTTTTCAGCCTCCTGACTTTGTCATGCAGGCAGCACTCCTTTATTTCCAGTAAACAAGCTGCTTCCTCAAATACATTACAACCCACCTACTGCATAACTCACCAGTTAAAGCCACATTGCCAGTCCCTCCACATGCAGCTTCCTTTATCTTCCCGATCTTGAATGGCAAGTGTCTGGGAACATTCACCTGTGTAAGGTATAAAGTTTGTCTTTAAAGACAAACCAAGAAACTGGAACCAGGCACACATTTTTAACACGTTCTCAAGTTCTGTCTATAGTTTACATGCACTGAATATCCTGCACTGCATGAATAACTCAGTGCAATCCACAAGACTCTTGGAGCATTGGGATTTTCTTTTGGATATACTTTTATAGCATTTTCATTCAGTTTTCCTCTTCACTGAAGCCTAAGACTTAAAAGGTGATACTCTTTCTTGTAGTATAATATATCACTTTTCTATCAGTGCACCTATTCACAGTAAAAGCAACCACTACTTATACAGCATTTTAAAAAGCACACAGGTCTAGAAAACACAAGCTATAAAATGGTTGGAATTGGCTATTTTACAAGATAGCTTTGCAAACAGTCAGAATTTGATCAGTACAATTATCTTCTGCCTTAAAATAGGGAGATATTGGAAGTGCATGGAGGAACTCAGGAGAGATTTGAAAATTCTCATTGGGAATACCTTATCCTACAGCCATACAACCAATTCAGACAGGTTGGCTTTGTACAGGTATAGACAGGTATAGAGAAAACCAGACTGCTAAGGGTTTATATTGATCCATACTGCTGTTAAAAGCAGCAGAAGTGAGTAATTTCTTTAACTCACTGCACTGCCGCTGAACTGAAACATGCAAAAACGAATTCCCAGGCAAGCTAACCTGGGTGGTCTCCGTGACAGACGCCAATTGCAGATATTCCGAGTTTCCCCAACCAAAGAGATCTCCCTCATCTGAAACAGCCAGACAGCAGTCTCCATAGGAAGTG
Source organism: Tinamus guttatus (assembly GCF_059628265.1). Lineage (NCBI taxonomy): Eukaryota > Metazoa > Chordata > Aves > Tinamiformes > Tinamidae > Tinamus > Tinamus guttatus. The sequence goes on from NW_028288890.1 coordinate 2,672,777, forward strand.
ACCTGGACAATATTTACTCCAGCAATGTCACCCTGTACCTTAGTAGGAACACTGGTGATATTGTAGTGTCCAAGACCTGAAAGGAAAAAAAGAAAGATGCGATCAAGATTTTTTTCCAGCAATGCCAACTATTGCCTATACAAGACCTTTCTGTGTGTGTGTTTGTGTGTAATACATCATTCACACTTTCACTCCAAAAGAAACATCTTTCCCTTCACATCTGAAGGGCCAGTTTCATGGGACAAGAGGCCAAAGACACCAGTTCTGCTAGCTGAAGAGGCAAGTACCTACCAGCCACCCTTATACAGTCAAATCGAGGAAACAATCTAAGTTTATGTCTCTCTTCTGCATGGACAAAAGTGTTGAGAGAGGAGTAACCCAAGCCAGGCAGACACCCTGAAGTCAAATTTTACAAACTGGCTCTATCCTGACTCCTGCAAGAAGAGCCAGAATTCACAGTACGCTCTAAAAGGTATTTAGACAACAGCAGGTGAAATGGCAAGAGATGTTGGGAAGCATGCCAAACAGCTGCCTGAACGAGAGGCCAGAACAACGAAAAAATCAAGAGAACCACTAGTCTACAGCACATCCACACAAGAGAATCAGAAGAACCAAGTTTCAGGGTCAGCAGAAGAAATAAACAGTGGGAAGGGCTTAGAGGAAGTCCTGTGACAGCGGAACAGGGGCCTGGCCGAACACCCAATGCTAACACAGCATTAGCAGGCAAAGGACTCCACCAAGTCAAAAGGAGAAGGAAGCAAAAAGGACCTGGAAACAAGACAATCAGAAAACAAAGCCTATAAAGAACAGAGCAAGTTATTTTCATGTCACCCCTGCATGCCCTCACAAGCCTCACACAGTAAACAAGGTCACATTGGCCTCAGATGACATGCCTGGATTGCCAGCATGGTGTCCTAAAACTCAATATAAAAAATAGATTAAAAAAAAAAAAAAAAAAAAAGGGAACTGGTTTGTCTCCATTCATCTACACAAGGGCACTGGGAACATCTGCACGTAGTTGCAAAGAGTTGCCCAGCTGCCAGGTGCCTTGCGCATGTGGACAGAAAGTGGCATCACCAGCCCCAAATTTAGCACAGCTTGCTACTGTTAGCCATGCACTAAGAGGGAAGCTTAGCTGAGCTCCTACCTGTTTGTCCATCAGCTCCCCATCCACACGCATACACTGCGCCTTTCTTTGTTCTAAACAGACTGTGGTCCTGCCCACACACAACCTGTACACAAACGAGAAGCCAGAGCTGGTCAAGAAATATGACATGTTAAGAGTCAATTTAATGAAACATTACTGACAGACAAAATGAACCTCTACTACAGCTATCAAATTATATTTTGACCCTTCCTTCCAGATCAAATGGCTCTACACATCATGGGGAAGGCTAACAACAACATGGTACAACTCAAGAAACAGCAGTTTTCTTTCTAGAAAGCAGTACTAGACTTGTTCTGAGATCCAAAACACACTCAACTGGGCAGTCCAACCTAGCAAAACAGCTGAAAGTAAACAAGATCTCTCTTCCCAGGGTGCTACTCCATGGATCTCAATGCCAGCTACCACCTGCTATTGATTCCTTGCCATGCAAGCACTCTAGGAAAAGATGTGCTCTCAAACTGAGATGCTGAAGGCTGCACTTCCAGCCATGTCTGCCACAGGCTTGGCGGAAACTAAAGCCACGATTTTCAAAAACAGAGTCTAAAAACTAGCCAGATATTAAATGGATTTAACACATGGATAAGAGATTGATGATCCAAAAATATTAATTACTGAACTGCTTTCATCAAGGTAAGAATAATTATTCGACTTCCTTGAAATGCCTTGAGAAGTCTGAACAGAAGTTTAGCAGCCTACTTCCAACAAAAAAGTCAGGATGTATCATGCCTCTCCCTCACTCCACTGGCCTCATGTCAGTGATTTTTGCTTTCTAGGATACCATATGGTAACAGGAACAATGTTTGCACACACACAGCACTGCTACAGCAGCACAGAGACACTAACAGACTGCTCTTGTGCATGGGGATGCTGCAGCTGGATGAAGAACCACCAGCATTTATGCTGCTCTGGAGTCTCATGCTCTCCCAGGAGCTTAACTTAGGGAAATGCGACGTAGTCTAAGTGGGTGATTTCACTTTCGAAATGAAACAAAAAATTCACAATAGAACAGTTCCAAAGTGACAGAAAAATTCCCAAGGGGGACAAGAGCAAGGACAGGAAAAGATGATGCATCAGAACAATCTCCTTGCCATGCAGGTGCTAGCTAGGAAGTCGAGCAAGGGCTGCACTGGCATTCCCGTCAAATTCTTCAGTAAGTTCAGACCCTCTTTTGCCATTTGCAACTACCTGGCAAAGCCACAGAGCAAAATACCTTCTTGTGCTTTATATAAGCAACCATACTCCTCATTTCAAAAGGCTTCAACTAAGTGATCTGTATTCTCTCTTCCTCTAGCCCCTTCCCCTCACTCCCCTCCCCGCCCCTTTTTTTAAAATTAGATTCAGAAGATTCTCTTACCTGGACGACTCTGCTATCAAACTCCTTCAGTTGATGAATTACATGGCTTTCACTGGACACCATCAATAAAAAACAGAAAGAGAAGAGGCAATATGAAGCATGTCAGACAACTGCAACTGAAAAAATGTGAAGACAGATTCACCTTTACCAAAAAAGCCACTTTGTCATTAAAAGGAGAGGGAATTCTCTCTTATATTCAAGAAAAACATTGTTTCACTGTAAAGAAGTAGGATATTTTTTCATCATCTCATTTAAGAAGTTTAAAATTGTCACTTTTTAATATAACATTTCATGGGATGTGGGTGGTCCTCAAACACACTCCCTAGTCCGCAATGAGCACAGGCATTAGATAATACTGTATTATCCATCTAAAACATTATACTTAACTGGAAATCTTTCTGCTTGTCATTTTACAAAGAAAAAAAATGCATATCAAGACAAGCTTGCTTAGGCTTAAAGACAGATGTTTAAAGACAAGTTTAAAGACAGACAGCCCTTACAGGATGCCTGCAGCATAAAAGCCTGATTTGAGGCTCCTTAATTTTAGGCAGTATCTTTTTTGCTATCAATTTTTCTCTCCTCCAGGCTTTTCTGAAGGGTTGTTTTAATAACAATATTTTCCTTAGCACAGTTTGAGTTGTTTGGTTCCTCACCTGTAAGTTTCATCTTCGATAACTTTCCTGCCGCACTGTCCGTAAGAGTTGTTCCCCATGCTGAAGACTGAAAAACAGTGATAAAAGGCTCCTTGGATTCATGTCCAACCTCACAAGAGCCCCTAAGCAGGTACGAAAAATACTTTCATAAGGTACAAAAGTTGAACTTGGTCCTGTAGAACAAACCTAAGCTTTCTTCCATCAAGCTCACTTGAAATCAAGTGATCAAATCTGTTTTAGGCAACAGGAACAAGGCGATGGTGGGGACTGTTGCAGGACCTGGAGCTCATTGGCTCTATCTCTGTAACTGCCTCGTTCATCCTGCCGTTGCCAAGGAGACTCGGGAATAGATCAGCATTCCCACGGGAGCATTAAATCAACCAAGCAGCTTGCTCTGTGATGAGGAGCACTGGGTCGCTCTGTACAGTACCAAAGCCACCGAGAATTCCCAGCAAAGCCACGAGCCAATTCACAAAGAGGATCTTCTGTATAAAGGCCTATTAATTCACTGTTTTTATAAATGCTGCACTCTAGGGCTTTATGGGGAAAACAGCACAGAAGTATTGGCGTAGCCATCCAAAACAGAACTCAAAAACACATCTGACTAAACAAGACAAACAGCTTACACTTAAACGAGGGCTGGGGATAGATAAATGGTATTTTTTCAATACTAGAAGGGCAAAAGCTTCCAACGCATTTGCGGCTTGAGCCAAACAGAACATAACTCTGCATTGAGCTCTATCTCAGAGCTCTCCCTCAAGGGAGCAGCCCCAGAGGGGCTAACAGCCACCTGCATCACATTTACGGTGCTGGCAGCCAGTCTGGCATCAAGTTTTTGAGGACAGAAGACAATTTCCCATTTTTTTCAATGGAAGTATAGATTCAGGTGTCCCTTGTATCCAGCAAAAGGATACTGTACCTCCTTCGCTATCTGTCAGGATCAGGGAATGGGCTCTCCCACAGGAGACCTGCAAGACCCGAGTCTGCTGAGGCTTCGCCAGTGGCAGTGCAATCGGAGATGGTTCCAAGACATATTCGTAGCCTTTATCTTTAAAAGAGGGGGAGAGAGAGAGAAAAGTTAAAAAATCAGTATCACCCACAATGCAGAGCAATTATATTTTGCAGGTTATATTGAAGACATCCATTCTTATTTTGTTAGTGAAGCAGATTAACTCTAGACAGCAGGGACCCAAGCAAAAGAGGGGCTGGAATCCATCATGGGGAAGAATAGATGAAAAACAACAGTGATGCTTGAAGTAAGCAATCACTGCATAGCTAAAAATCCATGATACCCTGGGGCTGCATGGTACTAAGGCTTCAGGGGATCAGGAAGCAAAAAAATCTAGGTTTTCAGCATACATTTGACCACTTCAGTGAAAAAGGCTGGATTACTAAGGAGCTTAATGATAAGCAAAAACTTAACTACTCTTTAGAACTGAGAATTTTACATGCAAGGTACAATAGCAAACAATCACAAAATAGACAGCATGAGAGATAAGCAAAAAGTCTTCGAGCTTCATCTTTAAAGAACGGTGGATTAAAGGCCCTCTGGGAAAAGGGAATGAAAAAAAAGAAAACACCAGAAACTAGTGTGGCTCCACAAAAGATTAGCGATCTAAGATTTTGTGAAATAAAATGGCTGTTATTAACAGCTTTCCCTTAATAGTTTGGGAGACAATCTTCTAAAATATAACAAGCTTTTTACAGTAAGAGACAGGAATTCTATATGGGAATGAATTTCATATTTTTCTTGTCTGCCTTAGGAGGAAGACAAGTTTCTAGCACAGAAAACATGTTCTAAAGTGTGTATAACATTCTGAGATGACTGTATCAAAAGATTTGAGAGACAGCAAGTTAGGTTAGAGATATGAAGACAAAACAAGAGAGCAAACCATCATACCGAAAAAATTTATTAACTAATTTGACATATTGCCCCATAGAAAACTATACACCCTCAAAGCAACAGCGCATCCAACAGACACATCTGCAGAAAAAACAGTTGTTTGGATTTCAGGCACACATGAAGAAGAGAAGCATGTCTGGACCACAAATTCACACACAGCAAACACAACGAAGTTCAAAAAAAAAAACTTAAAAAAAAAAAACTTAAAAAAGGACAGCCCCACAACTTTCACCAGAGCTTCCTGTATATTTTCCCTATCTCCTAACCCATGGTCTCCCACACCACACCACTAGCATCCTGCAGTACCACCCTGCAGGTCCCTACAACACCCCAATCCTTACTTCTATCGCCCAAGCTCCTCTGAAATCCAAGCTGGGAATCCTTGTTGAGGCCCATGCCCCAAACTTTGGTGATGTCCGTGGTAGTAGAGGACAGCAGTGTGAATCCATAACCACAGGCCGCAGAGGAGATCTTTGAAGATGAAAAAGAAAAAAAAAAAAAAAAAAAGAGTGTTTAGTTACTAACTACTGCCTAGAAAAAATGAGTGTTACACCTTTTTTTTCTTCCCACTAACATACATCCTTACTTTGTTCATACCCAAATACAGCAAAATACATGAACAAGCAGCATCTTTACAAAAATGACCATCAACATTGTTTAGTGTCAGGCACAACGGTGTAAACAGAAACTTGTCATTACTGCTCTAGGCTGTTGTTTTCCACGGCGTACATCTCCAATCTACGGCTGGATTCATTCAGACACAACAGCAAAACCTACTGACTGGCCTCCAGCAGCAACAGATTAAGATAAAATAGAGAGATTAAGGAGAAATTCTTCTCCTGTTTTGCTCCCGATTGTCCCAGCACGTTTGAAGCAGGGAGGCGGCCGCACTCACCTTCTCCTCGGTCTCCAGCCGGTAGGGGGTCGGCTGGACGCGCCGCGGCTTCTTCCAACCCGCGTCGGGCCTCACGAAGCTGGGGATGCCCAGAGCGCCCGAGTGGCAGAAGCCCCACACGAAAACGCGGTCCTTCCGGCGGGCCGCTCTGCCCGCGTACTGGAACACGGGCGCCGCCTCGTCGGCCTCGCGCAGCTGGCGGAGGCTGCGCGGCCGCGCCGCCCGGCACAGGCCTCGGCAGAGCAGCGGCGGCCGCGCTCCCCTCAGCGCCGCCCGCGCCGCCATCTTGTCCTCCCCGCCGCTGCCGCACCGGCCCGCCCGCCTCCCGCGCGCTCGTTTCTTAAAGGGGCGATGCCGCCCGCGGCGGGGTGGGTCCCACCGTGACCACGAGCAGCCCTCGGCCGCCATGGCCTCGGCGGGGCGGGCGCTTTGGTGTTGTCCCAGCGCAGCCCTCATGTCACCCGCGTCCCTCCCCGGGGCCTGACCCTGCCGGGCACTGTCAGGGTGGCACCAGTAACATGGCAGCTGGCGCTCCTGTCATGGTGGGCAGCGCTCCTGTCATGGCAGATGAGCTCCTGCATGGCGGGCAGGCTCTAGTCATGGTGGGTGAGCTGCACTCATGGCTGAGTGGGCTCCTGTCATGGTGGGCAGGCTCCCCTCATGGTGGGCAGGCTCCTGCCATTGTAGGGAGCACTCCTGTCATGGTGGGCAGGCTCCTGCCATTGTAGGGAGCACTCCTGCCATTGTAGGGAGCACTCCTGTCATTGTAGGGAGCACTCCCGTCATGGTGGGCAGGCTCCTGGCATTGTAGGCAGCACTCCCGTCACGGCCTTCATGGCCTGGCAGGCTCCCCTCATGGTGGGCAGCGCTACCCTCCCTGCTGCTGCTGTTTCCACAGGGCGCGAGGAAGCTGGGCCCTGCCTTGCAAAACTGCCTTGATGTCGCCAACGAATCTCCTCGGCGTCTTTTGTAAGCGGCCCTCAGTGAAGCCCTTGTGCAACCTCCCAGCACAGGGTGCACAGGGCCCGGCCCGTGGGGCAAGGCCATCTGCTCCCTGCAGGTCCATTTATAAGCTGCTTGAATAAAAGCACTGGAAGCCTGTTCAAAGCACTGAAATAACATATACAAAGGATTCTTGCTACGTTTGACTTTGTACAAATTATTTACAGGGTAGTTCACAACTATTTTCTTTCAGGAACTGAAGCCCCAAAACCCCTTGCGGTAGAAAGCTGGCAATTTTGAACACCATGAAATCATCCAAAATACAAGCCAGAGATTAAGAAAGAACAAAAGTAGCCTATTAACTCCAGCAGGCTCTGGGAATCCTCAGCCCACAGGAGAGCCCAAGGTGCGGTGCCCACTCTGTTTCTTGTTATATTTAGGACATCTCAGACACGTTGTTGAGCTAACGTGGGGCACCAGCTGCAGCCTCCCGAGTGTGCCATTCCCCACAGATTGCAGCTCTTCTGCAGATCCCCCAGCAGAGTTTCTGGCTCTGAGTCCCTTGTTTTTGCACAGGCAGAAGCAGACAAAGCGTCTACTTGCTCAGCGTGCGGGAGCCTCACAGGATCTTCCTCCTGGTGCTCTCTGTGCAGCGGTTCATGATGAGGTCTTTGCTGGGCCGGGGAGGAACAGCAGGTTGAGCCTTGGACCTGTTTTCTTCCTGCTCATTTTTCTCAACTGCAGGTGAAGCAGACATGGAGATGGGTCAGCGCTCTGTACCACCCCATGCCTTCGTGTCACAACTTCCTGCTCCATCTTTGTCAGATTTATACCCAGGGTAAATGATCTCCTCCAAATACCTCCCTGCATGTGCTTTTCCCCCTGGAGAAGCCTGGGAGTGACCTGTATGTGCAGGTCCCCTGGTGTCATCTCCCCTCTGCGCTGGGAGCAGAGCCAGAGTCCCCCCCATGGAGACTGCTATGGCTCTAGGGACATCCTAAGCCTTGGATTGAAAAATGCACAGGGCTTTGAAGTAAAACTCACGGATAACATTGGCCTTTTCCTTGAAATTGCCCTTCGTATTTCTCCGGCTCTGGATGTACTTCCTGCTGTTGCGCCTGTAGGTCTCCTGGCTGATCTGCTTGCGGCTCTGCTTGTGGATGCTCCTCACGTTGCGAATAGTGGATCTGCAGTGAGTCACAGATGAAACTTTCAATTTCTGCTCCATTCCTCCTCCGCACACTTTCTTATTCAGGATTTCCTGACACTCACAGACGAAGGCAGCACTTCCTCCTTTGACTCCCCATATCCTAATATCTGGTTTTCATTATTGCTGGGCAGAAGGCAGCAGGTTTCGGGACATGCTTCTGCCTGCAGCTCTTAGCTCAGAGTTGAACACTCAGCAGAAAAACTACAGCAAGTGAAAGCCCAAGATGCTACGCAGCACCACGCTGGCTGCCACCGGGAAACCCCCGGGCTGCGGGAATGTCCCCAGGCAGCTGGAGTGAGGCCACCACCTCCTTTCCATTACCAGACACTGAGATAGGTGGTTTCTGCTGCCCATCCCACAGCATCTTCCCGCCTGGCACCTCTTTGCTGGGCCCATCTGCCTTCGGCCTCTCCCTGGTTCCAGCACGAACCCGTGGCAGTTTTGTCACCACGTCACAGGAGGGCTCCTTCCCACAGGGCTCCAGCAGGGCTGGATTTTGAGGGATTTTTGTACAAAGCTGCCCTGTTTTTTCTTTTTGTTTTTCTTCTTCTTTTTTTTTTTTTTTTCTTGAAGGGAGAAAAGATACAGGCAAGCTCAGCCCTTCCTACCAGTTGTCATTGCATCAGCATTAATGGGTTATTATTGCTTTTTATCTTTTTAATCAAAATAAAATCCTTTCCATTAGCTCAAATCCTCCCATCAGATTAGGCCATTTGGCAGCTCTGATTAGTCAAATCTCTCCTCGCTCCTCAAGGGTTCAGTGAATGCACTTAGGAGGAAAAACCCAGTTTAAAAATTAAATGAGATTAGCCCAGAAAAGAAACTTTGCAGAAGGACAAAGTGAAACACGGCTGACTGGAGGGCCTGTTGGAGCAAGACCCGCACAGTCCTTGCGCCAGGAGTGCTGGGCTGCCTCTCCTCCCAGGAAGGCAGGGAGTAGAGCTGTTTTTGCTGGAATCCTGCAGGATCTGCTGCTTGGCCGTTCCTTCCACGGCTCACCTTCCTCCAAGGCAGTTCCATATTACCCAGATGGGCAAGGGAAGTCTCAAACCACTGTCTGGTTTCATTCCATCCCCTTCCTGGAAAGGAGCTGTCATCCTCCTCCCTCCCTTCGGAGCCCTTCCTACCTCCGCGGAGGAGCGCTGCGGTTCCTCAGCTCACTCTTCACAGGGCTGTTCTCCTCCCCAGATTTCTGTAGGTACATGGAGGGGTAGAAACCCGTGGCTTCATTCTTCCTGCAGTACAACACAAAGGAGCATTGCTTGCAATCACAGCTCTTCGATTACCACAGCTTTGTCCCAGGCAGGTGGTGGTGCTGGGGGATTAGTTCTCATGACGGTGAGAACTAGCAGCCTTGTGTCTATCTCCAAAAGTGCATTTTGAGCCCCAAAAGTGACTAGCAGGATCACACAGAGCAACAGCTCACTTCCCCAGGGCCTCATTGGCTTCTCTTATCTCCCGTGGGGGTTTCACCAGGCTCCTCAAGGTGCAAGAGCTCAGGGTGCTCCTGCCGGGCAGTGGCTGCTCCAGCCTCTCTGCAGTCCCCCCGTTCTGCATTCAGGTCCCCCCACTCCCCATTGTGTGTTGGGCTGCTGCTTCAGCCCCTGTCTCACCCTGCAAGTGCTGTTGGAGCCGGTGCCACCCATGGGACACAGGCTGGGGTGCGAGGAGTTACCTGAGTTGTCGCTGCTACATGTCCCTGCTGCAAAAGGGCAAACTGTGACTCTGCAGAGCACACACACAGCTGGGCTTCCCCTAGGGAAAGTCCAAATACGCTTGCCAAGGCTGGCAGGGAAGATGAATTTTGCAAAGCAAAACGTGCCAGAATACTTGGAAGTTTGCAAAATAATAGATATGTGTTTTTTTTTCATCTGCCTCATTCTTGGACATATCTGAACCACCAGCAAAGGAAGCAGCAGCCACAATATCTAACATTTACAAAGCCACAAGACTGCTAGAAGCAGTTCTGCAAAAGGAAGGGCGGCAGCAAACAGTTCACATATTTCACAGCCCAGCTGTAATAAACAACTGGTTTGTCCTTTCTGTCTTCCCAAATCCCATTTGTCTGACTTATTCTTGGCATCTCTCACCTGATGACCCACCAGCCATCAAGTAGCTTGTGGATGACTTCTATAGTATCACCCTCCTTGAGAGTCAGCTCGTCCTCCTCGCTGGCTGTGTAGCTCTTCTGCACGACGTAGAGCTCCCCTGCGTGCACAGAATGGGGACAGATGGACGGTCACTGGTCACTGTCACTGGTGACGCTGCCACGCGGTGCTGCCTGCACTGATGGGACTCAGCCTTTCCTGCCATTAAGGAGAGGAGGCACCAGAGCATTCACCCCATTTTTAGTGCAAGATTAGAGTGCTTCCAGTCCCTGAGTTGGGATTCAAGTTTCCCCCAGCCTTGTCTGTGCTTGGGTAGCAGTCAGGTCCCCCCCTCGCTTCTAGTTATTGCAAGCAGTGGAAGTACCAAAGTGTGCTGTAATTCAGACCATCAAATGAGGAACAGGGAAGTGTTGTGCTGATAGAGTCTGTTGCAGTGTTTTGAAAAACCACAGAGATGAAACCATGAAAACAATAAGCATGAGTCTGAAGGAACCCTTTTCTGTTCTGTGCAACATGCACTCCATGGTCAGATGACACAGAGGGTGGATAAGAAACCTAACAGAAGCTGAGCACTAGAAAAACCCTGCACCTCCCTTTGGATGCTGCACTTTGCTCATATACTAATGCAGCAACGTGATATGCACCCAGCTAGCTCAAGACACCCACGGGCAGGTGTGAAATTAAGCTCTACATCCATGATGAAACCAAACAGGCACCTAATGCTGAGCTGCAGGTCATAACCCTGTAGTGTCACCTTTGCAAGCTGTGTGCAGGGAGTGACTCCAGGCTATGGCGAACTGGGTTATGTGAGTATTTTACCTGCATAGTTGGGCTCCTGCTCTTCAGATTCATCAGGACCATCCATGGGCTCCAGATAGGCAGCTGGCACCCAGCCCCGCTTATTCTTTAACTGGCAAAACCACCAGCCTGTAACGAAAGCAGCCGTGGGTAGCAACGCAGCGAGCACCTCCTGCTGATGGGCCTCACAGCCCGACGTGGAACCGGTGAGGAGCCTCTGTCCAGGTGTCAGATGGGGGGAAGAAAGAGGTGCAAAGGATTCCTAGGGCTAAGCACCACCATCTGTTCACCTCTGAGTCAGTCATCTCCAGTCCCTGGGGACAGGGGGAAGCTGGTGTGTGTTGCATGGGAACACAGGTCTCCCTCCACTCGCTACAGGGAGAGTTTTAGACATCTCTGAGGGAGATGTCTGCACTGTGACTGTCCCCATGGAGGCCCCAGATAGCTGCAGATGCTCCCCAGCACCATCCCGACCAGGACACAGCTGACCACCCACCCGCATGAGGTAAAGCTAAAATCACCACCCATGGGTCTTGCTATTGCTGTAGACTGTGTCAGCAAGAGCAGAGGGGCAACAGTGAGCAAAGACACCAACACGGTGGCGCAGACCGGTGCAGCAACAGGCTACAAGCCACACAGTCTGGCTCTGACTTCGGGTGCTTCTGTCCAGGGGAGAAGCAACCAGCATTTCCCTGGCTCTGTCCCCCAGAAGGGAGCACAGGAGTGAGGGACGTGTGTCCATGAGCCATAGGGAAGACATGGGGAGCAGATCTCTGTTTACGTTCTGTAACTGAGGGGAACTGCTCAGCTCATCGGTTCCTCCTTGGGAGGAAACCTCACATGCGGAGGCATGAGGAGCGGCTGCAGGGTTTTCTAGGATTGCCCCATAGCCTTCCTGGCCAGTGCTGTCATATGAACCCATGTGAATGTGAATAGTCCCCAGCGGGACGGGAAGCAGGGCAGATTTTGTGGCTGTTGCTTATATTTGCTGTAAGCTTCTCCACTCCATGGGGAGACCCCATATGATGCAGCCTGGGGTGCCGTGGCCTCATGCTGGGCGCAGAGTGGGACTGCTGGGTGCTCCGACAACAGGCAGAAGGTAACGTAGTCCCAGACAAAACACAGCCCAGGCTGGGGCTGCCCCTCAGGGCTGCAGCTCGAGGGGGGCTCTCCCGCGTGACGGACACGTACCGCTCTCGCTCTTCTCCACGACGTCCACCATCTCCCCCGTTTTCAGAGCCATCTCGGACCTGGAGCTCTTCTCGTAGTCAGCAATCACCCGGTATGTTTGCAGGACAATGGGACCCGTGATGTCTGCAAGGGAGAAGCGAGACACATTCCTTCACCTGACCCCCTGCCCAGAAATACCCCGTGTTCAGCCAGGCCAGAAGCGCCTTGCACCTTCTCCTGAGCCCAAGCGAGCTGGATCCCAGGTTGTGGACTCGGTTGCCCCCAGGATGTGGGTCAAGGCTGTGTTTTTGCCCCTCGCTGCTCCATCAGAGGAGCTGCCCCCCTAGTCAGCACTGGAGGCACCGCTCTCCCTGCGGGGCCGTGCTGCGTGGGGGGAGCCGCATGCATCACTCACCACCCTGCTCTTACCAGTGGGGTTTTTCTTGGAGTCCTTTGGCAGCAGAAACACCTCAGGCTTCTTGATCCTAAACGGGTCGGAGCAAAGGGCCTGTATTTATACGCTCCATGGGATACAGTTTGGGCAGCAGGGATGTCCTCCCGTGCGTGGCCGTCCCAGGGAGCCCTGCACTCACTGGCTGTCCGTGACGGGGCTCGTGTCGTCCGGCCGCACCCTGAAGAAGCTCACGACGTGCCCGCAGCGCGAGATCTTGTGCGGCAGGTTCACCAGCCCGTAGCAGTACTCGGCCAGCGTGCCCTGCCTGTTCTGCGTCGACCGCTGCCCGTCGAACCACTTCGGGGCTGGAAAAGAGGGGAAACCGGCTGAAACGAGCAGGTGGGGAGGGCTGTTATTATGTTGCCCGAAACAAGAGCAGGGACTTGGCGCCCATGAAGGCCCCTGGGAGCGAAGCAGAGCCTCCCCAGCCGCCACGTGTTGCTGGAAACGCTCTGCGCCGCAGCGGCCGTCGCCGCTTTGCAGAAGTGCCGCAGCTGCAGCCCACGGTTCCTCTTTTCTCCGGCGCGGCCCGGCGCCTGCAGCGGCGTCGGAGCTGCAGGGGAGGGAAGGAGAGGCCCCGAGGCCACCCCGGCTTACCGGGCAGGTGCGGGATGATGCGGTTCTCGGGGTTGATGTCGCCGGACTCGATGGGGAACATCTCCTTGAGCGCTTTCTGCGGGGCAGAGCGGGCGCCGCGGTGAGGCCCAGCGGCCACGCGTCCCCAGGCCGCCCAGCCTGGTCCTGCAGCCCCCGGGGCCGCCGCGGCGTCACTCACGTGGAACTCGTAGATCTCGGTGAAGCGGCGGTAGACCAGCTTCTCGGAGAGGTCGTTCCACTTCACCAGGAACATGTAGACCTGGGGACGGAGCCGAGGGAGCTCTGGGGGCGGCCCCGACCCCCTGCAGCAGCCCGGGCACCTCGCACGGCCCCCGCTGAGGGTGGCACCTACGGCAGGGCTGAGCCCGGAGCCACCCGCAGCCCCGCGTGGGTACCCAGGCTCTCAGAACATGGGTTTTCATCCTCTTACGTGGAACATTCAATGTATTTTTGCTTTTCACAGTTGTAAAAGAAAATGCACATTTTTCACCGTTTAAAATAATTATCCTACTAGTTTTCCCTGGAGAATTGGAAGACTTCTTGCTGTAAACGTGGCCTTTAGGAAGTTTCAATTTAAGAGAAATTGCTTGTTTTTGCAAAGCTACAGAGGGGAGCCAGGAGCTCAGGAGGCTCCAGCAGGGACGGACGGGGCAGAAATGCTCGTGCTAGTGAGAATGAAGGAGGGAAGAGCCCCCAAAGCCCTTTCCAAGCCCATGAGGTAACCAAATTCACAGTCCTGCCTCCAACTCTTGCATGTTCAGGCTGGAACAGACGTTTCACCCTCCAGCTGCCTCCAGCTCAAGCCATCAGCCCTGACAACCCACTTAAGGGATGTCCTGAGCCTTCTGACCACATATATATAAAGAAATTTGCTGGTTGGAAAACGTCTGGGCCAGTCTCCTCTCTCCTCATCTGACAGGCGCCGGCTACTTACATAATGTTGGCTGGGGAAAAACCTCTTCTCGTAGCCCAGCAGCTCTATGTGCCTGATGAACGTGTCCCCCATGGCTGCCCCTGCCCGCGCCGCTCGTCCGGACGTCTCCTCCCTGCACTTGCATCACTCCGCGCCGCTTTTAAAGCCCCTCGAAAAGGGGAAGTCTCTCTGCAATCGTGCGTGCAATTTTGGACCCGCTGTGGTTTGTATTGACCTGGTGCTTCCTGCTTGGAGTCTCCAGGCCCAGCCCCTTTGGAAGCTCCAGGAGCATTTTCCAGAGGCAGGGAGGAGCAGAGGTAGCCGGTGTCCTCAGTCCAAGCCACCCTGAGCATTTGGACAGGAGGCAGGTGCAGAGATGCTCCCTGGCCACCCTAGGCTGTGTCTGCAGCAGCTTCAAGCAGGGCAGTGCCTGTTTTGGGGCAGAAACCGGCTTTTCCCATGCTGGGATGCTCAGCTGGAGGGCGGTTGGCCAACAGGAGGATTTCAGGGCAGCAGATGTGGGTAGTGACGGTCAGCTGCAAGGTCGGGGCTGAACTGGAAGCATCCACGAAACCAGAGGGCCGACTGCATCCCAATAACATCCCAGCCCGAGCATCCCACATGGATTTCCTGCCTGGCTTTGCACCACCGCCACCTTTCCCACAGAGATACCAGCAGCACTTGGAAACCCTCCGTAGCTGCTGAGATGTCGCTAAGCTCCCTGTTTCAACACCGCTCTGGGCAGGAAAGCACAAGCCTCGCTTCTAACCCCGGGTCGCTCAGCCCACTAGCAGCGCCTGCAGCCGCACGAGGTTGGGTCCTTGGTGGCTGTTTCCCCTCCTGGCCTTGGGGACGTGGGGCTGGCCCCTGCCCAGCCCAGCCTGGCCATCGCGTGGCTCACAGCCAGGTATCCAAACCAGGACAACTTTCGTGTTTTCCCACCTTGGGATACTGCTTGGGATGGGGTGGAAGGGTGGACAGGGATCATGGATGCTGGTGCCTCTCTGGGATCATGCTGGCGTGGGGCAGGAGTTTCTAGCGGTAAATCCGCTGGGATTTCCCAGTATTTCCCAGCACAGGGAATGTCTCCAGTACCCCCTGCTTCCACTCGTGACAAAGGCAGGACAGCTGGGCTAGTGACCACAGCAGCCCCGTGGCCCCTTCCCCAGCGTTGCAAGATCCGGAGGCCACGGGAACGGCACCAGCACCGGGACGGCCACCCCGCGTGCGGGAGCCATCGCCGCGGGTCCTGCTGCTGCCCCGCTTTCCCCTGAATCTCAGGTGCTTTGCTGTTGTTGAGACACTGAGACACAAATATGGCAATTCTAAACTGGCTTCTTACTCTTTTAGCCTGCATCCCTGTATCCGAGGGAAATTATGCAACAATATAACATAAAAAACACCACACCAACAAATCCCCTGGGGTCTATTTGGCTTCTGCTGTTAGCAGCTGCACTGCTGCTTCATAGGCACAACTACCAGCAACATTTCCATGAAAGCTACTTTCATAACTGTCATGGTTTGCACTGATTTTAAACCTGGGTCACATTCGGTTAGACCATGACTGGAAACCATTTAATTCACATGTTCCCGTTTCCTCATTCTTCATCTTGTGATGCAAGCAGCAAAGCAGCTTGCAGGCTTTGCTCATGGCGAGACGGCAGTTGAGGGAGACACAATGTGCGGCTCAATACGATGCAGGGCTCCATTTCCCCACTCTGTGCACTAGGTACTAGCCAGGAAGAGAATTTTTAGAAGAAAACACTTAGTGAAAAATCTGTAAAATAAGCTCTTCCCTTGTGCATTAAGCCCAAATGATTCATGGTTTGAAACCTGGGAAAGTGAAGGTTGGAATCTGAAAATAGATTAGGAGCTACTGAGAACTTCCATTGTTCGCAGGAGCTGCACATTGGTGCACTGTGAAGAAACAGGCTTCTGAGCAGGTGGCAAGTCAGGCTTGGCTTAAAATACTATTTCCTTCCTCTGTCTGGAGCACAGAATTAATAAAAGCATTCTGCAGCAACGCACAAGTGTTTTAGAGTGAGAAATGTGAACGCAGGAGTAAGACAGACAGATTTCTATACACTTAACAAGTCATTGAAGACAAAGCACTGGAGGATATAAAATTTCCTAGGAGAACTCACTATTATCTTTTTTTTTTTTTTTTTTTTTTTGCAGTGTCAGGTGCCTAACCAGTATCAAAAACTCCTGGAAATTAAAAGCTGAAAAATGAAACGCTACCCTAACCTGTCCAAGAAGTGAGTTTTTTTATTTTTTTTTTTTTTAAGCAGTTTAAGCTTAATGCAATCCAGAGTAAAAGGGAAGCCTTGTTTATGACACTGAAGGCAAATTGTTCTGTGTATGTGAAGTATTAAATGTTCTAATAGCTGATGCAAAATTACCAAAATGAGATGAAAGCCTGTGCTCTTCCTCAGTCCCTCATGAGACAGATAGATAAATAAATAGATAAAAACAAGAGCAAGAAAAGAGTTCAAATTTTGTATACGGAAATCCCTAAATTTCGAAGGAAAACCGCTGGCCAACAGCTGCACAAAGTGCCAGGCCTCACCTGACACCTAGTGGTTATTACTGTGATGAGCCCTGCGGTAGCATATGAGAAAGGTCAAGCTCTGCTATAAAAGTCTTGAATCCTACACTATTTGCAACCAAAATTCATTTTTAAGAGAAAGGAACTGGCCTAAGGAGCATGGATAACATGGAGGATACATCCATGACATCTACTCCATCACCAAAACGTTTCTCCATTGGAACAAAAAATATGCAGAGTTTGGGTATGTTGTCACAACTAACTTTATTGAGGTCTCAATACCTGAGACACTAATTTTTACAGTTCTTTCATTACGTTGCCAGCCCTACGGACTCTATAGCAATGCACAGCCTGGCTGGGCAGGCAGCTGTGCGAGCGGTGAGGATGAAGAAGGGACCGGCCACCCTTCCTCCTGGGGAAGGGGAAGTCGAGCACAAGCTCAAACCCAGACAGAACTGCATTCGTGTATTTCCCCATCCTAAAGACTTGTCACAGCAATCACGAAACCGGCCTTTCCTCTGACGACGACATGTGTCACGGTGTCTTAACTGAGCCTTTCTACACATGTAATCACCAGTGAGACACTGCAAGGCTTACGATTTGGGACCACAACCATGTGGCTAATGGTCAATAAATGCCACGTGCGGCCAACGCCGCTCCTAATGGCATCAGGGACACAACTTCCATTATTTAAGTGGCAGCATCTAGACCTGCACTTAGCAAATCTGAAAAAAAGTCATTTCCAGCAGTCCCAAGCCCCTGGATCTACAGGGCATGCTCCGTTCTGAATTCCTTCACAGAACTTCCTGGCGTTTCTGCTGAATGTTCCCAGCATATCCTGTTGTATTCAAAGCTTAAGAAATTTTCCTTAAATATGCAAAAAATTCACCCACTCAGAGCTTGATTTTTGTCTGAAAGGTATGACTGGATCTTACTTCCTTCACTTGAATTAGTAACAATACTAAAAGCATATTTTTGCTGCCTACAAAATTACTGGCAGAATGTAATTTGTTATAAAATATATAAATATATACTGCATGGACAGTCATGAAAACATCAGAAATGCCTTTATTTCTTTATGGGGGAAGAAGGTTTACCATTTGTGCAAAATGCAGTCATCCCAAACTCATGCCAATGAAAGAGAAACCTTTACAATAATCTGCATTTTCTCCATAAAGGTTATCATATAACCAGAACTTTACATCTCTCACGGTTTGTGATGCTTCAAAAAATGCTTACATTTGTCTCTTACAAGATGTGGGGTGCAATCAGGACTACAGGGGACTGACTTTGACAGAGTAGGACTTACAGCAGCTTAATTACTTAAGTCATCATAACTAGTTCTAGATGAACAGAAGGGCATTATCCCATACTCTGCAGCAGAAAAGGTCTCACAGGTCCACGGGAGTTTTACCTACATTAGAACTGCAAGACCAGACCTATCAGACATAAACCATATGATATTCTGATAAAACATGCAATCACTACTTTAAATTAGTGGACCAAACTACAACAGGCTTTCACTGAAATCGGTTCCTAATCCACACGCTGAAATACTGACCACTTCACAGTCCATTTCATTAATGCATACTAACAGTCAGGTGAACCAGTTTATCTTTTATTTATGAAAAACATATTAATTGTGATAGATATCATAGGAAAAAATATTTCAAATATACAGACACTGTTGTCCAAACAGCCATTAAAGGAGTAAGAACCAAAAATTAATGATTTCTTTCAAAGTTAAACTAACAAACTGAACTACTGCAGGGTTTTTTTTCAATATAAAAGCTGCTGAGATGCATTCAGATACAGTAAAATTCAGCTTTATTGGGAAATGTAGGCAGCCTCTGTTAAGTCCCTGTTGATTTGAATCCATCATCTCTTCAGCAATGCTGCATCAAACTGAGTCCTTACAATATATTCCAAAGTAAAATCAGCCATTCCAAATCTACAATCTTTCTTTAAGTCAATGCACAGAACTGCTGAAAAAGTAGACATTTCTATCTAAAAGTACAAAAATGGTTTGTATAGAAGGTACTTCTCTTATACAGTTATATTACACAGCTCAAGACTGTCCCAGCAAGGTCTTCTCAGGACTGGATACTTCTGGCAAGGTAAGAAAAATGACAGAAGTTAGTTAGTTGCATTGCAGCTCAGTATCTCATTGCAAATAGTGGTTTTGACAAGGTTTTGAGTTCTTTAGGGCATACACTTGGAAAGCACCTAGAGGGTGACTATTGTCCTCAGTAAATATGAGATTAAATGTGTGTTGGAATGTTCTCTGTTAGAATGTAAAACAAATATTTGCTTTGGTATAAATTTGTTGGGTAACAGAGAGCTTAGAGTAGCTGGAAATCCAAACCACTGTAGCATTGAATTATCTCTGATGAATACAACCCTCGTGTCTTGCTACATATAGACAGATAGAGCCTGAGCATACCAAACAAATGCATATGGTCAATCATATCAAAATACTAAAGTATCAAAAAATAAAGAGTAAAATATTTGGTTTAGAGTTTTGGCGAATATTGGAATTGGAAAAATTAATACAGATCTGTTACTGCTTAAAATTGCCTTTTTTTTTTTTCCTGCTCTGTATTACAGCTCTAAACTAAGCTTGCCCAGGTAAATCTCCGTATATAGCAATGAGGGAAGGAAAAATAATTGAAGAGAAACAGAAGTCAAACAAATTTTTGTGCTGCTAAGCTAAGCTTTTTGTTAATAGAAAAGAAAGAAAACTTCTAAGTCATGTTGATTTTTCATCATGGCTTGTTATTTTACCAAGTGCGCCAAAGTTACACAACATCAAAATCCTAGTGAAGAGCTTTCCTGCACAGTTACAGGTTGGAAATATATAGGCTCTACTAAAAACAAAAATATTCTTTCACACAACCATGTAACAGCTCTGCATAAACACTAATCCCCTAAGCTTTAATTTACTCTGCCTCTAAGGTATGTAATTACCATCATCCATTTTTATTTATAGGCTGGATTACAGCATTCATTTTCCTAAGACTGACTGTCTTACAAATTATAACACAGCATGCTCTACATTACATTTGAATGTTGCAGTTAAAACATCCTACATTTTACTGATATGGGAAGCAAGACAAATAAAATAATTCATACGTCAGGTAAAGCATTGGCATCCTCTGGCATTCTCCCCACCCTGAAATCTAAAAAAAAAAAAATATTCCTTAACAAGTGTTGACTTCCAACAAGCAGTAAGTTACTTTACCCTAGTATTGATGAGGTCTACCACGTTGGGTCTGGTTCTTGTTTTATTTGAGAATTTTCTTCTGTTTCCGTAACATCTATTGGAAAAAGCAGCAATGAATGAAGAAAAAAAAAATCTTGTGAATTTTGTTGTTATAATTAATAAAAAACTATAGAGCAAATATGAAAAGCATTCATTTACCATTTTATACTATTAAAGATAAATTAATATCTATTCAAAGCAATCTGATCCTATGGAAATTATCATGTTGACTTCAATGTAAAGCAGTCTGGAATCTTAAAAGAACTCTATTTTTTAAATAATAGAAATAAAAAATTCATATTAAAAGTGTAAAAAACTCTCTGGGTGAGAAATGAACTTAATTCAAAACTGAAACAAAACGTAATCAGTTAAAAAACGTCAGACATATCTCAGTTTGGTCTGCAAAGATATCTCGCAGTATTTGCCTGCATCCTCACTCTCATTCAGTCCTCCCCGTTCTTCTCTGCCAGTCCTCCAGGCTGTTGTCTCTTCCATTCATACATTTGATACACAAGGTTTGAAGAGGCTTTTACAAATACTCACAGGTAAATGGACAGCCCACGATCGCAATACAACCTCATGGTCTGCCTTTACTAGCAGCTTAGAGTATGACCACCACATTTTTTAAGATGCTGCCTTCCAAAGCCAGTAAACAGCATCGCACCTTCACTGTGATCAAGTTATACCTTTTGCAATAGTGATTTAATTAACATTCATTGCACAAACTCTTTTTTCCCCAGCATTAACCACTTTTCAGATTTTTTTTTTTCATCTGCAGAACCGCTCCTCGATTGGATGCAGACTCCATCATTACTGTATTTCAATCTGCCCAAACCACTTTCTGATTCTAGCTAATTTTTCTTCAACACACACTATCACGCAAAGAGCTATTTTCATATGCTAGTCCTGTTGGCTACAGCATTTGTCATCTTTTGCTAGGATATTTTTCACTTCCAAGTGACTTCCCTACAAACTCCTTGCCTTTTCTTGTTCACAGTGACACTTGAAGGTGAACCAAATAAATTCTGTGCCTGCACAGTACTGCCTGTGCAACTCAGAACTGAGTTGTGTGAACACAACTCATGTGAACAACTGACGGTTGTTCTTTTTATAAACAGAGAATATGATGCTGGAAGGAAACTTCTTTCACCGAAGCTGTTTGGAAGGTTTGAGGCCAGGCTAATTCCTCACTACAAAGCCAGGTCACTTCCACATGACTGTTTTATACTTCCCACACTGATTCTGAAGTGACTTTGGAGCCTTTGGCAACCACATACCTCTGCTCAAGATCATTTCTCTGGTAAGTGGATCTGAATTTAGTTTTGGATGACAAATTCAAAGGTATGTTTGCTTATTTCTTCACAACTTTTACTTCATAGGCCCCTAACCAGATTTCCTCTGGACCTGGGTACTCAGGAACTACCTCCATCTTCACAACATTTTTGTGACCTCAAATACTTGGCAGCATAAAGACTGTTTCATGTTCAGCTTTTAAGAGCTGTGAGCTTAAAATCTGCATTTAGCTGTTTTGCTGCTATTGCTTGCTTCCTTTTCAATAGGCTTTCTTCCTGATTACTGCAGCAAGATTAATCCATATTCAGAGAAAAGAAAAACTACTGAAAACACTCAGAGTAAACCTGCAGCTAAGCTCATAACTAGGTTTGGCTGAGGATGTTGGATCCTCTGAGAGTTCAGTGACACTTTCAGTGAAGTTGAACCAATGGAGATAGGAAAGAACATTTCCCTGGAAAAGAACAAAGAACGGGAGCGCTAACATTTGCTATAGGGGAATCTAATAGAGAGTGAACTCAAGTTGAGAGTTTTAAGATGACACTGCACTGATGCCAAGCAGCCTCCATCCCACTGTTGCTTGCTATAATGCTGCCAAGATCTTGTGAAAACATCTGCGAGATGTCAGATTTCAGCAGCCCTTCAAAGTGACACATTCATAGTGACCACAGCTCTTTCTGACGACCAAAGTCCACCAAAGCAGAGGCAGGCACAGCCTTCTAGGGTCATAAAGAAAAGTTGTGGTTAGCTAAGGCAGCTTGTACAGGACCAGAGCACACGGCAGACACCAGAATCCAAATTCTGAGATCAACAAGTATTTTAATGCTCCATGACCATCTGCAAAGACAAAGTGAGTAGATCTTCCATGCTCTTATTTGATCTCACATATTTAGTTTCCCAAAGTCTGAAAAAGAAACAGCTTAAGTCTATTCTTGGAAAATAGGAAGGTTAGATATCTGGATATTGCTGGATAGACAACAGGAGAGCTGTGGATGTGTCCTACCCTGATTTCAGCAAGGCTTTTGACACAGTCTCCCATAACATCCTCATAGGAAAGCTCCGGAAGTGTGGACTGTACGAGTGGACAGTGAGGTGGACTGAGGACTGGCAAATCTCGTCAGAGGTCTGTGGTCAGTGGTGTGCCACAAGGTCAGTACTGGGCCCGGTGCTGTTCAACTTGTTCATCAATGACTTGGACGAGGGCACAGAGTGCACCCTGAGCAGATTTGCAGGTGACACCAAACTGGCAGGAGTGGCCAACACTCCTGAGGGCTGCGCTGCCATTCAGAGGGACCTGGACAGGATGAAGAGTTGGGCAGAGAGGAACCTCGTGAGGTTCAACAAGGGCAAGCGCAGGGTCCTGCACCTGGGGAGAAATAACCCCAGGCACCAGGACAGATTAGGGGTTGACCTGCTGGAAAGCAGCTCCCCAGAGAGGGATTTGGGAGTCCTGCTTGACAACAAGTTGACCATGAGTCAGCAATGTGCCCTCGTGGCCAAGAAGGCCAATGGGCTCCTGGCTGCAGCAGGAGGGTTGGCAGCAGGGCCAGGGAGGGGACTGGAGCATTGGGGGCAGTTCTGGGATCCCCGGGACAAGAAGGACATTGAGCTTCTAGAGGGGGTCCAGCAGAGAGCGACAAAGATGATGAAGGGACTGGACCATCTATCTTATGAGCAAAGACTAGGCAAGCTGGGCCTGGTTGGCCTGGTGAGTCTGGAGAAGACTGAGAGGAGATCTGATCAATATGTATAAGTACCTGAGGGGAGAATGTAGGGAGGATGGGGCCAAACTCTTTTCAGTGGTGGCCAGTGATAGGACAAGAGTAGAAGTTGAAATACAGGAAGTTCCATCTCCATGGGAGGAAGAACCTCTTTCCTGTGAGGGTGCCAGAGCCCTGGCACAGGCTGCCCATAGAGGCCGTGGAGGCTCCTTCTCTGGAGATCTTCAAACCCACCTGGATGCCGCCCTGTGCCCCGTGCTCTGGGTGTCCCTGATGGAGCAGGGGGTTGGTCTAGAGGATCTCTAGAGGTCCCTGCCAACCTCAACCCTTCTGTGATTCTGTGATATTTTTCAGAGCTCAAATTCTGGAAGAACAGCAATATCCTCTCTCCTGACAAACCCTCAGTAAATTTGGATCAATATGTCATTGAAGTTTCCTGAAAATACCAATCATTCAGTTGCACAAGTTGTGGAAACCACTGCTCTTAATAGCTAGATGCATCACTTAGGATATGAACAATCACTCAAACTCTATATATAGCCATGATTCACCACCCAAGAATAACAACTCATAAAACTCTTTCGTAAGATTATTTGAATAACTTTTGATTCAGAGATTTTTTTTTAACTTGTTATAGTATGATACTAATAGAGATGAAAACACTTCCTGGGAACCAAGAAGTCCCTTTTTTGTTTGTTTTGATTGACCATCTTCCTTTCAAAAAGGATGTAGCTTTGTTCAAAATAATTTAAAAAGACTTGTTGATAGTAACTGAACACAAAGACTCACCTCCCACAGACATTGCTATTGGGCCTGGTTCAGCTGCCTCTTAAATGAAAAAGTACATAGTCAAGTGAATATGCATATATTTTCAACACTATGAATCAGAAAAGTGTCTTCAGACTCACATATGTTTGCCTGAGTTAAAGATATGTAACTTGCTATACAGTCTACAGCAAAACATTAAAAAGTCAAATATTTATTATAAATTAGTAAGCAACATTTCCTCTTCAGAGTGTGATTCACTGTGGTAGGCACATAACTGAGTCCTAGCAGAACACAGCATGTGCTCGTACAGAATATATTAAGACCAGTCACATTTAAACTTCTTACACATAATCTAGATTTCAAAAAAATGGCACCACTTCTGGTTAATGTTGTTAGGTCTTCAGTGGTGAGTGCCAAGGCATGACTGCTAATACCATCTGTCAGTATATTCTTGAATCCCACAGCCTACCCATTCTGGAAGGATGCGTACTGCGCTCTCCATCACCTGGGAGGCCTGGTGCTGGCGCTGGTACCACTGGTGGTGCTTCTGCTTCAGCTTTCTCCATCAGCTCTAAGATCAGATATGATCACTGTTTAGCTTCACAGTCAAAATCGTCCCAAGTCCCACACATTCAATGCCAGATTATATTCAAATTCTAAAACTGTTGCATGAACAGGTTACACTCACTGTAATGGAGCCACTTTTTTGCTTTAAACAGAAATAATATTCCATATCTTGCCTTCAAGCACTAAAAATTTCCTCCTAAATTCTCGTAACGTTCTTTAGAACAAGAATAATGCATTACAGGCAGTAGGCTCAGAGCCTTTCAATAACTCACCTCACTATCAGTATCGATTCATCTTGACCATAATGAATGGACACAGACAATGCACAAGAATTCCTTGTTCCAGTGACCAATTCCCCCATTCCAGTGATGGAAGATGACCAGACACCTGTGCTGTTCTTGCTCAGCTAGCCTCAGTCCCATTGCCAATTACATGCTGACAGTTGTTTTTTTGTAGATCCTTTCATCCCTAATTCAATTCTCTGGAAATGCTACAACCTTTTCATCTGCCTGGAAGGTTTCTTCTACAAAGTGACATCTTCCCCACCTACAAAGATGTGCCTAGGCCTGATGAGCAGGTCAATGAAAGCTATTAACCAGAACATATTCCTGAGAAAACATCACACTTCAGTTCATAGATGTTGGCATATCAACTGGAAGACACTGGTGTCTGGATGAACATTAGATCACTCGAGCTTAATCACCATACAGCCAAACCAGTGCCGCTAGATTATTTGGCCTCTGACTCTCTAATCTCACACTGGCTCAGAAACAACATGAGCCAAGGAACTGTATGCTTTTTTTTTTTTTCTTTAAGTATGACCTAAAAAAACAAGGTCACAACTATGTTAGGCAACTGAAAATACAGAGACACCATTTTTCCAAACAAGATTTGAGCAACATGGCCAAATTCCACTTCAGCTAGTTGCACTCTGCCTCTCTAAACTCTTACTATTTCAGCAGAATCTAGATTTTTTCACTGGAACAGGATTCTGCAGCTACTGGAAAGTTCCTGCTTACTAGCTGCCACTGCCAAACCTGAAATTAGAGACTCCCAGTCAGTTGTTCAGTCTGGGTCCTAAATCTCTTTGGGGCTCTGCAGCTGAAAAAATACAAAATTACTATCTCACATTTGCATATCAAAGTTAGTGCTAATCTTACACCATTCTGTACGTATATCACTCTGCTCTCGTGATAATGGGGCATGCATGTTTAGTCAGAAATTTTAATGAGATAGGAACACACAAGAGTTACTCTTAGAACTTGCTGCTGTGGAGCCTCTGCTACAAAGCCAAAATGTGGAAACTAATCTTGCTAAGTGACAAAAAAGCATTTATCTCATAAATACTTACGGTTGTTGATCACAAGTCCTGGAAACGGTCTGTGCAAAACAGAAAACAGAACACAAAATTTACTTATTACTCCTAAAACAGCCTCACCTAATGGAGGTCATCCTGAAAGAAGGAACAGAACGTAGACAAGAACAGAGGGAACCACCACGGGGTTTTCTGGGCACTGTGGTTTGGTGTCCAGCATTTTGTAAGTGACATGCACAGAAAGAGCTAAATCCTTCCCTCAGTCTCAGCTGACAGATTAATTAACAAGGGGATCACCTCTTCTTCATCCCACTTAATCTAAAACTTAGATTGAGCAGGAGTTCTTTCATCAGGTTTGAACTTTTTAGAGATTAAGAGTAAAAATTCAGTCTTAGTAAAATGACGTTTTATAAATTTCTCTCTCTAATGCAAGTAAAGCTTTTAAACTCTAGTGAGGTGGTCTGTAATTTGAGGAGTTATAAAAGTTGAGGCATTTTTGCTTTCAACTTCTAACCTTCTTTTTAGTGTGGTTCCTAATTTCTTTCTATTCTGCTTCACTACAAAAATATCTCTTTATAAAATTTGCTTATACTGTAATTGGACAACATTCAATTGTTCAAATACTGTAGATAAATTAACCTTAATGGAGAAAGTGTCAGAAATATTACATTACTTGCAGCATCTTAACACAACTGCAATACTTTATTAATATTATTAGCAATATCACCACAAACACACTAATCACTGTCAAAAACCAACATGGATGACTGGACAGTCTTGTATGAAGCAAAACCAAAGTTTGATCAAGGCTGTGGGGCAGCAAGGCCACTACGTGTTAGGACCGTGTTTTATAATATGAATAAATGGCAACTCGAATTTTAGCCTGCTGTAACGTGTAATACTAACACTATGAT
Source organism: Tinamus guttatus (assembly GCF_059628265.1). Taxonomy (NCBI): domain Eukaryota; kingdom Metazoa; phylum Chordata; class Aves; order Tinamiformes; family Tinamidae; genus Tinamus; species Tinamus guttatus. Next base: position 2,699,327 of record NW_028288890.1, read on the forward strand.
TTTTCTCCTACCTAACTGGGCAATTGCAATTTGGGCAATTTTGGTCCTACACAGTTAACATCTTCATTCATGCTATGGATATTTGGATTTCATTTGACCTATTTAGTTATCCAAAACAGTCAACTTCTTCCTCTAGATTCACTGAAATTTCTGTTCTTTCGAGTCTCCATTTATACAAGTTACTGGGGTGTCCTCACAACATGTGCACAATCCAGTCAATGAAAACTACATACCGAATGACAGTAAACTTGATGAACTCTGCTGATTCCAAAATCTTCCTCATTGAGCTGATTTCAAGATAACTGGGAGCTTTAAATGCCACCCCAGGAGGCATTCCGTCCACCACCACACAGCCAGGGTTGATGGTGATTTTTCTGTATGGGACTTTCACAGGGAAACTCATACCAATTGCCTCACCTGTGTGAGAAAATTAGGACAGGTTTATTTTCAAGTCTACATATTCATGATAATATTGAGGAAAAAATTCTCAGACAAAATCTGTAACTATAGCTATTTAATCATCAAGTAGATTAAGTGTTATTTTTTCAAACAAATAGATTTGGGTTGCACTTACGACTACCACAAAGAGATCTCTAGTTCTAGCTCTAGTATGTTCAGCATAAAAAAGGACCAAGATTCTGCTTTTACTAAAAAAGAACAGGCTATCTAAGAAAATAACTACAAGAAAGGAAAACACAGCACTTCCTGTAACGCACACAAAAATGCACACACAGCACTAGAAAAGGAATTCTAGATAAAGAATCTCACTAAGTTTTTATTGGTGTCCAATGCAAATATACAGTAAAATAAATAAAAAATACATACAGGAAAAAAATAAGTTAGATTTTAAAAAATAATCCAGTCTTGAATATTAATAGGTCAGAATTACATAGTCTTATGAAGAATCATAGTTTGCAAGCAAAATAAACATTTCAGTCATGTTTACACAGGAAGAGGGAGAAGCAACATAAAGCAATCTATATGTATGGGACCTTGTTTAAAATATCAAGCAAACCACATCCCTTATTCTTTTTGATTCTTTTTGAAGTCAAGACGATATTCACACACAATTCTCATATTTGTTCATTTTAATGATTGTACATATTGTCCAGCATTAGCAACAACTCAGTAATATCACATGAACAACATTAGTTACATTAACATCTGTCTAAAAATTAATTACCAAATTTCCGGCTAAACAGATCATTTACTTGCTCTCTCAATTGTCTGGCTTTTTCTACTTTTGACAATCGCTCGCTTTCATCATCTGAAAAATTGATAGAACAGTATCAGAAGATTTAGCAATGTGTGAGTGTGTACTTGCAGCAGGCATACCAAAATGTTTTGAAACAGGAAATCTGTTCCTTATTCTATCATTAACACAAAATTGCATAAATAAACAAAAATTCCTGGCTGTTAAGAAATCTCTAAAATTCTTCAAACTTGAAATTATGGAAATTATTCAAACTTGTATTTTAATAAACCAACTAGAAACCTACTTTGGTTTTCAGTAATCCTACTAGGAAAATAACTCAGCAGAAAAAACAAAAATAAGAGCACAAAAGATAAGCTGGGTAGCTGGACAGCATGCATACCTGGTATAGTTACTTGGATGATGTTGAGATCTTCAACACCTGCAGCTGTGTTCACCACTGCATTGGTTGTGGTGCTTGTTGAAATGGCCATATTGGAACAGTTATTTTTTCCTAGATGTAACAAAATGAATTTAAAAGACAATTGTGGAGAGCCCAGAATCTTCAATGCCATATACTAAGAAAAGACTAGATTAAAGCTTATGTTAATTATCATCAAACAGGTTTTCCAAAAAGACTTCAAAAAACAGGATGAAAGACCAGGTAAGATATTTTTTGTTCTTTTTAATGAAGAGGAAAAAAAATCACAGCACTTGTGGTTAATTTAGTAACATCTACTGATCTGTTTTTTCACTGCATGCATTCACAAAATAAATCCTTTAGTTATATTTATGGGTCACACTGTCCAGGGGCATAAACTGGCGAAGCTCAACTAGCTCAGTGGAGTTTTGCCAACCTTAATAATGGATAACAGTATGACTCCATTTAATTCATGACATGCCTTTTGCTGATACAATTTTCTACTGGCTATCATCACTCATTTTATGGAGCACTTCTCACTTAGAATCACTTAGGCATCAGGAGTAACTAATTCACTGATAGACTCCAATTATTTCTGCAGATCACACCCCATTTGTCAGATTTTGATAACAGTAAAACAGATCAGAGAGAAGATTATATAGTGAATAACTCAAAAATTTTAATCCCTTGCCAAATTCTATATTCAAACCAGCAATGGTTACTGCCTTCCTCATCTCATGGGTGTAATTCAGAAGCGACGATGATTTTTGATATATCACTTTCTTTCATTAGAGTGAAAACACTAACAGCTATCCAAAACATAAGCAGTGTGTGGAATACTGTTACAAAGGGTTCAATTACAAACTGCTGCTCAGAAAGCCAGAAAGACCTGGCAGAAGACGGAATAATACAAGAGTTAGGGAACTATGCAGAAGACCAAAAAAAAAAAAAATGTAGTAGTGTTATAATCCTGAAAGTGGAGAGATCTCCTACAGATATGGGATGGTCGCACAGCACTTAAGATTGTGCCTCAAATTCAGCCCAGTAACATTCTCCTTTCTTCTAAAGGAAAAGCCAAATCAATCACAATATAGAATGAATTTTTCAGGAGTTTATTAACACCAAACAGCACTTCTCATCTGGTTTTAATCCTTGAAAGAGATTATTATCTAGAATACTAAGCAGACATAAAACTCACTTTGGGGGCTTCTAGCAGAATTTTCCTTAAGTGTTGCCTCAAACACCTCGGGCCTGCAAGCAAACAGATTGAATTTTTCATGCACAACAGCAAAATTACATTCATTTCATCAACAATTAAGAAAATGCAATATTCTAATATTGATATTTTAAAGACAGAAACTGATTCTGTACACACAGTATTCTCCTAGACCAGATGATCCACGATACAGTGGTTAAACCTCCAGAACTTCTCTTGCCATCTTACATCCATGCTGGAACGCAGATGTTTAAGACTATTCTAGTTGAGACAAATCAGTTCTTACAACTCCAAGCATATGAATTTACCCTTCTCTGTCCTTAATATAGTGCTGTCAAATTTTAGCTAAGTGTAGCCTACAGCAGTTCCACATAATAGGAATTAAGAGTGACGTGCTGCTAACTGAAATGAACTTCAAAATCTGGATCAGCTCTTCCCTACTACATAGCTTGTAACTATCTTTTTGAACAACAAATCAGTATACCTTTGCTCCTCATACATAAATGCTTTCTGCACATTTCCTGGGTTACCAGAAATATTCCAGTGTGTATTTTAGACTAAAGAAATTTAGCAATTCACCAAATGAATTTTATTTCTCAGGCTGCAGTTCAGCTTTAATAGAATAAATTGTCAGAGACATATGGGGGCCTTACTTTTTAATAATGAATTTAATCTTAGATTTGTTTCTCAGGATCTTCTCTAGTCGTGGAATTCCAAAGGTAGAAGGTCGACGGAACGGCACTCCCTCTGGTAGGCCCTCCACAAAGAAATCTTCTGGGTAGGATTCAAATAATGCAAAAGGGACCTTCACTGGTTCAGTCAGCCCCAGTGCTTCCCCTGAAATGCAACACAGCAAATAAGCTACAGCTAGACCACTGATGTGTTTACAAGCAAAACATATCAGGTATCAACTGTATATAATAAAGCCCTTAATTTCCAAACAGTTTGCTGTAGAAAGAGACTGAATATGATGGGTTACATGTTCCTCCAGGTACCATCCATGATGAATGGAGTCATGCAGCAGCTGAAATAATGTAAATTCTCATTCCTAAGTAGAATGAAGAATGCTTAGAAATGTGCCAACACGTGCAACAACTGGGTCATTAAAAAAGTAGAAATCAAACCATAGCTTCTCCATTTCCAAGGCCATATAAAGTAAGTGGAAATTTGACACAGAACTATAAGCAAATTATGTAAGAATGAGAGAACACAGCCTACACTATGCAAGGATTGTAAAATTTTCAAAGTAAGTATATGAACACATCCATGATACGTCTAACAGTACATTTATAAGAAAGGCATCTTGATAAAGGAATTGGTAAACTTACCACATTTTTCACTAAAAAGATTTTCAACTTTCTGCTTTAGGTCGGTGATTTTGGCATTCCAAGCCTCTAACGGGAGAAAATGGAAAGCAGTAAATCATTCACAAAATTAATCTATCTTCAAATAATGTTTTTTATAAATGTTTAATAAATGACTTATTATGCTTGCTAACAGATTATTATGAAATGAAAATAAGCAAAATGGCAATCAGTCTGCAAACTGCATAGAAATATGAGTAAGGAATTCTTTTATGAGTATAGGGGCCAAGTGCACATTGTTCTAAATGATGGAGAACTGAATGTGGATGAAAACAAGAACTTCCATCATTCTCTAACTGTAGAATAAAACATAAATGCAAGGAATTTCTCATATTAAAAATGCCAAAATTGTCAATGATGACATTAATAGAACATATGCATGCTAAATCACGTAAGTATTTACCAAAGGAAAATTCTCTTCCTCGTGGCTTGAAACACATATTGGATCCATTGGTTTGAGAATTAGTTTGAACAGCTGTTGTTTGTGGTTTATTGGGACCTGTAGAAACACATTATATACATACATGCAGACAGCAGAAACAATCCATCATATGAAAAGGATAATACACCATACCAATAGAAAGAACTGTGCTGCATTAAGAATGCAATGAAAATCTTGACTTTTTTTTCAGGGTTGAATTTAAGCATATCATAGTATTGCTCATATCCCTCATTCTCTGCTCAGGACTTTAGTCATACCTGTATCACTACTTGGAATAAAAGGCCCAAGAAAGCAGTCACAACCACTACTTTCTCAGAATCCAGTATTATTCAAAAAGGACAAGCAAAACTGTTATCTAAGCTGGAGTGTATCTGGAGTCCTGAAATGAAGTCTGCTATATGAGGTGAAGATTAGAACTGGTAGGTTAACTGTGGGATTTGAGACCTTTTTACACTAAAACAGCATTTATAAATATTTGTTCCATACCTTCTCCAACAGTAACTACAACCTCTGGGACCTTTGGATTGCTTGCAGGACTTCGCAAACTTTTTGTACTCTTTGGATTTATTGCTAAAAAACAATGTAAAACAAGCTGTAATGAACACACTTTCTATGGAATATATCCTGCATAGCCAACAAAACCACCTGCATTCTGAAAATTGCACCAAACTGAATAACTTGTGCCTGTGCTCAGTGTAGTCTGCACTGAAAAACCTGACCAACACAGTGAAGTTCACAGACTTCCAAAGTGCTTTTAGAGTTCATCAGACAGACAGGTATCATACTCCCTCGAATTTGCATCCCCTTAATTTAGAACAGAAGACATTTAAGGGGCAGCCTTAGTACCTTTTATTATCTAAAAGATTTAGAAGTTAATAACCTCATGATTATGACAGCGAATTTTAAAGGACTTCTTTGTTATTTCCTTAAGAAACTGAATTGTTAATTACTTCAGTTCACAGGTAAGCTAAGTCATGCTTTCAGTAAGCAAAATAAGAGTTGTAGAAATTGTAAAAATTCACTATTCTTTATTTGAATAGTGGCAAGTTAAAAAATTCAAAAAAAAAGTTTTGAGTAAATGTTTTGGGGAATAGTTAGTTTAGAGGCTACTGTGCAAGTTCATCTTAAGTAATGCCATTTATCTGCAAAGTCTGTATTTTCAAACTGTAAAAAAAAGTAAGTCTGCTAAGAAAGCAGAAAGTATTTATGAAGTGGCAGTAGCAAATAACACTTAAGCATTTACCTTTAGTATTTATTTTACTAGCCAATCCTGGAGGCAAAAAGGAAGTGACAAGCTCAGGCCTGAAAGTTGAACAGAATACAATTCAATCAATCCCAGACGCAGGAAAAATACAGCATAATACTACATATTTATTGGAATTCAGAAGAGTTCAAATTTACATAATATCAGCTGCTTATAAATTCCTACTAGAAGAAGGGTGACTCACTATGTACTATAACCCGAAGAAATTAGAAAACATTAAGTTGCATATTATACTTCTGTTTTTTTCCAAGTTTTTACTCGGGGGGGGGGCGGGGGGGGGGGAGTGGGGGCGAAGAAGAAGAAAAGCTTCCAGGTACAGGGCCTTTTTTTTTTTTTTTTTTCCCCTAGATCCATGATTTGTGAACTAAAAATATGCATTTATTTAAGTTTCTAAGGAGGGCATATCCCTTCATGAGATAAAACATACGCGAAGCTGTCTTTCTGTTTCATGTAAACAGAATTTCTGTTGCATTTAAAACTTAAAATTGCCAAGCAGAAAATCAAATAATTTCAAAAACAGGAGTAGAAATAACTGAATCACAAACATACTTTTTAACAACAAATTTGATTTTGCCACTCTCGCGGATAATTTTTTCAAGGCGTGGAATTCCAAACCACATGGGACTCCGGAAGGGGATTCCTTCTGGGAAGCCTTCGACGTACAAGTGCTCTGGGTATGATTCAAATACAGGATAGGGAACTTTCACTGCCTCTGAAAGCCCCAGAGCTTGGGCTGAAAATAAAGATTTAATGATAGTTTACACACTCAAATGGGTGGTTTTTTATATTAAATGATTTTAAGAAGCTCTTCTACTCAGAGAACAAAAAAACCCAAGAAACATTTCAACAGGTTTTCTACCACTTTCTGTAGAATCACTGCAAAGGGGAATTTTGCCCATCTTGTTATAGTCTCCTTACAGCTATCTAAATCTGCAGAATCTAGTATTTCCAGCACTAAGAAGTTCTTTGATCCTAAGTCCTTTTGTACACATACCACTATACCTATCCTAAAATTAAAAAAATTAAAAATCATTAAGCCAGTTAGAGGGAAGAGTCAGCAAGAAGTCGGTAAGAAGAGTCAATATTTCCTTTCTCTTGTTCTAGCACATTTTTAATCTTACATACATGTAAATGTAAAATTTACAATTCTTCTATAGCAGAGTTTTAATCAAAGCAGCACTATATTATAATAGTTAATTTAATATTTAACTTACCAAATTTTGTATTAAATATCTCTTCTACTTGCTTTCTGAGTTTTGCGATTCTCACATTCCAATCTTCTTTCACTGAAAACAAGAAATGGGCACATGCTATAGGGTATTATTCACTTTCTAGATAAGGTAGTACATTTGACCACATTTCTTCCAATTCAAGAACCTGGAAACTTCCAGCACAAACACCTCAGAATAGACAAGGACAGGCAGCGAGTATTAAAAGAAGCTTAAATAATGTACATTATTCCCTACACATAATGGAAGAACTGTTCAAATGTAGTTACAAATTTCAATTATTGTCCCAAGTGGGAGAACTTGCTCTTCAGAGCCTTTCAATGCAGGGAGAATTATGCTCTGATATACCCTGAAATTCATTAATAATTCCAAGTGTAAGAAACACATTCTTTAGAACAGAACATGAAGATTTAAAGACTGCTTTGCTAAACATTTTTATTAACATTAAAAAAAAAAAAACCTTCAATCCTGTTTTCTGCTATAAATAATAGTCAATTATAGGGGTGCCAGCCAGAGAAGCTGATTTGTAGCTCAGAGCAAAGGACAAACTATTAGAGATAAAAGGCACTTCTTTCCCAACAAACACCATTAAGGCTCATTACTTCAGTCATCACAGATAACAATTAATTGTCACTGAGAGCTGTAAAAAACATAAATGAAGGCATACAGAATTTTCAAATCATACTTTCAACTAATAAGTTATATGATCTGATTTATTACTAGGTTTTTATATTATCGAGGTTAGCAGCATTAATGCTTTCTGCAATCTATTTCATAGATTTCACGTGAACCTCGTCCTGCAAGTGTGTAACACCTGCATCTATGTTTGCACTTATTCACTGGCTGGAGTCTAAGTGGCACTGGAATTAAACTGAATAATTTACTGAAAAAATAAAAGTGTTGTTTGCAAGCTATCTGCTGGGGGCACCAGATTATAGCTTTGCAAGAGAACGATACGTTGCTTTAAAAAAGGCTAATATTATTCTTTATCCAGTTAAGGTTTGCATCAACAAATAAGATAATCTCTGGCCTTTACTCGAGGAAATGACCTGCACTGGGTTCTGAGCCTGGGAGGACATTTGCTTTGTTTACTTGTTTGACATCAAGCCCTATATCCTCATAAAGTATGTGGACACTGGTAATACCAGACTTGCCTAAAAGTTAAGGAAAAATATGTAATTTGAATATATGAAATAAGAAATAAGAATGCTATTCCGAGCATTCAAATAATTTGCATTTATGAATCATGACCACTTCATGTCAGTTCTTTCAGAAAGACTTTTTTTTTTGCTACCCTGTCTACTTACTGCTATTGCTATACCGTCAGATTGTCAGTTACACTGTCAAATTTGAGAAGATTCAGGGGTTTAGAGACTGAAAAAAGAGGTGCTTTTTTTCCCTTCTGCTCCATGTTTAACACAGTCTTTTCTACCCTCTCGCTGAATACAAACCTCTTCCTAAAGTCCAAACAAAATCCACAATAAATTCCGATGGCATAAGGACATCACTGTTTATATGATTATATCATATTCTTTCTCTTTTCTTCTTCAGAAGACTCATGGTTATCTCTTGAAATCACACTGTGTTTATCTAGTGTAAGGCAAAAAACTAGGAAGCCTTGGATCTTGGTTCAAAACCCTAAATCATAGCACCCTTATGTGTCAGGAAGTAAAAGAAAGGATTAATCTGGACTCTTTTCTTCATGGCTTTTTAGAAGCCATCATAATTCCTTACCAGCAGATGTCTCAAAATGCCCAACACAATCAGCAGTAAAATGCTACAGGACTTCAGAGCTTTAGATCAGGGCATAGTAACTAGTTCTCTTAGGCTGCCAATATGATCCCTTCTAGTTATCCAACTAGGTTGGACTGTACAATAATTCAGAAAACTGTTCATCTACACCATGATCAGTTTAGGCTTTTAAAGCCTCACAAAGAGCATGGCATATACTACTCACAGAAGGACTACTTCTTTAAAAATTATTTATTGATCCACATTTGTTTTTCAATCAATCTTTTACATTGTCCTTTGGGGACAACATCTGTCTTACCTGGTGTGTTTGACCTTGTTTGAATAATTTCGGTTGGAGCGACAGTTAGCAGTTCTGGCCTGTAATGAGAAAGCACATAATTTATCCACTCTTAACAGAAATTAAATAATTCTTTTCATGTTAGTAATCGAAAAGTATGATTTTTTTCTATTATGTATTTCGCCCTCTTGTAAAAATGTTATAAGGATAATTTGGGAGATTCTTGTCTGAATTGCAAATATCCATTTTCTTTATAAGACAGCATATTTCATTTTCCTGTCTGAATGCTTTATGACTTAAAGAAAGCAAGTGTACCATTAAATAAATAGCAGTCTTCTCCACTTTTTTAAGGTACTAAACTGAGCTCTTACCTTTTGATTACAAATTTGATTCTGTTGCCCACTTGAATTATTTTTTCAAGGTGAGGAATCCCAAACCAGGCCGGGCTCCTGAATGGAATGTTCTCCGGCAGACCTTCGACGTAGAGCTCGGTAGGATGGGCCTCAAATTTCTGGTACGGGACTGCTTTAGGCTCAGTGCTCCCCAAGGCCTCGGCTGTTGGAACAAAATAAATCCAGTAACTGACAGTTTGGCCATCTTTACTAAAAACCAGCTAAACTACATAACCTCCAGACTATTACAATCCTTAGAACAATATGGAACATCAAAATCCATCAGACTCCAAGCTTCAGCACATCAAAAACAGATTTATCACATTGTATTATGGTATCTTGGAAAGCCACAATGCCAGGAAGAAGATTAACAGGTTCTTCATGGAGGCATAAGGAAGTGGTTTCATCCAGAGTTTTAAATCTTTATACAGCATAATGAAACAACATTTTATTCAAGCTCTTATGAAGCTGACCATTTTTTATACTGGGGAAAGCATAAAAATTCAACAAATGCAGAAATGTCCAGATTCAAATTTTAAAGCTATTGCAGTGGATACAGATAAGTAAAAGATCCTTTTTTTCTTCAAAGAAAAAAAATCTGAAGAGGAAGAAATTAAAAGCAATTTTTTTTACTATGAATTTAGCTTGTTGTATAAACAGCACACTAATACTCTTTCTCCTCCCACAAAAAAACCCTTTTTTTTTTGGCCAGGATTTTTAATATTTGGAAATCATTGGATCAAAGAAACACAAAGCCAGGAAAGAAAATAATAGCATTGTGCTCACCAAACTTCTTACAGAAGAGCTGATCGACTGCCTCGTACAGTTTGGTGATTCTGGTGTAACACTCCTCCTCCACTATGTTCGAGAGACACAGAACAAAGTCAACATTCCCTCCTATTCTAGTCACCATTTTCAGTCCTGCAGTTTATACCAGACCCATCCAAATTCCTTTAAATGACTGCTTTTTAAACACACATACTCTCAAGAGATTACATTTTCAGCTAACCTATATAATACTATGCTAAAGTACAGATTTAACTAGGAACCAGAAAAAAATTATCATAATTCTGTCAAAGATGACTGAATTTTAAACCTAGAAAATTTCCACTAAATCCACCAAACTCGAGATATCCCTCCAGTTGCAAAGCACAGCCTGCATGTTGGCATCTGGAACTGCACTGCTGTCACTATTGGCTCCAATCTGTGGGGCTGAAATTGTTTTTTTGCCAGTTTCATTTTCTAAAAATTTATCTTGGTATTTGATGCATAGCTTGGTATGCATAGGTGACAGAAACTTGCTTTCATGCAATTTTCACAACCCAAAGGCAAGTTTTTATGATAGGGGCACATTTCACCTTGATTCTTGTATAGTCACATCTAACTTCCTGCATTAACTTCCCTCTCTTTTTTTTTTGTGGATATTATTTTTAAAACAGCAACTAATGGCTGTACCAAATGACTGCCATAATTTTGTCATTCTTCTTCAGATGCCAAAAAAAAACGTGTTCCAACTCTCTGAAATGTTTCCTTAGCACTATTTAAGACATGAGTTAAGACATAAATGTGACAGCTTTCTAGATTAGCATATCTTCAGTGAATAAAACAAGTTTAAATCCAGTGTGTCATCATTTAATCCCTTGACCATTTCTGCTCATTGGCTCATACATCTGAGTTCCTGAGACACGACTTTGCATCTGACCATAGTTGTGGCTTTGAGTCTTTGTAAAGGCAGGCAACAAAGTCACTGCTCATGACAGTGCAATCAAAATGGGTTATCACCCGTCTTGGCTGCAGGGGTTTTACACAATATGCAATGTATCTGTTTTGTCTTCATAATCAGTATAGCCATATTAAATATGGCACAAACAACACAAGAGGACTAATTAAAAAACTCACAAAAGACAGTCAAGTCTAGGATTCAGTCATTAACTTAGCTACTATTTTTATAGTCTAATTTGGTGCTCTACGGAACAGTAGATTATTAACATTTAAAACAGTAGCTTAACTTATACAGCATGAAAACCCTAATTCCTCCACAGACATAATTTCTTTGCTTAATTTAGGTCCTAATGTTCACTTTAAGCACAATCTTTGATACACTTTTATATCAGAAGATTAGGAGACTTCTCATGTAATACAATGTAACAGTGTTGCAGTAATACAGATACTACCATTTACATGCTCTTGTATCCCTCTCTGAACTAGGAATCTCTCAGATATTACTGAAAATTCACAATTCCACTAGGTCAAGCTCGCCAATTAACACTTTGGGGTTAAGAGCAATTTGTTTTCTACCACAGTTTCAGACACAGAAGCTTTCAATTCTCAGCTTACTTGGACAATCAGCAAAATGCAGCCCTGAAGGACTGGGAATAAAACTGGCAGTTTTATACACATTATCACAGCAGGAAAAAAAAAAAAAAAAAAAAAAGGAAAACAAGTCCAAGGAAGCAATTTACCAACTATGGCTTATGCAGAGCCACAATTCCTTCAAAACTTGTTTTTTTTCCTTCCTTTTTTTTTTTTTTTTTTTTATTTCAGCCTGAGGCAATATGAATTTATGGATGCCACTATAACAAAAATCAGTTCTTGTAGTCTTGTTTTTACTTGATGATTTTTGCTACCTTTGGATGCACACTAAGTGGAGGCAAAAGTGTAAGACCAGGCAGTATTTCTTTCAGCAGTATGTAAGAGTCAAGTGGTCAGACAGCACTGCCTTTGCACGAAAATAAATATTTTGCATGAAAATAAAGTCCTGTCATCCAAGCAAGTCACAGCCTACAACAATAAATGCCTCCATAAGCAGGATGTTCATTACTGCTTCTCAGCTAATTAATTTTAGCAAATACCAAATGTAAGCAAATGGTACAGAAAAGTCTCCATGGGACAGACAGTTCCCCACGCAGCAAACTTTGTCAGCTATGGAAACTATTGCTTTCTCTCAGCTCTCTGGTTTTCCTTGCTGGCAGCTGTATCAAATCTGGTGGCAGGTGAGTATTAGCACAGTACTTTTAAAGAGAAAAAGACAGGAAAGTCAATATAAGCTTTCACATAGTCACTGGAACTATATTAATTTAGAAAAATGCGCTCTTGAATAAAGAACGAATACTGAGAATAACTGGTAGACTTTCAAAGTTTTTCCAGGATTTGGGAATTTTACTGGAAAATTGCTGCTAAATTTTACTTTCAGAATAAGAGAAATTATTTGCTATGTATTATTAATGAAAGCAAACAGTAGCCAAGACCATGATCAACAGATAAGTAGAAAAGTCACACTGTATGCACACAGCTCACAAATGTGAAGACCTACCTCCTGCAACTGGGTTGTCCAATGGTACATCTTCACGTGCTGAATTCAAAGGGTCATGCCTATGTGATTTAAGATACAGGAATCACACCAAGAAATTATCAGGGCTGGTTGGTATTGTTCTAACAAAACATTTTTTTTTTTTTATTCCTCAAATATCCGTATCTCAGAGCCATAATATTGAAAACACATGGATTTCACTGAAATTACCTCTGAGGTTCAATATGTACTCCTCAGTCAAAACTACCATCAAAAACTAAGATCCAAATTGAAAATTTAACCTTTAAAAAATAAAAACGTAATAGCAGATATTTCTGTTTTGCAAATAGATATAGTTTAATCCACTCTAAAATTAAGAAAAGTTTAAAAACTGGCATTTCTCATGGAGCTTGACTGTTTTTGACATGTTCTGGTTACCACTGTTCACTGAACTGATGAACAGCATAAATTAATTACTGTTAATAACTAAGACAAATTTGACAGGAAGAGGCACCAGCATTACAGGAATGCCTAAATCTATGCATGCTGTCTGATTTTAAGTGAGACAAAAAGTGGCAGATTAACCACTTCCTCTCTTCTGGTTATTTGCAGGCTTTAGAATTCAGAATTTAGAAAAACTGTCTGAAAGCTCTACAATTTGAAAAGTTAACATCAGTGCTAAAGGTGGCACGCACAGAAGCAAAGATAGTCACTTCCACTGATTAGAGGTTTGACAACTGCAACCAGCACTCCATCTGCCTTTGTACTGAGCAAAGTCTCACTATTATTTATCAACCTAAACTAAAAATTACTCATCAGTACTAGAAAAGAAGGAAATTTGGAATTCCTGAAGACCTGAAGAGTAGAACCAGAAGAAAATAATGTGTAAAATAGGGACAAAAATGCAAAATTCCTTACTTTTTAATCACAAAGCGGATGCGCTCCTTTGCTAGAAGTATCCTCTCAAGGCGGGGAATTCCATAGGTGGATGGTCTTCGGAAGGGAATTCCTTCTGGCAATCCTTCCACATAAAAGCCTCCCATATGTGACTGGAAGAGCGGATATGGGATAGACACTGGACCTTTTGCTTTTATAGCTTGAGCTTTAAAATGAAAGAAAAATAAGAATGTTAGACTAGCTTGTAACCTTACCCAAACTACCTGTGTGATACCACTCTGGAAAGCATTAAAACTATCAGACAGACATAATTATCCAAAGTCTAACATATGTGCCTCTCTTCCTCCCCAAGAAGTATTAACATGTAAATGTTTCTTGATTGCAAATCAATCATGATTAGAAATGGAATCCAGTGGTAACCTCTCTCCAAAGACATCTGAAAAAACTATTTCACTTAAGGACTTGGTATAATGAGAGGAAAAAAGGCAAACTCTTAAATGTGAGTAGCCAAGACCTAAGCACACCACAACTCTTGGAAACTGAGTGCAACTGAAAAAAAAAAAATCAAGTTTCAAACTTAGGAGCCCAATACATGCACATAATTTTGAAAATACTCTGCTCTGCCTAGTTGCTGTGATACTATTTAACCTTTTCGTGCTGTCAGCCCAGGCCTGCTTCAGAGCCAACAAGACACATGCCAAAATGCTGTGATTTCTGATGTCAAAAGTATAAATTGCTTGAAAATGAGCATAACACATACCATATTTTTTTTCAAACAGTTCTTCAACTTGCTTTCTCAATTCAGTAATTCGTGCACTCCATTTCTCTGCAAAAAAAGGACATGTCAGGTAACAGATGAAACCAAGAACCTCCTTCAAAAGGTATGTTATTATTAACTGAAATATGCAGTGTGGTTTTACTGCTCACATGCATACAGATGCCTTCATGATATGGTATAAGCTATGTCTCAAAATATTGAGAAAGAAAAAGGATAGAATAAAATGCTTATGATTACCTTCAAAACTTGTGCAGTTGCTAAATCAAGTTAAAAAAAAAATAGATAAAGGGACAAAAACCAGGCTAAATAATTTCAAAAATGTTTTCTCTTCAGTGGGTCCATCAGCAGCTCCCACCATCATTGGGGTAAACTTAATTTGCAGCTGCTGTTACTTAAATAGTTACCTAAATCCAGAGACTGAAAAGCTTAATTAGAGAAGCTTGATAAAGTTTACAGTCAGCACAAAGTTATTTTGGTGCAAATCTGTACAACTATGCAGGTCAGAAGGCATCATGCCATCCTTTTCCTTAATCCAGTACCTCCCCAAGTCCTGGTGTTGCAAGACACCCCCATAATTTTAATTTCTGAAAGAAGATGCAGGTTGCAAGACAGAAGTTACCTAAAACCAATTCTGTGTGCCATGGAGAACTAGATTTTAATGGCAGTAATTTAACATCTTATTTCCCACCTGTGACATTGTCTCATACCTTTTTGTACCATCTGAATTCCTTTAGGAAAGTGTCACAACTCTTTTGTAGACTGTGCCAGATGCTGACTGGCCTTTAAGAGCAAGTTAATAAGCAAGTATACTTGCAGCTTATTTCCTACACCTAGATTTTAGTCTAGTAACTGAAAAGTTCAAAAAGTGAGGCCATTCAAGTTACTACACTTCCTGTTGTGAAAAAAACTGTGTATCAAATAAGGCAGCATATAGAACTTTAGGTCTGTATCAAAAGGGTTTTAAATACTCATTTTCAGACACACGTATACAACTTTGGTCACCATTTTTAGGCTTAAAAAATTTCCATGTCATTTCATGGCTATCAAGAGGACTGTGTGCTTCAGATGTGGGAAATAATAAGACCTTGTCTATAGGATTTTTTTTTTTTTTGGCATGCTGCCCTGCATCAAGACATAACCTCCTCACTGTAGTTACCTGGTGTACCTCCTACATTAATTAAACTGTTTGGAAAGTGAGATTATTCTATTACAGAAACAAGTTTATATTTTATAATAATACCCTTGTGGATAAATCTGTTTACTTGCTTCTGACCCCTCCTACTACTATGCTACACTGTATGGCTTTCGGGCTGATAATCATGTCTTCAGCCGAGTATTTTCTCTCTGTGTTCTGTCCAATGCACTCTGATCATGCAATATTACAGTCTCACTGCAGATGCATGGCCAAAATGACCTTCCTTCTGACTCTAGCAGAACCACACACTGCATTTTGTGTTGCACCTAGAGAAAAATGCATTACAGGCAGCTCTACTAGTAAGAATTGGGAAAACAGGAACTAGAGTTTACTGTGGTACAGGGGAAATGCTGTTTTAATCACTAGAGCTGGTGAACACACATGGGCAGGCTCAGGGCTGGGTTTGGAAAGGTCCCCATGGGGCAAAGCCGGACTGGAGCTCAGGGGAAACTGTCACCGTGCTGAGACCTCTGCAGCCCAGCGAGCTCTGAGGCAGGCTCAGCAGAATCCCTCCTCTCAAACACAGGCTGGTTTCCCTCCTCAGAGGGAGTAGAGACAGAAGGAATGTCATGCCACACTACAATGCAACTATATTGAAGTATTTAAAATATTGTTGTTGCTACAATTTTGGGAGAGGTTGTTCATATCCAGCCTCTCTCCTTCTGGGCATGTTAGCCTGCCCAAGAGAGCCTTCTTACATGAACCATTAAGTTCCATTTTCTTCTACCTCTATACCTTCTGATGCCTGAGAAACACTCTCCTAGTTTAATACCAATCCCAAAGTCTTCCCCAGCCCATCCATGGGCTTTTCAATTTAGACCATTTTCTGACACTTGGAGGCAGGGGTAACACCAACTACAGTAATGAAAAGCTTAGGAAAGGTTAGAAAAAGCTCCTGAAATATTAAGCACTCTATATACTCTACTAATGTCATAGTATTTTCCTGACCCAATTCAAAATAATCCTACATGTGGAACTGCCTATTTATGTTAATGATCTCTTGAGAATTCAGGTCTCAGTAATGTTTTATTCATGGTTGCTGAAATTTGCATGAAATTGCACATGGTTCACACAAAACAGATGTTACAATAGCTTCCATGGGGATTATTCATTTGACCCCGAATTCCAGAATTCCTAATAAGCATCTCCTAAACACTCTGGCAAAGGACAGATTCCTGATTGCACAAGACCCTACAGAAGAACACAGACCCATGGGATATCTGCCCAGAAACAAACAAAAAAGCTAAAAGGAGAGGTACAGATTTGCAGCAATTCCCATGGGAAATGTCTTAAACCAGAATATCTACAGCACGTGGATGTGTTTCTGCAGCAAGAATGCTACACAAGGCCTTATGAAAGAACACTGCTAAAATACTCCATTTTTTGTGCCCACAAGGATCAAAGAGGTTACAGGGTCTAATGGAGTTCTTCAATTACTTTCCCAAATGTGGTTCACCTTAGCACATCTTCATTGTTCATGGATTTTATCTAGAAAAACAAAGTTAAGACAGGCTGCTGACCTTGTAATAACCAGGGTTACATAGAGTAACCAGGGTCTCTTGTAATTCAGTATACTATGCTGTATTCTACTGTAATACTAGTGATCTCAGTCTGATTTTCCCAATAAATTTATTGACAAAATTCTAATCTTATTTTTATTAAATTATTCTGTTTCTAACCTTTTATTTATTTATTTATTTTATTTACAACACCTTCTAAATGGCTCATACGCTACAGTGGTGATTAATTTGCAGAGTCTATATTAGATGGTAACTCACTTTAACTAACGAGAAACAGAAGAGGTAGCCTAGAGATCTTTCTACTGCTATAGTGCATCTACAAAGAGTCCTAGGCTCTTAAATATTCCCACTGCTGTGTCCTACTACTGCAGTGTGATATCATCTAATAGCATTTTAGAAAACAAGGCAGAAACAAAATAATGTTTTAATTCTAACCTTACCAAAATTGAACTCTCTCACTTTTCTTCTCCCAGTATTGGCAGATTCATTTGCTGACTCAGTGCTCTTCGGTCTCTTGTTAGGAGGTAAGTAATCTTCATCATCTTAAAGAAATATAAAAGACATGACCGTTTTAATGTCCAGGCAACTACTGGGCAACATTGGAATTGCTTTGAACTTGAAAGCTCTAGAGCAAGCATGGATCTGTGCTTCATTAGAGGGTCAATTTTTGCAACAGATTACTTATCTGAGTAGCTTTGAAAGCTACTGTCCTCTCTATGAGCAATTCATGTAAGTCAGGAAAACAGCACGTGGCATAAGTCGGCAAAATCAAATGTTTGCCTCATTTCCTAAGGGAAACAGGATTGCAATCTGAAACATGAGTGGCTCTAGGCTCCACACCACCATGGAAGACTCCCACTGACCCTCAAAATTCTCGACATCCATGCTGAACTCTGAAGCCCCAGTTCAACTGGGCACAGCATTCCTGATGTGACCTCACTGGTGCCATTAGAGGAGCACAATACCTTCAGCAGCTCTGGCCATGCTGCTTCTAATGTAGCACAGTTGTGTGGTTTCCCTTAGACATGATCAGAGCACACAGTTGGCTCATATTCAACTTGGCCTCTGTTGCAAGTAAGTCCATCTACTGCAACCCAAAAGTCTCTTGCAGTGAGCTGCTATTCAGCCACTTGTTCCCAATCTAAAACACTAGCTTCACTACAGATTTATGAGTTTTTCTGTTGAACCAGCAGTATCTGCAATTCTAGAGAAAAGAAATAGCTAAAGCAGACAAAGAAAATTAAAGCTATTTTCATATATGATATGGCACTTCCCCAGACACACATGTGCCTATAGTCTATATTTAGGAAGCCTAATATTACATATGGACATCCCTGGAACTTATATGCTTGTATTCTATTTTGTTAGAGAAAATCTTTCCAAAGCACTTTTATTTTTGTGGTAAAGGTTTTTACATACAGAGAACCTAGGAATATTCTTATAATCTGTTCTGATGAGGTAATGCAGCAGTTATTTTATTGCTGGATAGAAAAAAAGGTTAAAGTAATTCCCAGAAGTGTCAACTCTGTGCTAAAACATACTGTCTAATTTCTCAGTTGATAATTTAGTGGTGCTATTCTAGTAGCAAGCACTGCAATAGACAATCTGAGAAGAGTTTTAAAGTGGTTACAGGACATATAACTTAAAAATAAGAGAAGCACTGCTGACTTCTAACCAATCTCCTACCATGTAGGCAATATGGAACAGCTTCACTGCCATTTTCTTTGCAGCTCTCTTGCTGGACTTACTGATGAAAAAGGGAGGCAGCACATACAGACAGATAAAAATTTAAAACTTCTGTATCAGAAAAATAAATTGAGGCTTCACCTATTTGCTGCAACACACCACTTTTGTTATGGCATGATTCTTCCTAGAAGCTAGGGTCTAGTTAACACTAGTTAACTAGACATTTTACTTAACTATCGTGTGTATGCCATGTTTTTTAGAATGCATGTTATAAAAGTCTTTGAAATCTAAACTACTGGCTTTTAAATAATGAACATTCTTAAATACTGATGCTTGAAAAATATGTGAAAGATGAACCTCTGCCAGTTGCCATTTCAAAACTGGTCCAATGAGACAATATAGTTTCAGCGTGCTGTGGTTTTATAAATCTTCTGGATTAGGTATGCTTGTGAAGGAGCACACACTTCAGACCACAGTCAACACTGGCAGATAATCCTATTCATTCAGTGCCAAGAACTACAGAAATGGGTGTGTGACTGCAAAACACTTCTTTGACATAAAAGTGCCCAGCAGACTGAAATCAAGGAACCAGAGGACTAACCTTCGATGGTGACCTCGACTTCAGGATCTTCATTTGTTTCTGAATGCACACGCTGGGAGGAATCTGAAGGGACAAAAACAGTGCTGTTGATGGCTGGACACAGAAAAGACTTCCAAGCAACCACTCAGTGATTTGGTATTTAAACTTACACTTGTCAAAGAAGCCCACGGACTCAGTGAAATATTTTGCATTCACAGCAAGCAATAAAAATGGGAGCAAAGATACTTTACCATAAGCCTTTAAGCAATTCTAGACAAGGCTAAGGAGGTGGGGGATTATCCATGCTAAATTGCATGTGCAGCAGTGCAGAGCTGGTGTTAACAGCAGCAGGAAATTCCTTAGTCCCAGTTTAACAGTGTTAATAGAATCATAAATACTTTTCTCTTTGTTAACAAGAATTATTCAAAATATAAACAAAGGTTGTGTGCCACTGCCGGATGATTTTTTTTTTTTTAAATCATTTACAACAGCTCAGAGTGGTTACACTTTAATGATTTTCATCTTTCATGACAGGTTGCTAGGCCAAGAGTGAAAAATGACAGGGATATTCATAGTCACAGCGCTTTTGTTGGGGCAGTGCACACCCATATAATAACTAGGATTAGGCCTACCAATACACAGCAGGACGAGGAGCAATCTGAATTTAATTCTGGTAAGGTTGAAACAGTGAAGCTGATTATATTGGAAACTACTGCAAAATAAGTATGAGTGTATGAAAGAATACATGATAATTTTTCTGGCAGATTAATGCTCTGCTTGTGTGCTTGGCAGAATATTTCCAGATCTCTAAGTTGGTAGTTTAGAGTCACTTTGGCAGCAGGTCTGAAGGAATCTCCCTTTTTCACGGCCCTTCACATTACACCATGTATGGTAGAGAATCAGCAAGATCTACTGAGATTACCTAAACTGGAGTACATGTGAACTATGTCAAATAGATCATCTAGTTCTTGAAAAACACTATTTTTTGATCGAGTGCTGGGCTGGTAACTAAACAAATGCAAAGCAGAACAAAATGAAAGAATTATGAGGTCTTCTGGCATACATGAAGAGAAAATATGCTTCCCAAAATAACTCTATCGCATCAGCTCATCACTGGAGAGCATCAGAAATGTTTCATGTTTTTATATATGTATATGTAAGATATGCATGTATATCGTACCTATATAATTTAGGTAATCTTTGTGGAAACAGTCATGAAGACTGACAAATAGTGCATCTAGCCAGTACCAAATTCTCACTGAAGGGTCATAATTCAGAGAAACATTAAATAAAAAAAGCCCTTTTTATAGCTCTAAATGTTGTCATTCACTGGCATAGCCTCCTCTTTCTTCAGGATTATAAGAAAAAAAAACCGCAATCACCGAGTTTACTTCTCCCGCATCCTTCACTGCTTTGTGTGCTGTCTGAAGAACAGCAGTATTTTCTATTTTTGACAATGCAGCAGCTCCCCAGCTTTATAGAATTTTTTTTTTGGCCTCTTCCTATTATGATACAAACAAGTCACCATTGAACATCTTCCAAGTGAAGACATATCACCTATTAGTATTATATTTACACCATATTTTCATTCCCAAGCTATACACATGCAATAATGGGTTTGGTTGCTCATTCTTTTGGGGGACAAGAAGATAGATGACAATTGCTACCAGCTGGACACATCCACAAGGTATTGCTTATGACACCAGTGTCACCAAGGTGACTTCACTGAGTTTAAAGCAACTATTTCTGATGCACAGGACCTTGACTTTGTGAAGACTGGATGTGGGATGCATCAAATGATATTGTATCCCGCTAGAGAACACAAAAGTGTTAACAGGATATACTAAGGTATCTGCAAATCTTCTGCATGATGCTCTAACTTTTAGAGTAACCTTCGGAAGAATTTAGATATCTATTAGATGCATTTCTTCAATAACACTTAAAAAGGACATTTGTCAAAGCCTACATAAAATCCAAGGTCAGAGCATTGGTCTTTTCATATCACTACCTTCTTCAGGCTCTCTCTTCATAACTGGGCATGAACAGGTCATGGCATTATGCTTAGGAAAGCAAAATACTTAGATTTTTTGTTTTCAAATAAGAAGCGTTAATAATGCAGTCAGGAAAAGCAGAGAATCTTATTCTTGTTTATGAAAAGGTATACTTCTAAATTTCATATAACGGTTTCCTTAACTATAGTGATTATAGACTCTTGGAGAAAAAAAAAGATTTGCAAAAATGAATATTGCTATTAACTTGCCTTAATACAAGAAAATACTTGTGAATCAGGTGCTCAGAACAAAACTAGCTGGAGTATGATGCCTGTCTGATGACACGTAAAAGCACTGAATACTAAGTGACAGGTGCCTTGCAAATACAATTTATAGTTAAAACAATGACCTCTGACCTTTTCAAGTAACACGGTGAAATTTCACAGTTTGAAATGCAGATTAGTACATTCCAACACTTGCAAAAGGGCAAAATAGGATTTTTAATATAAATTGGAAAAAGCTGAAAGAAGTGTAGAACTCTTGAGCAAGTACACTGCAGACGTTCAGCTCCTGTAATGAAGCCCTACCACTAAACACAACTTCCATGCACTTGTGTTCTGCATGTACCCATTCATCTCACCCAAAACTAAACGAAAGAGATGATCAAGATCAAACTGTAGTCAAAAACATGTAAACAGAGGTTTGTTAAAATTTATTATCAATTATGAAATAGACGATCTCATGGGATTTGCGCTTTCAAGAATCACTAGTGTTTTAAATTAATCAACCTGATGACCCAGAGGTCTTTTCTATTTTAGAAAACGTCTCTTCAGTATGTCTCTAATTGGAAATTTGAAAATTAAGGCAAAGGAAATAGCCAAATATTTTAAAATTTCTGTTTCAGCATCCTATTCTCAAACAACCAGATCTCTGAAAAGTAAAACTCTCATTCAACTTCCAAAACATGTGGGAGAAAAATATAACTAAAAGATCTACCTGTGAAAGTTTTCGCAAGAGCAATTTTTTCATCAATCTCTGATGTCTCTGAAGGGCCTGCTTGGGAACAAAGAGAATGTCTTTTAAATTGGGTCTCACAACAAAACCTTTCTCAGTCCACAAAGGAATTTATCAAATAACTCTTAACTGTTCACATATCAAACTCATTTCATGCTTTCCATAAAGGAGGACTGGGAGAAGATTGAAAAATAATCTTAGTCAGTTCAACAAAATGAAAATATTGGAAAGCTGAAGTAAGGAGGACTGAAGTGTACCTTTCCTGGACTATTGAACAAGGAGACTCATGCACAATATGCAGATTTTAGATTTTATGTGTTAGTAAATAAACTAAAACTTCTTTTCAAACACGAAACATTGGTAATTATACCTTTATAATGATTTTTTAAACAGCTAAGTCTTTCTCCTGTGATTTGTTAAAATCTCCCTTCTTAGGGAGCTCTTTTTGACTAATTTGCATCTATGTTAAAAAGACAAATTCTGAGAGATTAAAATCATTTACAACATGGCGATTTTTTTTTGCTTTTAATCACAATAGCTCCTTCATTGGTTATATATGAACTGCTTTAAAAAGGCTTCCAGCACACAACCATTCAAATAACACTTACAAGATTAAATTAACACCACCAAAACTCTACTGCCTAAAACCGTGGCACCAGTGCAGTTAAACTGAAAGACTAAACTACTTACAGCACAAATGGCTTCACGCTGAGACAAAGATCATTTTATACAACAGAAATAGCATAAGCCGATGAAACCAGCGTTGTGTGTGGATTGAAGGATTTGGACTAATTGTTGATTAGCTGCATCAATTCTGTGTTATCTGCAACTACTATCTGCAGAGTCCTACAGCTCCCCAGAAATTATGGTTGTATTGAGGCAGCTTTAAAAGTGTATTAAGGATGGATGTTAATAATTGATTCACAATATGGAAAAAGATCCTACTATTAACTCATAAAATAGTCTAAAATATTGTTTGCCTTATATACACACATATAAAATAATAGGACAGAAAAGCGTTGTCAGGAACAGGCCTAATGAATATTTTGTTTACCTGAATGACACATAGTACATCAAATACTGCAAGCTATTCAAGAAAATGAACTACTTGAGGGGTCGGTCACTTTTTTTTTTTTTTTAAAAGGAAGTTGGCTCCACTTTATTCAACTAGTCAGACTTTCAGAAGGATTTTACACGAATGCGATTTCAAGTGAGGAACCAATAGAAGGCTGGTGCAAGGCTGGGTCTTGTTGGTGCAATCCCAACATTACTATGAGTTTTACATGGTTTTCTTTCATGTAAGTGCTGCCTTAATCAGCTCCTGTCACTTCTCTGCATGATGCAGGACTTGTGATTTTTGGTTTATTTAGCCCAAAGATGCTCCCTGATTTGGTTCAGAACATGGCTCCACCAAGAGCTGCACTGGCACCGCTTGGATCAAAGTCCATACAAGGAAAAAGCAAAGTGGGAAAAAGGAACAAGGCAGATGCCTCAGTGTATTGGCACTGTTATAAGAGGCAAGATAAGAAGTTCTCATCAAACCAGTGATTTGTAGCTACTATCGGTGAGTAGCATTAGAACACAACCCCTTTAGATGTCCTGGAAAGTATTTCCATGTCCTAAATTTGGATTTATTTAAATAAATGAAATTATAAACTAAAGAAGATATCCAACCAGCTCTAGCTACTATTATTTGAAAGTTGTTTTTCCTGTTTAAATGGGTCTTTAGAATTACAGTCAACATTTTGTATGCTCAGAAAAAAAAAATAGGTTTTGAAGACTTGCTACACATTTACTGGGAAAAATGAATCTACTAGAATAAGGTCACCTGCAATTTCTCCTTCAACCCAAACATGCACAGACAGCTCTGCTGAAGTCAAACCTTAGATCTCTTCTTGTTCTTCAGATTAACTTTAATGGTAGCCAGCATTGAAATTTTGTATCCAAAGACAGTCAAGCAGTTACATTTTCAACAGAACAGGAGAAAGCAAAGAGAGGTACAGCAAGAGTAACACTTAAGCAATCAAGGATTTTATGAGATAATAACTTTAATATGTGGTTATCTTTACCTGGAATATTACATTCTGGATCCTCTGATTCCTCTTTCACTGTTGCCACTGCCATTTCCAAAGAAATTCCTGTAGAAACAACAGAGGAGTCAAATATGGACACAAAGGAAAAGTAGATTCTTAAGTAAATCACACAACCCGCAATATTCCCGGTGGTGCCTACTCCAAAACAAAAAGAAATGACTTGCAAGTGCTGAGATGAATGGCTACAACAAGAAAAATAAAGGGCCATTTTGGTGTTTCTGTTTTCATGTCCAGTCCTTATCAGAAGGGACTTGGACTTGAAACACTTGCCTGCAAACTGGGCATCCTTGCAAACACCATCTCAAATTTGAGAAACTAAAGCCCTCTTCTCCCTTTTTGCCCACCATCACAGCCAAAATAAAGAGGGGGGGCAGGGAGAGAGAAGAAAAAGAGAGATTTTATTACCTTTTGTGCCAAAAGTAGTACTTGACCTACTCCTCCTCACTTCTCTACACATCCAAGTTCAAATACACTCTAGATCAAATTCCACCTTTGAAGGCAGCAACATTCTTGGCAGTAACCAACTGCTCTTGGTTTCCTTAAGCTGAGCTATTCTCTACACATGCCTTTGCAGCACTCCCTAAACGTTTTCAAAACAGCTTGACAAAAGAAGAATTACTTAAAGTGCCTAAAAAGCAGCACTGGAAAGAGTTTCCCTATCAGCCCAGACAGTAAAGAGTTGATTCCTCTGAATCATTCTAATGGACTTCACAAAAAGCTGAAGTTAACTTAACTTCTTGTTTTGGGTGATTATTGCCAAATCCCAAGCCCATTCGCACCTAATTGGCGACAAGGATCGGCTTTGGCAATTGAGACAGTGGAACTCACTAGTGAAGTGCACAGCTACGTGAGGTCGTGCCACTCGACAGAAACTCTGTTTTTGCTGTTTGTATGTGTAGTCTTTAGATCTTTATTGTATAATATATATCAGCAGAGAGGACTGACTAAGTCCTATTATTAGCACACGGTCATGGTTGCGAGGAACTAGAGGGAATGTGCTGTATGAACCTTTCTGATCATTCAAATTCCATACATAAGCAATTGGAACAATTGCATGAATTGACTACACATTTACAGCACGATACAGGATTCGGCCTTGACAACTGGATAAAAGGTCTCGGTTTGGGCCCATGGCTAACATCAATTGTGCAACACTTAATTACCATAGGGATTGTGTTTATTGCAATTTTGCTTCTTGTACCATGTATCTTTAAATGCTTGCAAAACATGCTTACGCGAATAGTTAATCAAGAGTGGAATACAAGCTTAGTAGCCCAAAAAGAAAACGGGGGAAGTGTAGAGAGCATTGTTCAAACCTGGTTAATGGAAAAAGGACATAGCCAGGCAGAGCTGATACGGAGGGCTTAAGTAAGACAAAGGACAGAGTTTCCTTGAGATAAAGAAGTTGATGCAGCTGCACAAAACAAAGGCAAACAGGAACCGGTTTGATACTGGAAGAATGAAGAAGCTGCTTGCTTATCTACCGTAATCTGGGCTGGCCAGACAGAAGTTATCTTTCGAATAAACAACCAAAATACCGGTCGAGTAAACAACCAAAATGTATAAGAAGCAAGCTAAAACGACTAATAAACGAGTCTTGTTGATGACCAACTGGTGTCAGCAGTCTCCCTTTCTCCTACATAAGGCAGAAAACAGCAAAACATTAAGAGCTTCAGCCTGCAAAGTGCTGAGGAGTGTGGCCTAACCCAGCAACTCACCAAGGCAGAAGCTTATCTCTAAGCACACCTGCAGTCTCACCAGCTTTAATGGGATTATTCAGGCATTTATTTTAAAGTCTACAATTCAATATTGCTCTGCTACAGACCACGGTGCCTTGCAGGAGCATGTTCTAACTGCATAGGAACTTGTGAATGCCTGACCATTTTTTTAATGTTAATTTGTGTTAATAAACAACATTTAAGTTAATAAACAGCACGATTTATTATTATTTATTTCCATTTTAGTTATAAAGTGGTTTTCAGAGTTTTGGCATTTTCTCTATTTTAGTAATATTATATAAATCAAAATTTGCGCTCCACATCAGGGATAAAATCATCCTGAACTAAATAAAAATTGGTGTATTCCTCTTTTCCTTTTGGCTAAGCATAAATACTTGATAAATGCTTCAACTGACAAGGGTGAGCGGAATGCTCAAGTTTCTGTATTCATCAATAAGGGGGTTTCTCCACAGTTTGCCTGAAGAGCAGGACAAAGGGAGGGGAGACTGAGTGGAGCCATGAGCCCAGAAGGACAAAAAGAGCCATCTGCAAGGAGATGGGGCCTTTACAAAGGAGGGAAACAGGGCAATTGCCCCACATTCTTCAGCAAGGGGGACAAAGGAGTTGGTGAGCTCAGGTGAGAACAGATGGCGGGAGGCCGGAGTTCGGTGTAGGCGGGCCGGGAAGGCTGTAACTTCTGAGTACCTTGGCCAAGGGGGAAAAGGAGAGGGCGTCCCTCGGTCGGGAAATTAGGATAAAAGGGGGGCTGCGTCCCCCAGCAATCTGAGAGACCCCACAGGGATATGCCCGGTGGACTCTCCCTTTATTCGAATAAAGTTTTAGGACTCCTCTGTCTCCTTTTGGACATTCAGTTCTTGACAGCGAGATTTTCCGCACAAGGGGCCTTTTTTAAGGAAAGAAACACTTTTCTTACATAAAGGATGGCTCTTTGCTGCTTTTACTGGTGGTGCTTCCTGCCCTTGCTCAAACACAACCTTCTGAACAGAAACTGATTATTCAGTGTTTTGTAAAGAAGGACAAAATATTGAACATACCGGAATCCTCATTTGGTTCCGTTTTTACTTGAATAGGAGGGCAACTACAAAAAAAGAAAAAAAAGAATCACTCATTTACAATATATAAAGAGTAAGTGCCACATTTTGGGAATGTTCCTCAGTATATGTGTTGTCTAGTAACTTTAAATTCAGTGTATTGTTTTAAAACTAAGAGAACAATAGTAAAAGGTATTGCATTTTGGCTTATCTGAATTAACTCAAGGGAATTGCCCAGAATCTCCTTCATCCCCGTTCTTGAGACACGCTTCAGTGTTTGCCATTTCACGAGAAGTGCACCCAGAAGCACAGAAACATTTGCCATTTGCTCCCTGTTTTCACATTAATCAATTTCCCAGATATAGTCTTGTTCATTTTATTTTATTTTTTTTTAAACTGAAGAGGAAGGAAAAAAAACCACTACATCTGTTCCCCATCGCTACTCTATTATAAAAGACGACAAACTTATCACTGACTAACAGATTTGAATTAAGAACACTTACTGGGCTAATTAAGCTGAGGGGAAATGTTTAACTCATCTGTTTAACTCATAATCGTTTCCTTACAAATAACAGTCAACAGAGAAGATTCTGCTCTGTGCTTTTTATGATCTGAGGCAAGCAAAAGTTATCCAAAAAATCAGTTAGACCCGAACAGAAAAAAATATCATTACAAGAAAGAGCCTATATAAAAATATACAATAGACACCACACAAGATCACCTGGTTTTCAAAATAAGAAATATTTGAAAACAGGCCAAAAAAAATAAATTTACCTTCCACCTGGAGGTATAACAGCGTGTGAAGGATCTGACACATGAGCTCCTAAAAGAAAAAAAAAAAAAAAAAGAGACAATCTGCGAGTTTTCTGTGTGCCATTTATCTTAAATTAAACATCAATTTCATGAAGTAGTAAACCTGTTCCCATCTTAAATGTATCTGTACATATTTTCTATATTTACATAACTAAAAGACACATCTCAAATTGCTTTATTAATCTACAAAATGACTCCAATTAAAAATTATTTCAAATGTGCACAATTACTATGCTTTTTAACACTCTATCATGGTGTTAAGTGAAAATCTTGGGGGGAAAAAAGTCTAAAGAAATCCTTCATCTAAAATCTTCCAGAAGACAGTGCATAGTTTAATATTCCTTATCTTTGTGTTACAACTAGACACAAATAGATTATGTTTTTGCAGAGTCATTTGGCACACTGAAACCCTGCTTTCTTTTTTCAGTATAAATATTATATTCTTGGAATTCCTGTAATTTCCCATTTCTAATCTTCCTACCGGGCACAGACAACAAATTTCTAATTTTATGAATACAGCAACAACTGCTGGCTACCTGTTTCATCTCAGAAAGTAAAACATTTCTTTTGGCTATATTCCTACAGAGATTCTGGTAACCAGCATGCTTCATCATCTTCATACAAGTTCTCATATATATGAATGCTGCAAGCAAAGCAACATCATAAAAGGAACATAAAGTAATTTCGTCTAAGCCAGAAATGAATCTTCACAGTTTCTTCAAAGTCACTCTAGCTCAGACTTGTAAATATGGGCTTATCATAAGCACTGTAACATCTACCATTTTAGAAGATTAAATACATTTTTAAAATGAGATATAAATACCAAAATCAGCTACATATTGGAACACTGAGCACAAGAAAGTCTATGCATCTTTTAAAAAAAATGCAATGAAGTCTTTTATCGGGTTAATTATCCTTTTCCTAAAATGAGGATACTACTTAATTCATATTAAGTCTAAATTCTGTAATAAGTCAAAGATTTTTATTTCTAATTAGCTATTCATGGCAGAATTTCTGCAAAGTTTTGTACCACCTACCCAAATGTTCACATCTTGGGTCATTATCACTGCCCTGCTAAGTACTGGACATAATGCTACTGCATATTTAAAATCAAAAGCTAACCTCTTTCTGTGTAGTCCAAATAAGTGCTAACTTACCTAGTTGT
Source organism: Tinamus guttatus (assembly GCF_059628265.1). Taxonomy (NCBI): domain Eukaryota; kingdom Metazoa; phylum Chordata; class Aves; order Tinamiformes; family Tinamidae; genus Tinamus; species Tinamus guttatus. Next base: position 2,728,667 of record NW_028288890.1, read on the forward strand.
ATCTTTGGCTCTAGGAAAGGCCTGTATTAAAATAAAAAAGGAAAGTCTATAGCTTTAGCAAAGATAACATTGTTTACTGTTAGTATAACATTAAAGAGGTGGCACTCCTGTACAAATGAAACAGGCTGGACTATATTTATTAAAAAAATAGATAAATAAGTTGAATAAAGGGAACCAGTGAGTAAATAACCTTTTGATGATAAATGAGATCCCTGACTTATTTTCCAAAATCCACTTCAGAGTCGAAACATCGTAATTTGCTGGATGTTTAAATGCAAGTCCTTCAGGCAGGCCCTGAACTACCACAGCAGACTGGTCTAGATGAATCTTCTCATATGGCACTGGGACTACTGTTGACTTTCCTAAAGCTTTACCTGGAAACAAAAGGAGATTTGTAAGAGGTCAAAAGTAGGCAAGTTACCAAAAGCTGGTGCTTAATGTCTCCCCACTGATATTTCCAAGCCCTAGTTCAGATACATTGCAACACTGCTCCTTTTCTATGAGGACTTGTTTTCATTGGGAAGCCATGGAGCTTTGTCTCTAGAACCACAAGCCAAAGGCAGGATCCAGGAAAAAACAAAACAAAACCCAGTCCAACGTACACCCATAATGTGACTTCTTTGCTAAAGATGAATCCTTCAAAAAAAACTTACTTTTTAGAGGAAATAGGTTTCCTATTGAGCAAACCAAAACCCTGACATCTGTGCTAAAGGCAGAAAAAGAAAAGATGCAGATCTGTATAAGAAACCAAGGCACAGGCTTTCTTAAAAGAAAATGAAATAGGCTGTTCTCTGCAATATTCTCAAAGTTCATATCCCACAAAACCCATACAAGAGCGAAAACTATCCAAGATATAGGTATGTTTTAGATTGATGTTAAATGTTAAGCTTATCACACTAATAGCAGTAGAGTTGAAAAGCCAAGGTTATACCATACTTTCCCTCCTACTCGAGTAAAATATTTGAAATCTAGAACAGTTATTCCAAAGACTTTATAGCACTCACCATAGCAAAAGCAGAAAAAGTCCTCCACAGACTTCCTGAGAGCTTCCAGTTCCACAATATCTACTGTCAGTCTGTTTACAGGTGATAAAGTCTTTGTTTTCTGCAGCTCTGCAGCTTTCTCCTCTTCTGTAACACCTAGAAGTAATTTTGTAAAATAAAAAAGCAGTACTGAGCCATTCGAATTTGGAACAGACAATTTACAGGGTTTCTTGCTGGAGATCTGTTAGATCTATGCTGATAATAAATATGCATAGGGTAAATAGACATTTACATTGTAATGATTATATGTTGTTTATGACCTTCAGAAATATCACCTTCTGAGATACAAAAAATGATGATGAATCAAGGGACACACTGAAGTAGATTGTTTCAACACGAAGAGGTAGAAAAGACTGTATTAATCCCAGAAGGGCAGAATACAACAGGGAAAAATGCAAAGCTGACAAACAAGGATGGAAACAACTGCTGGGAAAAAGTTAAAATGCCTGTAGAGAGGGACTCAGAGAAATGCAGCTATTCCTGATGTCTTATTCAGCAGTTATGCTATACCCCTTTCTTTTTACACTGTAAGTCCTTATCTGTGTGTGTGTTTTTTTTTGTTTTTTTTTTTTGTTTTTTTTTTTAAATACAAGGGATCTGACTTTTGGAACAACAGCTCTTTCATCTTTCAAAAGACATTTTTAAATACATATATCTTATGGCAGAGTAAGAGGAGTTGCAATCAAGCTGTTAGCTCACAGCACAGATAATGAGGAGATCTAAGCTCCCTATGTCTTTTTCTTTCACCAAAAGTTCTTCCAAATGAGCTGAAAAAGCAACACATTAATTAAAAATGCATTGATCATTTTAAAATCTTGCATCTTCGATACAAGTATCTATTCCTTTCCCTACAGATCACCTGTGCCCTGGAAATACACCTTCAAATGACTTACAAATCTCCAGCTCTTCAAGCCTGAAACTATTGCCTTCCCTGGAGATAAAGAATATGGGATACGTCAGGGCCTACCATGACAACATGGTAGAAGAAATGATGCAAAAGGGAAATATTACTTATCCTTTACACAAGAGCTTAATTAACAACAGTTCATAAGATTTGCCTGTAGACACCGGGATAAACTATCAACATCTCGACTTACTACTACATCCCATACTGCTTTATGGTTTTTTGATTCACTGAAAAAGCCTTTATTGTCAGTAACTTTTCAAAAACATAACACTTTCTAAACCACAAGCAAAACAAAATCAAGATGACACCGCTCACATACCATTAAAAATGAAAATAAAGAGAAATACGGAAACTTTCCTTCTTATCTAGAAGGAGACGTTACTTTTGATTTTTATTACATGATCTGCATCCAATTTCCAGAGCTCACACAGTACCTCTGTTTGCCCCTCTAATCTCTATTAAACTTGTCAGCCAGTTGCAATCTAATTAGACAAAGGAGATAAAGTCCCAAAGATAATAAGTTTGTATAGGAGCTCTGCACAACAGATCAGGACTCATCTGTCTCCTCCTCCGCTTTCCAGCAGCAAAACCCAGTTCAACTGACGTGGCCACTTGCTGGATGAGGAACAGGGGATAGCTGGCCACCAACAACGAGGTAACACTCAGCACGTTCATACAGGAGGGTGCACTACCATACAAAAAGCCTAGGAATAGCCAAAAACTATACTGCTTCTTACCTACCTAGCCAAAACTGACAGCAAGTACAAAAATATCGTTCAATTTGGCAGGCCACCTCTTTCAGAATTGTAGATTAGATTGTGTTTGGGAATGCATAGGTTTAATGACAGAAAAAAGTTTCAGGTGACTAAGTTCAGGTGCTGTTTATTCCAGCAGGACATTCCTGCTGGAACCCCACTGCCCAGATCTGATGTAGGAGGCCATCTTTCCCAGTTCCAAGAATCCAAGTTCCAAGTTTCCTTAAGCAAATGCACACAGAAATCTGGTCACTCAAACCACACAAAATGTGGTAGTATTAACAAGGTTCAGCAACTGCTCTTCTGCCAGGGCTTTCATCTCTTACTGGAGGACACACAAGTTGTAAGTTCTATAGAAGCTCTTGCCACAATTACAAGGGCACCAAGAGGAGATTCCCGACACAGGATTCAGCGCGGATTCAGGAGAAGGGATCATTGGTGCACACGTTTGGTCACTCGCAGCAGGAAGGGAGCTGTGGTCAGAGCATGTGTGTTTTACAGCAGTTGTCCAGAAGAGTTAAATCCCAGGTCTATGGTGATACCAGGGCAGAACAAAAGGTTTGGAGACACTGTCAAGCCCAGGGCAGCTGCCCCCTTCTTCCCCTGCAACCCAAGGCAGCCATGGCAAAGACAGGGAATTTTCTGTTCATTTGCATTTGAGAGAGAGATTGGAGATCACAAGAGGGGAGGAAAAGCAGCTCTGGCTCCACAACAGAGACAAGGGATGTTTGCTTTGGATTTTATTGTTACTAATTGGAACTGACGTGTGAAGGTAGTTGCGATTCTTGCAGAAAAAAAAGTCTAAGTCTTCCAGTGCTAACGTTGGAAATTGCACACTACTAAATAAAAAAAAAAGGAGACGCTTCTTGTAAACTTGAACTATGAGGACACACCATATCGCTTTGTAATGTTATAGCAATATAGGGGCATCCGCAACTAAATCACTGTGCTAGGATTTTATTCCTCTAAAGGCCTAGGCAAAAGGCCCCAAAACACCTTATACACACAGCTGCAGAAGGAGATACACGAGAGAGCCCGTAGGTAGCACGTCAGTAACTTTGCAAAGTAAAAAGGATTAGGAAAGGGTGCCCGAAACAGCTGCAGGCAGAGTTGAGCACTGAGCACAGCGCAGTGCTCAGCGGGTGTGATGCACCCAGCTGACAACACGGAACAGACCCTTGCATGATCCCCCTAAAACGTGGTGCAAGGTCTCAGCTCCTAAGTGACAGGGACGGCAGGAGCTCAGGTGTCACGTTAAGGAGCACAGAAGGCCTGGTCAAAGTGACGGGCTGCAGTGCCGTGGCCAGGAGCATCCGTTTATCTCCTCTCTTGCAAGCTGCAGAAGGGCCAAGCAGTCCAAACCACGCTGCAAAAAGGTAAGTGAAACTAAGGAACCTAACTGAGAGCCAGAGCTGAATAAGGGCCCATTAATAGTGACTGGGAAAGGCTTGTTCCAGCAGACACCCAAAATAAGTGTCCGGCAGAGGTTGTTTTAAAGAGGCCACTCCCAAATAGCTGAAAAGCAACCAGGCATGAAAAGAGCCTGAGTTAGAGCTGTAAAACCACACTGGTTTGTCAATATTAAAGCATCTAAACAGTTTCACTTTTAAAATGCCACTATTCCAACATCTTTTCTTTGGGGAATATATTGTTAGAGTGAGCCATTTTAAACTGCACTGAAACAGCAAGGCTGGAACAAGAGACATAACAGATTGAATCCTCAAACCTCATATTTTTTAAATAAGTAACACTTGTGACAGCATGCATGCAAACTCCACTAGTGTTTTGCCACAATTAGTTTTCAGCCTGACTCTTACTGCTTTTCTTTCACAGACAATGTATATTGAAAAGGATTTAATGGATTCTTTCTCCCCCAAAGTTTTCTGCAGCTTCAGGAACAGCAGAGCCACCTAAGTCTCATCCGACCACAAATAGTTCAGGGGCCAAATGACACACCGCCCCACTGACACGAAGAGAATCAGTATTTTTAACTAGTTACCTCAGTATCAAAGCACCAGCCTCTAAGTGACATAAAGAAGAAAAAAAATGTTGACCAGTTTCAGAAAGGTATTTTCACTATTTGCACTGGTATATAATCAAAGACAGATGTAAAGATGAAGATGCAATACACAGCTAGGCTCAAACATGTAAATAAACCCATCCATCAAGGAAAAAACAAACAAACAAACAAGAAACAGCAAACCATGTCAATCTGCCTCAGTATCTTAAAACTGTATATTTATAACCAATATGGTATCAGGAGAGAGTTTACTGGGCCCTAGTTTTTTGGGCTGTTTAGATGCCTACAGAGAATTGTCATGGAGAAGCATTGCTTTTATTTTTTTTAACCACCTAAATTCTACTCTGTAGATCTGGTCCTGTTGGCTAGTGGTTTTTTTGTTTGTTTCATTGACAATACTGGAAATATTCATCACACTATTTGGAATGTATGCTGCTTTTATCACTAATACATGGCACATGAGAGATTATGCCAAGCAAACAAGCAGAAGGAAGCTGCATACAAACAGCTCGAGTTTTGGGGTGCACTACGTGTACTTTTCTCTTGGGGGTGACTCCAGCTAGTGCCACAAATTCCTCCAGAAGAAAGTCATCATGCAGACAGCAACCACAGAGCTTGTACCCACGGCTGCTGAGCTCCTCGAAGGAAGCAATGCCAGCACTGCTGATGAAAGCACATCCGGAATGTTAAATTGCCTCGCAGCTGTCCAGGATCTAGATATTGCATATGTGATACCACCACGCTTGCCCAAGCCTGGCAGAGTACATTCTGTTTCACTGGCAACAGCTCCCTTGTGCATATGAGTGCTAAAGGCAGAAGATTTCCTCTCAGAGCATCCGAACAGCTTAATCTTGTGTGTTCGTATTTTAAACATTTTTAATGCAATCAGTTCTGTCACTCAAAGAATTCTAAGAGCAATATATCACGAGAACTACCCCTAGAAAGTAGGAAAGCAAACAAGGAGGGAAATGGAGAAAAAGCAATTACACATTCCATTTTTGGTGTCCAGTACAGACAGCACCCAGTCTAGCCAGTTTCTAGCACAAAAGTGAACAAAAAGCAAAAACAAAATTGGTGAGTTACACCCCACTGGCATAGCTGGAAAGATGCTGCCTGGAAGACTAAAGCAGAAAAGGAACTCAAGGTAGGAACAGATTTGCATCTAGTCCTATATAGGCGCCCTCCAGGCCATAGGGATGAAGTGGGCAGATGTACATAGCGACTACTCAAAAGTTAGCACACATATATCTAATCTTACATCTTTGCTCTACAGTCCTCCTGTGCATAAGAAACCTCAAATGCCATAAAGCTCATTCTCTACCAAGAAGAAATTCCATGCAATGAAGAGCAGCTCCTATAGAAAATAAAACCTGAAGTGGGGACTGTCACTGCACAGCCCTAACTACAGGAATGGAGCAGGAAGCCACCAGAGTAAGCTCCTGGACATTGTGTGATCTTCTGCCAGAAAGATAATTCTCTCAGGAACCTAGTGGAAGCTACTATATAGACTAGGAATGTCAGCTTCACAAGTCACAGTAGGTTCCCCAAAGGCCAGCAATCCAAACAAAGACTTGCCAGGTTCTGTTATTGGTTTGCTTTTCGCACCAGCAAGATCCAATCTTTGATGTAAAAAGTAATGATGAAAAGTAATCCAGTGCCAAAGATACTGGGGAGTCAAAGCTGAGAAATCTTTTCCTTAAGTTCTTTGAAGCATCTTGTGTCATTCGATTATCTTGAGCGGGAAGAACAGCTGTATCCATTAAAAACATTTGGGCTCTGATCATTCTTGAAGCTACAACGAATTATTGCAACCTATGCCTTGATGGACACAGAGGTAAAGATGAGAAGAGTGGAAGACTCGGGGCCAAAGTTTTGAAGCAGAACCAGATGCATTGCTAGAAGTCAGCAAGGAACCCAGAGGCCACCAGAAGGAAAACCAAGGTTTCCTAAATAAAGGACTAATCCAGAATGGGTGGCCTAGAGATGAAAGATGTCCCCACCTCAGGCAAGCGAGTCCAGAGCCCTGACACCAAAGAAAAGCACCATGACTGCAATGGAGAGAAGGCCACAGAACTGTGCTCAGTGCATCCTATATATCAGCCAGGCAGCGGCTGGTGCCAGTGGAAGTGTCAGCAGAGGCAACCACAGCCTCGAGGGGATCATCATGTTCTCAGCAGGCACAGTGCAGGGCAGCCTCTTGAAAAATCCAAAGCAGATCACCAAAAAGGCATTTCCGCATCAGAAACCTATCAGAAATGGACTTTCAGAAGGGCTAAGTACAACCAGAGGATGAGCTGATGCCTCTTTTGCTTCTTTCTACCTCCAACCGGAGCTTTGAACAACAGCAAGTTCAACAGGTACATGAGATGCGTGCGAGTCTCTTTCCTTTTCATGTAACTAGGTTAAGGAATCCACGTGGGAGTGAGTCATTGTGAATGAAAGTTACAGGAAACCAGACTTCAGTTCCACTGCTTGCTGAATTACTGTCATCTTTAACCAGACCTAGACTGCTAGAAAATGCACAGGCTACTTCCTTCATATATTATGAAGCAGGATTATATATTCAAATTCAGCCCATTAAGTTGTTCATTACTAAAAATAAGGAGTGTCTGAAGCCCCAGCCCTCTGAATTCTGAGTGCTCTTCATAAGTGCATGATATCAGGGGGGGCTATAAAAAAAAGTAGAAATAAGGACTGAAAAGGGAGAAAGTCAAAGATTACCATAGGAATGCTTAGAAACTACAGTTTACATCCTTAGGAGATCAATATCCAGCTCTATGCATAGATAACTTCCAATTCTGCCACCAGCACAAGTTTCAAAAACCAAGGTTGCAGCTGAAAAATTTAATAGCAATGGTAAAACTCTTAGAGATGTTTATTAATCATAAGGGAACAAAAGGGGCACAATTCCAGATAATAAAAAGCGACACAAAACTGACCTTCCCGATTTTTCTGAAAAATCTAATAGAATAGCAGCTGACGTCATCTAATGCTAGCTTTCACATTTAAGTGAAGAAACAAGGTGTAAGGGAAAAGGACCAGTTACCTCCACAGTTCTGAACTTTACATCACATGTTAAGATACAAACTTCATGACCAGCCCCAAACTGCTAAAAGCAGTAATGGAATCAACATTCCCAGAAATATATGACACATTTCTAAAAACTGATGTTCTTAAATGAACTCTCCTGGAATATCAACATCACAATGATCAAAAATTTTGCTAGCAATAGGAGAAAACTAGACTTTGGCAACCCAATTCCCCAGGAACTGCGGGGGATATACACTTACTGGAACATGAACACATTGAATCTGAATTTAGACAGCTTTATTCACACAGATTTATATTGCAACGGTATTCTGGGCAAGTATAATGAAGATATTGTTTTCAAAGTGGATATTGTTTAATCTGCTTTACCTGGCAGTATAAAACACACTTTCCGAGTATCTCGTAACTGGAGTAGCAAAAAGGATCTGGATTATCAGAAATAACATAAGATTTAAACATATGCATGTATGTATAGAAACCACAGCTGATACAGTCAAACACAAGCATAGACAGGACACCAGGGCATCCCATGGTACAAACCCAGAACTAATAATGGTCTCTCCCTCCTTTAGTTACAAATCAAGGACCACTGAGTTCTGAGAGATCATCCACTACCTATTCAATGCCCTGCCCAGGGGGGAATGAATGAGAGGGGGAAAAAGGTTGCAGAGATGGAAGGGGGAAATGCAAAGGTGAACTAACCTGCGCTAACAAGGACAGAAAATATTGTTATGCTGGACAGCTTAATGTGAACTATTATACTCGTTTGTCATATTCCTAAAAAAAGGAAAGCCAAGAACATTGTCGTTCAAACTTGAAATAAGACTCTAAAAAGACCACTGTCAACCATGATTTTTAATATTCTCAAACAGCTGATTTTGCCATAGGTAATATATTTATAGCATGTAGCCACAATACACTGAACTGTGCTTCCAAAAGATATTAGTATTAGGCAATGTACGCGAGGTAGCTTGTGAAACACAAAAATGCAAGATTGAAACTTACAGTATTTAACAAAATCCTTCTGAAAATCTTTCCTAGAGTTGACAAAGGCTCTTCCTCTCTCACTTCCAACTACAAACACATCTGTTTCATATACAGCAATACAGGCAACTTCTGCCTTGGACTTGGCAAGTTCTTTACACTACAAAGAGAAAAAGAAGAAAGCTTTTATTACCATAGTTAAAGAGTGTAGTTAATGAAAAAGTACACAGAATCAAGTAAAACAGTTTATTACTTTTGCAGCCACTGTTCATCCCTCAGAAGGTGCTGCAAGTCACCCAACATCATCTATCAGGCAAAAAAATCATTTTTACCTCTCAAGTGATTTTCATCAGGAATTTTATACAATCTCAGAAGCATTAATGCTTGCACCTAGCAATTGTACTGCTTTTAATTAAAATGATTTAAGTCAATACACTGAAAATTACCACTTCTTGCTGACATCTTGAATGCTTTATACCAATTTCAGCTTTCAACAGAGCATGTATGAGTTTTGCCCGCTCACAGCACACTTAATACAAGTGGGGCTGTTTGGAAAGGTGTGGCTGCAAGGAGGAGGGCTGCCTGCAGACCGCCCCATCCTACCTGCTGTGCTCTGGCTCAAGTGAAGCCACCAGAGGAAAGGGAAGGTTGCACCTTTCCTAGAAACAACCAGGTGTGTTCTGCTGGGAGAAACTTCCAGCAGCAGGCAAGTAAGGCAGAAAGGCTGCACCACAAGAGAAAGCCAGCAAGATCATCACGAAGTAACCACAGAAATTCCACTTCTAGGATTCAGATGACAGTTTGCTGCAACCTAGAAAGACACCAGTAGTTTCTGCTCTGAGAGAAAAGCCTGACACACAGGGCTGCAGGAACAGACTATGTCCATTGGGAAAAAGAGCTTGAAGCCAATTTTCTTATTTTATAACCGTGCCACTCTAAGTTCCAGTGCTGTTCTTATTTATTCATTCTATTCTATTCATTCTGCAGAGAATGAAGTCTTTAAGTGTTCCAACTTTAAGGAAACAGTGCAAGCACTTTCCCCTCAAAGTTCTGACCAACCTGAGGTCTTACCACACAGTGGGACTACATTTCCACAAAACAGGAGATATGCCAACTTAAATACACGCATTTTCTGAACAAACCTTGTTGAAATGATATAGCATCAGAGGACAAGACAACATCAACCTCAAGACTGGTTCTGCATTCCCTTTTACAGATGACAAAAAGTGAAAAATTAAATCTTTTAATTATCCACGCTTAGGGACATGGTTTAGCAGGGTTGTGGTGATGGGTTTATGGTTGGACTCAATGATCTAGAAGGTCTTTTCCAACCATAATGGTTCTCCTTCTCCTCTGCTCAATCAAGAAGCATTTCCAGTTTGTTCATTTGACCAAAGAATTGTCAAAACAATCAGAGCACAACGAGAAACAAGGTGGCTGTCAAGATCACTCTTAACAGAGATTTCCAGGAGCAGGATCTCAGTAATAGGCAATTAAGTAGCACACTCCAAGGTCCAGGTATAATATTACACGTCTCCCCTCCCCAGCGATACTGGTGTAATCTCCACCAAGAGATGTGTGCCAAGACAGGCGTGTGACAGTTGCTTCATGTCTCTACTAACCATTGACTCAAGTGCCGACACGAGAAACTTAACCACCATTCTGCTTTCCAAGGGGTCCTCATCGTGGATGGACGTTGTGGGTGCCGTAGCTTGGGCCATTTTCCCCCCTATAAAAAGAAATATAAAACCTGTTCAGATAAACACAGCAATGCAAGCAAACTAAATCCTCTCTTACATAAATAAACAAGGGGATAAAGCCCTTCGAAAAACCAGAATCCCCCAAATGAGCAAACATACAGAGAAAGTGATAGAATGAAATATTCCGTTTTCTACTCTTTTAGACTTCCTGCTGTTTCCTTCAAAGCCAGAAGCAAGTGTTCAAAAGTTACAATGCTGTATCATGATGAGACCACAAACCCTTTGTGCCTATAGAGATGCATATTAATCGATTAGGTGAAATTATTTGTTTTTTCTTCCTAAGCATGCTTGCAACTCCAGAAGTTTAGATAAGCACTGCAAAGAAAAAAATCCTGTAAAGGTCAGTGATACAGTAACGAGATAGCATAACATGAGGAATAACAGAAAGATGCAGTTATGACATAGGTATTAGAACAACTTCCCTATAATTTACAGCATACATTTATCACAGGGAGGAAAAAAAATACATAGCAGAGACAACAGCATCAGCAACCAGAACACGACGCTTTTATCTGTACATTATTCAGTTGTGGGATTTCAAAACTAAGTCCAGTTACAAAGTCCCAATTAAAGTGCTAAAATTAAAATCTGAGTTTCAAAACTGATAAAAAGAGAGAGAGATTTAAACCTATTTTCTCTATGTAGTTCAGTAGAGTTTCAGTTTATTTAAGACATAAGTAATAATTGGGAGTTGTTTATGCTTTTGCCGGCAGAATTATCTATAGAAAAGATCGAATATATGAGAACGAAGTTTGAACAGCTGCTAAGAGTACATTTTTCTCCTGGAGTGTTGCAACTCGTTATGCTTACATGTATTTAATGCAACATCCCAACATGCCTGAGGGATGAAAAAAAATGGTAGGGATTTAGCTGTTACAACTCTATGTGCAAGTCTTAAGAAAATCCCCTCAATAGTCAAGACAGCCCAGATAAATGAGACATTTCACAACAGGCCTTGCACCTTGTTGCTCCTGTAGCATTTGACCCCACTGCCTTGCTCAGGGTTTTCAAGGTGTGTCCTGGGAAATGCAGACAAGTCAGGGCAGCACAAATCACCACTGCATGGGACAAGACATGCATGCGTTGGAGAAAAGTGGTACTTTGCTGTTTGACAGAATTTAGAGCATTTGACATTATATTAGGAAAAAAACCCACTAGCACTCCTGGAAGAGCAAAAGATCCCCATTTCAAATGGATTATTCCTTGCAGCCTTTTTTTCTTTGAATATTCAATATTGCAAGCTGACAACAGACATCCAGAAGTCTTCCAACTCTCTAGACTGGTCTGCAAGTTTTAAACAGCTTTAAATGTAAATTATGGATTAACTGGCAGGGACACAACCAGCAGCCATCTGAAGATGTGGGCAATAAAAGGATTAAATAAATTCTAGAGCAGAGTTCTTCAGGTCTGGAAAAAAAGCCAACCTTCGAGACTGAACATTAAGGGATGGACAGATGTTAAAGCTGATAATTTCAGTGATCTGTGACCAGGTTAGTTGACAGCTATGGTCAAATCACTTGGAAAGGCAGAGGACAACGGGATTATCCTGCCAAGGCAGAGGGGCAGACAATTAATTGCCTGCAGCATATCGGAAGTGAAACGGATTATGACATGACATTGAAAAACAAGACAAAATTTCCACATCAGAGTCATGTCTTCCAGTTCATCACTCCCAAAGCTCATCTTTAGGAAGTGTTTTTCCACTCTCCTTTGAGGGCTGGGATGTTGACAGTGGCATGTAACATTACAGTTTTTTGACTTCAAAATAGCACCCTAATAACATGATAGAAAAGACAAAATTAGAGTGCAACTACGTAGTTCTTCCTATTCTCCTCTTTTCTTTCTGCATCTCTACTCACTGATGCAGTCCTTCTAATCACTTTAATATCTCCTGAACCTAGTGATGCGCAACCACCTCATTCCTGGAAGGTTGGGGCACAGTTAAATCACGCCAGGGAGCTCACCCAGGGAGCAGGGGGCTCTGCAATCCCAACCTCATTCCCGGTACAGCCGCACACACAACCGTCCTGGCACGGGGTACAGCACAGCCCGCGCAGCCCGTCTGCTGACCGTGAAGCCGCCACCCCAGCAGCTGGGACTTCCATTTGCATCCAAGTTGGGCACGGGACCAATTTGCTAATGCATATCAGAAGGTTCCTTCCAAATTATGAAGTCTAGCGTACTGTATGTGGAGGATCCTCATGCTTGCTTAAACAGCTTGAGCAGTAACAGATGAATATTGAATCTGGAGACATCCTGTTGCACTGTGGTAACATAAGAATATTTATTCCTACTCATTTAACAGCAAGTCACATGTGAAAGATTTTCCAAATTTCACCAGTTTCTCCTTTTCGAGCATAAGCTTTCATCATCATCTCTATCCATACCAATGGGACACTGCTTATTTTTTTAGCAAGAGTATGATACAATCCGGTAGATCTACTGAACCTGGCTGTGCTTCCAAGATTAGGCCCTTAAAACACATGATTGTTGACAACACGATTGCCCAGTGCAAGCCCCCAGTACAAAGCTATGAAAAAATGCAAAATACTTTCCCCATTATCAAAGTTCTATCCCAAAAGAGCTATTTAATTCCACTCTTTGAGCAATTAAAATCTGGCTGCCGCTTACGATGCTGCTATTAGCCTTAACCTCATATTGACCAAAAAAACTTTCATATCAGTTAACACTCATGATAAATATCCATAAATCCTTCAGTGCAACTCTGCCAAGATCAGCCTTTGTCCAAGCAAAGGTCTGGAACCAAGAATAAATGATTACAAAAAACCCTGGCAGACTACCAGGAAGTAGCACTCTGCCATTCCTGCCCCATAAGGTGGTCATTACACCACAGAACTAATAAAGCTGTTTTTCCTTTTGCAAGGGGCAAAATAGTGACAAATCAGCACCTTTGAGGATGTTAAAGCAAACCAAGATGTATCTCATCACACATGCTACTTGCTTCTGCTTTGGAGAGCCAAGAAATAAAAACACTTGAGGTAAGTGAAAACTAAACCACAATGACTTCCTCCTTATGCTCATAAAAGAGTACATGTGCCCATCTTGATAAACCCCACACAGCAGAATCCCTCTCTCACAGAATCCCTGTGCTCAGCAGATGCACAGGGAAGCAAAGGAAAGATATCAGCTTCATGTGCTATTTAAGCACAGAGAAAATGCACATCCCGCCACCCTCATTGGAAGGATGCAATTCCTGAAAACTCCAAGATATACCTGAACATGAATCTGGCTGGTGTCCTCCCTACTCACCACTGAAAGATCTGCTGCTCCCTGCAAGGATTTCCTGGCTGGTACAGATTTCATCCATGAAATTCTTTGCCTTCTGCATCTACATATACTTTCAGTGTATTTACTCTGCCAAAACATTGCCCCTCTGATGAAGGGCCACAGTTCATTCTTTCCCCAACCGCACAGATTAGCAATGCACAAGCTAACTGCTGAGTGTCAAAGAACCTTGTTAACAGACCTTGGCTCCGAGTTTTTTTGTTGTTGTTTTGGGTTTTTTTTTTTTGTCTTCTGCAATTTAGATCAGCAATACTATGCTCCAGTTACTATGCTCCAGTAAGAGTTAAATCCAACATTTCGTAGCTAACCTAGCTTTGTTGTGGCGTGCACCTAACACATTCACTCAAGCTGCTAGAAAACACGGTTAGACAGTTCTCACTTTCACCCCCCAGTTTGTTCCTAGCTGACCCACACAGTCCAGGCAGAGGGATCTCTCTACTTATCATGAGATTTCAGGAATCACTTTAAAACTACACAAATCTCACATGTAGGTCTCGGTTCATTCCCAGCATTACTGAGCTCAGGCGTTGCACAAATGCTGGCGCTTAGACTGAGTGACAACTCAGTCTGGACTGAATACACCCGGACTGCCTCCAGATATACACAGCTTTCTTGAAAGAAAAGGATCCACATTAGCCATAACCCAAGAGAAATAAAAGCAATGTATCTGGGATTTCTTTCACAGAAAAACACTGCTATCTTCACTATCTGCATTCAGCTCATCTGGATTCTGAATCAGTTTATATGAGCAATATCCAAGTTGCCTATGCAGAGAGCCAGCCTGGTCTGAAGTATAAATCCCCCCACACCAAGGAAAAGCAGCAGCAGCAGATGTTCCAGAGGCAGATCGGAGTTAAAGCAAGGATCAGAAGCAGATCTGGCAAGGTTTAGCTCTACGATCTGCACCTAGAATGAGACAGAGACTCAGGAAGAGGAAGGAGAAGCAATATGGAGATACAAGACAGTATGCAGTCAGCTCAGATCCATCAGGGTTTATCTCCTCTGGTTTAGTGTAACCATTCCAGATGTAAGCCGGCTTGTTTGGCAGTACCAGGGGTGTCTGCAGCACAAACCTGAAGAACCCAGGCTCATCAGCTGAAGATCAGTGTCACATAAATGCAAAGGGCCAGCCCCTAGCCAGCCCCTTGGGCAAAATGCCATCCTTGGGGGCATCAAAGCAGCTTGCGGAAGGGCTAGTGTGCTGGAGGGCCCCCTCCACACGTGCTCCCTGAACATCCAAATGGGCTTTTCTTTCCCAAGCCTCTGCTATCAGGAGCATCAGAATGGCTTATTTGGGAAAAGTTTTAAAATAAAAATAAAATAAAACACAGGTCAACCTTCTTGCTCCTTTTCTGAAATTATGCATCCCTCTAACCTTAAACTGTGTTGCTTTCTATACTGCAATAGCAGGCGTGCAGACCTGCAGCACAGATTGGATTTCACACGAGCAGCCTGTTTCTCGGTCGCGCCACTACAAGCTCTGCGACGGTGACCCATTAAACACAGCAGCTGGGACATTTGCTGTGGCCCTTTCAATCCAACACCCACTGCAGGGATTTAACCCACAGCAGCAGCAGAATCAGCAAGACACAGCCCGCTGCCTTCCCACGAAGGTGGCTTCAAAGCAGCAGCTATTCCCAATACCTGATGCAATTAATGAAACAATTCACAGAATCGCGCCAGGCACAGAAATAGGATCTTCCTGTAAACAACACACATCTCAATCTTTGTCGTAGCGTTCACAGATTGAAACTTCTGTTTTTTTTTCTCCTAGGGCAGTCAAGCAGAAGGACAATAACCAAAGAACATGCGCTCCTAATGTCTCAAGATCCTAGAGGGAGACACCTGATGCTTAACATCAGGTGCAATAATGCAAAAATAGCACAAAATTACACTCAAACAGCAGCATTTTGGTGAGGGGAGAGGGGAGTTGACATGGTTCATAATATAGCTCCAAGACCCACCTAAAAGGAAAACTAAAAATTAGTTCCCGTCCTTCCAGGTACTCTTAGGACAGTCAGTGACATGCGATCACTTTTTAGATAGCTTAGGTTATTCCTATCTTTGCTATTCTTATTAGAGGCACTAAAAGAGTAAAATGCAACTTCAGCTACTACTTTAAAAGCACTGCTGACCTCTCTCATTTGGAAGCCTACATCTCACTGTTTCTAGACGTTCTGACACAAAACAAACTTCATAATCACAAAGCTTCAGATAAAATTCAAATTCAAAATCTAACCTATACCTCACTAGGCAATTACACAGAAATAAATCGTCACCTAATTTGAATAACTAAGACATCTACTATTAAGATGAAAGTTCATTTCTGTGTTAGAGCCAGATGGTCTCCGAGAACAAATTTACTCCCCCCCCCCCTTTTTTTTTTTAAATGTATGCAGAGCATCCTATGGCAGGACCCACATATTTGTGATTTATAGTTAAACCATGCAAACAAAATGAAATATTCATCACGGCAGTCTTGACCGTCTCATGAAATTTTTCTTTGCCATGTAATTCTATTTACTTTGTCAACACGCCAACCGTGTTAAATAATTATTATTTTATTTCTTTGTGTCTGTCAACACTGACACAGGGTATTTAAGAAGTGAATTAATATAAACTCTACTACTATTTATCCACTTAGAAAATTCGTTTCTGGTACCTTCTGACATCAATTACATATGTTCTTCCTCAAATTGCAACACTTATCTCTGTCCTATTAGAATCACCACCTTGCTAACAGGATCAAGACACACATTCACACAGGCAACTTCGAGCAACATCCTGAGAATTTGTCAATAATTCCTTTGTCAGAAAAATACAAATTCTTTCCAGAAGGATGTAAATTGCAACCAAGCTCTCGTGTCCAAACGATAAGCTGGAGATTGGCCAGTAACCAGCCCATACACCCATAGGATGAGAGATCCCGGACCAAGCTGAGCGAAGCAGAGAAAGAACCTAACGGCTGCGATTGATTTTCCAAGCTGTAGAAGCACCAACACTGCCATGCTGGCCAGTCTGAAGTGCTACACTACATGTTGTAACTTTAAATTAAAAAATAAAAATCTGATTTTGAACTGATGCACCACAGAACAGTTTCTCCTTTTTGCAATCGCATAGATTAGATAAAGCATTGTCGCTAAACTCCAAAAATCTTCTGAACTGCAACATTTAGCTGCTCTTAAAAAGCTCAAACAGTTATAAAAGGATGAGATTTTTCCAGAATTGTATATAATATTCCCAAAGCAGTAGAATTTTAAAACAGAGCAAATATGAGAAATATATTTCCCCATCCCTGTTAAACTGCTTGCCTCTATGGAAATCTCAAACTCCCAAAACAACTCTTCTATCTTTAGGAATAGATTTAACCATCACATTTAACGGAACAAATTTTTATACCACCAAATTTACTCAACAGATTTACAAGCTCTCTTTCTCTGTATATTTTATGAAGCTTAATTATTTTAATTGCATAACAAGGTTTAGACGAAAAGAAACAAAAAATAAGAAACACTTTAAACCATAGCTTCGAGCTCCTCCTCATTATGGGATATTAGCCCGAAGATTTATACACACCAATAACGATGTCAGATTAGCTTGTGAAGGGGCGGATGCACTCGCTAAACAGACACCGTGCAGATGTTTCACGTGACTTCAGCATCAAACCTTTGGCAGTAGTCTGCAAAAAGAGCTGGAACATAAAAGGTCATGCCTAAAAACATGACGATGCCCAAAACCACCGTGACTAAACCCCAGAGAGGCAGACAACCCACGCAGGCAGGTGTAGGACGTAGCATCAACATCCCCCAGGCATCAGCTCCTCACCTGTGGCTACGGACGCCCTTGCTGCTGGCTGCTTTGCTGCAGACGGAGTCACAGCATCACAGAACCTCTGGAGGTCACCCAGTCCAACCCCGGCTCAAGCAGGGACACCTAGAGCACATGGCACAGAGTCACATCCATGTGGTTTGGAATCTCTCTGAAGGAGACTACACGACCTCTCTGGGCAGCCTGCTCCAGAGCTCACCCTCATAGCAAAGCCTTGGCAGGTTTGTTTGCTGCCTTCAGCCCTGCAGCTCTCCCGTGTCCCCGGCCTCAACACCCACCCCAGGAAGCTGCTGCCCCTGCCAGCCCCCTGCAGCGCAGACGTGACACCTGCAAGGTGAGGCCTCAGTGCCAGACCGAGCTCACAGTCCAGCTGCCTTGCGTATAGGAGTTTAGAAGATAATCAGGTCTAGATTTTAAGGAGGAAAACAAACCTAAACCCCCCTGGGTACTATCGATAAAAGTCTTAGTAATAGCACACACTTCATATCTTCCATGCTGTACTTCTCCTATCAATAATTTGAACCTCCCCAGTCCAGTGGGTGCTCACAGTCACAAAACCACTTTTTTTCTCCCCTAGGTGACATCATTTTAGCCACCGGCCGGAGACCAGAGCACAAAACGCTGTTGTAACAGCACAGCCCGCACATCCACCCCCTGCGTTAGCACCAAGAGCATCTGGTTGCTTCGTACCTTGTGTGCAGGAGCAGCTGCGACCCCGCGGCTGAGGCCCGGAAGGGACCGGGGGCTCGGGGAGCCCGCGGCCCTCAGCGAGGCCCGTGCCCGGCCTGAACCCGCCGGCGCTGGGAGGGCGGCGCCTGTCGCCCCGCCCCTTGTGCTGCTTTGCATACACCGCCCCGCCCCTTGTGCTGCTTTGCATACATTGCCCCGCCGCCTTGGAGCCCGCACCCAATCGCCGCCGGGGCCCCGCACGTGCGCGCCCCCCTCCGCAGCCAATGGGAGGCGGCGGCGCCCCCTCCTCCCAACGACCGGGACCCCGGGCCGACGAGCCCTTCCGTCCCCGCCCCTTCCGCGCTCGCACGAGGGGGCGCCGCGCCGGGCCGGCCGTCCCCGCCGCCGGGCCCAGCCCGCGCCCCGCGCGCTCACCCGCTCTCTGCGCAGCCCGCGCGCTGCCTCCGCGAGGCCAATGGCGGCCGCTCGCGCCAGGCGCAGCCGCTCCGTCCCCCTCGCAGCCCGGTGCCGCTCCGGGAGAGGGGAGGTGGGTTTTTTGTTCGAGCAGCTCCGACTGCTCACGCGTAAAGCTTTCGCGGTGCCTGATGGGAGTTGTAGTTCAACGGGGGTGCCGGCGCCGCGCTACGGAGCGACGGCGAACAACAACTCCCGTGGTGCCCCGCGCGGGGGGCGGGCTGTGCGCCGCGCAGGGGAGCGAGGCCTGAGGCGGCGAGAAGCGGCCGTGAGGGACCCGAGCCCCGCTTGTTTCTAACGTGGGTTCCCTCTGCTTCTTACCGCGAAAACTGGACACGTTTAGTAAAAAAAAAAAAAAAAAAAAAAAAAAAAAAAAAAAAAAAAAAAAAATGTTCCCAAATGCAGCTCTCTGGAGAGGCAACAATTTCCCCTCAAGCACGAAACCTGGCCCTTGGTTTGCATAAACTCCAGTAACACAACACAGAAGTAACTTCTCTATGGCTGCTAGTTGCTGCTATTGCTGTTCCCCAGAGGCACTAAGTAGAATTGCTACCATCTATTTTTCTAAGTCATCCATAGCCTGGCAAGTGTTTTACCTAGCATCACTTAAATTTGCCTGGAAAGTCAGGTTTGAGATTATAACTGGATGGAAAATGAAGTTCCCATTTGGAGGCAAATGTTGGCTTTTCAGAATTTGTTCTGAATCAAAAAGCTGAGCGCTATGAAAAATAACAACAACAAACCCTCAGTATTAACTAGCATTTTGATAAATGTCAACATTTTGTTTAGATCCTTGTGTGCGGAAAATCTCGCTGTCAAGAACTGAATGTCCAAAAGGAGACAGAGGAGTCCTAAAACTTTATTCGAATAAAGGGAGAGTCCACTGGGCATATCCCTGTGGGGTCTCTCAAATTGCTGGAGGACGCAGCCCCCCTTTTATCCTAATTTCCCGACCGAGGGACGCCCTCTCCTTTTCCCCATTGGCCAAGGTACTCAGAAGTTACAGCCTTCCCGGCCGCCTACACCGAACTCCGGCCTCCCGCCATCTGTTCTCACCTGAGCTCACCAACTCCTTTGTCCCCCTTGCTGAAGAATGTGGGGGAATTGCCCTATTTCCCTCCTTTGTAAAGGCCCCCATCTCGTTGCAGATGGCTCTTTTTGTCCTTCTGGGCTCATGGCTCCACTCAGTCTCCCCTCCCTTTGTCCTGCTCTTCAGGCAAACTGTGGAGAAACCCCCTTATTGATGAATACAGAAACTTGAGCATTCCGCTCACTTGTTTTAGTTTGGATTGTGTTTATTCGTTTCATTTAGACCAATGTATATAAATCCATTAATTTTGTTTTGAGAATGTTAACAGTTTGCAGTCTAGAGTAACCACAAAGCATTAAGATTCCAAGTAAACTTCCTTTTAAAGGGGAATTGAAAAGTGGCCAGTTTAAAGCGTTTAGCTACTTCCTCTTTAAAATAAGTAGAGATAAATAAAATGAGGGAATAAAACTCAGAATGGGAGTGATGTGTTGCAGGGCCTTCCTGCTGGCAAGCCCGTAGTTACCATGGCTTGTTGCCTCTCATGGGATCTTCTGAGGAGCAGAAATTTGGTATTTTGTGGAGAAAAGTTTGTTTCCACTCTTATATATCCCTCTCCACTACATGAGCTATGCAACTGGTTACAGTTTAGGGGGAAAAAAAGTGCATAATGAAAGTTAACTAAAGTCATGCTTTGTTAGGAATAATGTTTACCCATTGTGGTTACAAGATGACTAACTGAAAAATTAGTTCCTCAAGGCTTCTAACTACATCAGAGACATCCACTTGCAGCCACTGGATGTTGTAAATCAATGTTCAGAATAGAAATAGCTTGTATGTTTTTAGTAGTTGGAGTAATTAACAACTACAGCTGCCAGAAGAATTTCTCCATCAGCTTGAAGTTTGAATATATAAGCGGCTTCTTCTAAAAGATACATTTTTTGTAGAGCCTGCATGATTTTTTAGCCACAGATTCCTGAATCCAGACTAGCTAATCCTGATTTTTTTTTTTTAGGTTTAAAGATAAGGAGCAGTTTCTAGAGGAAAACACTTTCATCTAAATTCCTTAGGGTAAAGTACTTTGTACCATATCACTTTTCCTTTACTAGTTAACTAGATGGGCTTCAACTGCAGGTGGAATAAGATTTTCACACAACTACAAGGCAAGAAAACAGTCTCTTAAACAAGGCAAAGCCAGACTGTAAAACCACAAGCACTGGAAATTTTTATCATCATTAAAAAGACAAATTTCAATTCAAGTTCATATTCCCATTCTGAAAACAAATTGAAACCAATACATACTTTTTTTCACTCATTACCTTTGGAAATTATTCTGTTTCATCCCCAGATGCATTATGAGGGATGTATTATGTATTATTCTCTTTAGAATTAAAAAGGTTTAGGCTGTCTTTATCAGAAATTTTAGCTGCAATAAATGTAATGACTTATAAATGTAACCTCAAGCTAAGCATAATGTACAGGATTTCAAATCAACTCATATTTAACGTTTCTGTGGATAAATCTAAAGATTCCTGACAGCTTACATCCAAATATATAACATCTAAGAGTCCTAAAACCTTAGGAAATTCCAATTGAAGATATCGGAGTCCTTAAAAAAATGTGAAGGGGAGTTAGGCCTGAAGGTAATGATAGCAAGCAGAAAGCATCCAGTCTTTCCATGATCAGCATGGACCTGCTTTCCCAACCAGTCACCTCTTCCCCGGGGAAACTTAATGTGCAGAACGATACTGTGCTTTCCATTTTGTGTAGAAATTAAACCTTGGTGTCTGCAAGCCATGTGCAAATCTTACAGACCCTAAGAGCAGGGAGTTCCCTGGTTCTTTTATACGTAGATACAAACGCTTCCTTTCTTTCATGTTCAAACAAGAATTCTGCAAACAGCATAGCTCCACCATACCCCAGGAACAGCAAAGCATTCTTTGCATCAGAGAACATCAGCGACGATGGGCTAAATCAGACTGTGCATTGATGGACCATGCAGCCCACGTGTCTCCAGCGCAGACCTCCAGATAAGCTTATTTCATGCTCCTTCATCACATTTTCCTGCTCTAGTTGTCTGGGTTCTACGGTTTTCTTTCTGTAAGCATTTTATCTGTTAAAAAGTAAACAAAGACATCGTTTATTTTTCCTTTGAACGTGGTACTCATAATAAGGCTGGTGACACCTTTACACTACGAGTTTTTGGACAGTAGAAGCACAGACACTGTTTACTCCTCTGCCATCAACACAAATGGCTCTACTATCCCTAAATATGTGAGTGCTCTTGGTCACTCCCTCCAAATGTCTTCCCTTCTCATCCTCCCAAAGTGATGATCTGCAATCAGGAGCCTTCTCTCATTATTATTTTTATATGACTATATAAATTCTACAGAGCAACATTTTTGTGCCTGCTTGCATGCTGCGTGTTTTTCAAGAGAACTTCTTTAAAAATAATTCCCTCATGTGGCAGAGGATTGCAGCAGTAGTAAATGCACATTCCCCCAAATATCAAGATTAAAAAAAAAAGAACTTCACGCTATCCAAAATGATAAGTGCCAGCATTAAGTCATGGGTGCTCTCCTCAGTGCCTTTATTTATAGCAAAAAAATAAGTTGCCTTTTTGGAAGGACTTGGCAAATCTGCTACAAGGTGCTTTGATGAGGAGCACAGCAGTTACCAGCACCAAGGATTTGGTCCGGCCTTGCAGCCACAGCAGCAAGAAGCACAAAACCAGCAAACACCAAACCTGATGCTTAATATATAGCACAGGTGAATTATTTTGGCTGGAGAACAAATAGCTCCAAGGAGCGCAGAAGCCAGGAGGACTTCTGCCTCTCACGTGCAGCCGGGCAGGAAACCTAGGCAGGAAAAATTAGATTTTTTTTCTTTGCTATTAGGAGGAAATTAGATCGTGGTTTTGCCAGCGAAGCTTTGTCATCCAAGTGAGGGATTTTATCCCCCCCTGTGCCCTGCTCCTCACTAAGAAGTCTTTGCCAGAATATTATGAAGTTTGGATGAAGCTGTTGACAAAAGAGACCAGCCATTTGAGTATATTTGATGCAAATATCCACAACAGCAAAGTCTAAAAGGGAATTCTTGTATCTGCAATTCCTTGAGAGATTCCTTGAGAATAAAGATCTTCCTACATGACCTACCTTTCTAGAAAAAAAAGGGTTTGGGAACAGTTTTGCCTTGCGTTACAGAACTATTTCACTGGCAGCTGAGCTATAAAGACGTGTTTATATGAAAGCCAAAACAAAACAAACAATTAAGGGAATTTGCCTGTATTTGGTTTAAGAATTGCAGTCTGCATTTTTGTCCAGATGCTATCATCTCATCCCCTCATGTGCTCCCACATTTCCAGGCATCAGCCTATAAGATGGTGGCAAATACGGTGGCCATCAGCACAAGCAGAGATAAGGGCTTGGCATGTCCATTTTCAGGGTGCCCATTTTGTGAGATGAAAAAACTGGGGGCAAAAAATACTAAATAATTGCAATGATGGGTTGCAGAAGTTCCTTCCATGCTTAAGACACTGCCTACCTATAGATAGATAGATAGATAGATAGATGGATAGATAGATAGATAACCACTCAAGAGAAGATGGAGGCTGTGCTAGTTCAGTTCAGCTCCATCAATCTGCCTTTATACCCCATGGATCTGTTAATTTGAGCTTGAGACAGTGTTTAATATATTCATTTAACAAAAGATTTAGCCACTGCACTGGTAGAGTCCTCTCGAGACACCAGAAAACCTCTAGGACTGTGTAAGCTCATCCCCAGCTGCTGTGCAAACAGTTTTACTGCTCAGTTCCCTATTTTTCTCCCCCTAAGCGATGTCAGGACCCCACAGTTGACCCAGCTCCTCTCCCATGGTTCTGCTTGGACCAGCCAAAACTGCTGGCAGAAGCAGCAGCAATGGGTTGGTTTTCCCCTTCCCACATCCCAGATTCCAAGCAGGTGCTGGTGCATGTTGTGGAAACAGGAGGAAATAATCTGGTGGGAGGACAGGACCTCTTGTGGGGTCTGAGCCACAGAAAAGCACCTCATCAGTGACACAGGGGCCATCCAGTCCCAGCTCGTGGCCCTGGGCTGTCCTCAGAGCTGGCAGGAGCACGAGCCATGTCAGACGGGCACAAAACTTGCAACACGTGAAGCAAACACAGCAACTGCAGCCACCAAGATACTGAGCTGCTGCCACCCCCTGGAAACGCTCTGGATGTTCTCCCTGCTTGAGAAGCCGCCACAGGAGTCTATGCCCATTTCCACACCACAACCACAGGCATTTTGGCACCAGAAAGTGTTCTCAGGGCCTTTGTCCCCCTTGCACTAGCACAAAGCGGCCGTAAACACCACTACGGCCCAAGGAGATGCCCAAACCCTGCTGCACAGAGCTACCAGGGTGCCAAATCCCTCCGAAATCCAAGTCGGCAAACCCACAAATGCACTCGGAAATGCCACAGCCCAGCCTGGAGCCATCACAAAATGCCCTGGGGCTGCCCCTGGGCAGGATCAAAGCTCTTCTGCACCCGTTGAAATCGTCAAAAAGATAAAAAAAAAAATCCAAAAGCATCTGCATCAGCACAGGAACCAGCATGGGCTCCCTTGCTCACACTGTTAGTTTCCTCCGGCTGGCAAACACGTGATTTCTCGGAAATGTTTTGCAAAGTGTCTCCTCACAAATGGATTCTGGGGGTCTAAATAAAAGCACAGATGCTGTTTATGCTGTTCTCTAGCATCTCAGTGCACTATATTTAAAGAAAAAAAATGGTTTGAATCAAAGCTCTCATTCTTTAATTAAACTTCATTTAGATGCCATCTGCCTGAGATCAAGATGGCTTCATGTTTTGCAACTCTTAATGAGGATTGTTATTGGGTTTGTAAACAGATAAACAGCCGCCCCACTGCCGCCACCGAACTCTTTGAAAAGTAATAAATGAGAAATGTGGCTAAAGTGCGAAGATCTGCTTCTTCAGGCATCTCATTGTCCGGGAACAGGCTCCATTCAGTAGATAATCACTTTACATAGAAAAAACAGGGGTAAAAATACTCCACAACTGAAGGAGAGAGAAGAGGGAAAGTGTTAGCATCGCAATTGAGTGAAAACAGTAATAAAGCAGTAATTGCTGTTTTTTTCTGAGGAGGGAAGGGTCCAGACACCTGTCGCCCGGACCTGTCTCCCACAGCCATGCTGGCCCCAATGGAGGGAATTTCCTATCCTGTGGAATCCGGGAAGTGGAAATTGCATCCCCAAAACTCTGAGAAATTAAGAGTTACTGCTGTGCACTCCCAAAAATAAACCCTTCACGGGAGAAGGGAAGGATGAAGGGAAAAGGAGAAGGAAAAAAAGGGGGTCTGGGGAAGATGGGCCAGGGTGGAGGGCAGGGGCATGAGCCCCACACACACCCCCGGCAGGGACAGAGCCAGAACATAGCAAGGAAATGCCACCTCCTTTGTCCTTTCTTCACTTCCTTTTTTTTTCTTTTTTTTTCCTATTTTTTCCCCAATTTTTACAGCCTTTCTGATTCCATTAAGCTTTGTGAACTAAATCCTTAGTCCCCAGTGCAGCTCTGATGCCCTAGTTTAACTCCAGGCCTCATTTCACCCCAGCCTTTCAGCGTGAGTAATTAGGGCTCCACGTCCATGCCCGATAGATCCTGATCCTGCAAAAAGCCTCAGCTCACCACGTGTTCATGGGAGCTCTGAAACCTGGAGCAGACCTGGAGCAAGGGCAAAGAGCTCTGCTCATTACCAAGCCACTCTGCTGCCCTCAGTGCTACTCTAGCAGATCTTTTTTTTCTGGAAAAAGAATTAAAAAGTCAAAATGTAATGAACTGGCCTATTAGGAGACACCTGTATGTGGCCTGATCTGTGAATAAGCCAGTTTCAGGCATTTTCAGAAAGGAAAATTGCATTTTCACCTGTGAATCACATTTCTCTGCTTCCTAATTGGAGATGCCATGGGTTGGAGCACCAGGCAGACACATGAAAGATCGTGGGTTTTGAAGGCGCCTGCTCAAACTGTATGTAACTGCATGTCAAACTGTAGTTCTAACTGGGGTCACTGATAGACATTTTTGTCCTTCCTTTGGCTGCCAGCTTTGCACCATCTCTTACATTTATTTGGGCTTTTACCATCTTTTGTGTTCATTTGCATCCAACTCAACAGCAAAGGGAAGTCAAGTAACTACATCAAAAGTCCTGCCCAGGATCAGAATGTTCTAGGCGATGAACAGACAGTGACTCAAGAAGATCAAAAACCCACGAAACAAATATGGAATCACACTAGGAAGAGCTGTTGCAGAGGACTTTGATCCCTGCACCCACTACCATCCCCTGGGATTTAGCAGGAAGGGTTCTGCTGTAGGCACAATCTTTCCTCCTCTTCCTCATAACAAGTGATTCTCAGGCTGAGGAGCAACCCGTAACCACTGTTTTGGAGAGAGCCATCTCATTCCTGCTGTGCTTCGGAGTGCGGGAGCAACTTCTTCCAACACCACATTCAGCATTTGTTACCACTGCATTTGCCTGAGTCTGAAGCAGCTGAGCATTGGCCTCCGCGCTGTCTTACCTGCGTGCAGAGCTCCCAGCTGTAAGAGACAACCTAACGGTGCGCGGGGGCGAGTAACGGCTGCATCAGCTGCTGCTGCCAAAATCCACCAGTGAAATTAAAGTATAACTGCAGAAAATTCAAATCAATTTACAAATAACTTCTTTTTTCCTCAGTTTACTCGGTTGCTTCTTTCTGTGCTTATGGAGGGAAACACGGGGCTGCAGGAAGCACATTCCCGCGTGTCTTTCATGACCAATGTGAGCAGTTTTTGGTCCAGTTACTGAACCAGTCCAGTGTGAGAGAGGACAATCTGTATTTACTAGTTCTCCTCACTCCTTATGACATCAAAATTTCTGGGGAAATCCCGGATAGTGAAGAGCATCATGAAATGAAAATCTTCTACTGCTTCAGAGGGTGGTTAAATGCACGTAACATAAATTGCTTCTGATTTTCTAAGTTGGGTGCGCGCTAGCTATGACCCTAAACAGGTTGTCTGTGGTTTATCCCATCTCGGTGGGGATAATGTGGCCTTAAACCTTTCTGATCAAAACCTTTCTATTAAAACCACTTCTGTGCTACTCACGGGCCCAGGTCTTTGATGCTTGCAAGCATTCGGTCCCTCATCCACAATGGTGCAATTCTGCACCAATCCTCTTGCATCTCTGTAAGCAATTTTTACTGAAGGCACCATTAGCAAAGGAAGTATTAAAGCATGTCAAACCTCTTGGTTTCAAACACTTATGACACTAAAGACTTTATTGAGCAGCCAAAGCATGACAAGAAAGTTTGTAGCTGTCTGTCCGGAGGTGCCCTCCTGTACTTACGCTTACCTACAAATGCAATTCAAAATCCAATAATATACGTAATAAAATAAGTACTTTTAAGAGCAAGGCAACACTTTTTATTTTTATTTAAAAAGGCCTTGATGGCAGTAATATAGTGTAAAAATCATTGGAAAAACTAAAAGGCATTGATACATATTGGAATATACACTTTTTACATAAATTACATTTATTTATTTATTCTTTCATTTGAGGTTCTTATTCGGTTTTGAGGTCTAATAGTTAATAGGTCCTGGGATCTGGACGTTTAGACCACCATAGTCTAACATGTACATGGGCCATTGCTGAAAGAGAGGGAGAGAAAAGAAGGCAAAAGTCTCTGTTAGGACACAACACAAAAACATGCATACATCAAATCTCTGACATGTTCAGACACGGGCTGTTGCTCCCACTTTCCAAAGAAGGTTAAAGAACCAACCCAAAAATGAAAGCACCACCAGGAAACCTGACAAAAATCTTTTAGGTTGGTATTTCTCTCTCTTTTTTTTTTTTCCTTGCTTTTTTTAGTGCTCGGTGTCACACATGACTCAAGCCAAACCCTGAGGGAGAACAGGTCTGCACGTCCACTGACTCCACCAAGTGTTTCCTACAGCCGCGATCCGCTACCTGACGCGGGCTCTCCCAGGACAACCGGAGCCCGAGGGCCATGGACAAGCCCCAGAAACCCCGAAGGACAAGGCAGCCCCGAGCTGCGTCCCCCTCCTTCGCCAAAGCTGGTCAGGCCCATTTTACATCACATTTTATACAGTATGTATCAGGTCAAGCGAAGGGAAGTGCTGCTGGTTCGTGGAGAGCAGAGCGCGGCATCCTGAGGCGGAAAGATAGGTAGGCAGTAACCCGCTTAATATTTGGAAGGCTTTACCACAAGTGAGATCTGATTTGTGGAGGACGTAGACTCCATATTGGAAGAGGAGGAGGAGGAAGAGGAGGACGACGAAGACACGGAGTTCCCTTCGGAGATCCGCTTCCTCTTCCGCTTGGGAACGCTGCTGTCTTTGTCTGAAGGGACAGAGGAGACGGGTGGGGTGCCCGCACGCCGAGGCGGCGCTGCGAGCGCACGGCTGCTTCCACGGAGCCCTGTGGAAACGCGCCCACGTCTTCCCAAATCGGGGCCACCCCTCTTCCACTCGCAGGGTCTTGGTTATCCACAGGGGTGCTAATTCTGCCATGTTTGGTTAAAAACGGGTGGAAGTTTCTTGGGGAGGGTGGGACAGAGGGATGCACGCAGAGAGGTCACAGACAACCCACTTTCCTCAGCAGCTCAGCTCATAAGCGAAGAGTCAATTTAAGGAGTTTACTCACTGAATAAACTGGAAAAAAAATCTCTTACCTATTTGTTTGGCCTCAGAGCAGATTTCGGCAAAGGGCCTGCGGGAGGAAGGCAGCAAGGGTTAGCAGGTGCCTGCACATGCGGGGACGCAGCCATGATGGGGATCTCCTGGGGCCACCCGCAGTAGTTCCGCAGGGTCCCCGAGCCGTCCCCTGGCCCTTCCTGAGGACGTGAATCAGTTCACCTGCTCGCCTGGGGACAGCTGCCCAGCAAAACATCGTTGTCAGGGCTCCCTTCCAGAGCTGGTGGACATGGGGCTCCCTTCTCTCCTGCATTGGGTGAGGAATGGGCGCCTCTCACCTGAACAAGCTGCCCTGTGGCCACCTCAGTTCCCCTGAAGCCCCCGGGTCCCCACACCCCAAAGGGACAAGTCAGGACCACAGTGGCTTACCAGCTGGAGAAATGCAGGGAACATCTAACAAACAGAAAAACTCTCCAGTCCCCAAACCAGAGAAACTCACTGGAGCTGGTTTATAACGACCATGCGGATGTTCTCGCGGGCCTTCAGGATCTTCTCCAGCCG